>NC_067476.1:77004552-77345552 GCF_947179515.1 Apodemus sylvaticus
TGACACACAACAAGGAAAGATAGCTAGCAGAAAGAGCAAAGTAGGCCTGTGAGGTGAGCTTGTTAGGAGAGGGAGGTGAACACATGAATGGTCAGAGATCTGAAGCAAAAAGGTTAGTTACTCAGGGGAAAGTGCCTATTCCCAGAAGGTTCTGAATCTCTTTTACTTTGGAAGCAGAAATTATAGCATTAATTTGCTTATTTATGTGTTTTGGGGTTACAATTTAGTTTTTATAATTAAAGGAAAAGGCAAGAACAATTGGTTTTATTTAAAATATATTTTAGCATTTTGTCAAAATGCATTTAATAAAAATGATAGGGAAGGAAGTACTTAGAAAGATTTTAAAAAATAATGAACTGGGAATTTTTATTGGAAGACAAGGGAAGATTTTATGGAAGAAAAGGTTATTGTAACTGGAAAATTTAGATTTGAGGTACAAATTAAGTGAATAACTGCAACAGAGAGGGGTAGACAAAGCGTCCTGACATGACAGATGATGATTACTCTAGGCTTTAAACAATGAGAAAAGAATGAGTTTCTGAAGTATTACCATGACAGGGTAACAGGATTTGGACATGTATTGAGAGAAGTAGAGGATAGAGAGAAAGGGACTTGGACCACAGCATTTTTGGGTTATGACAAGTTCTAGAGAAAGTCACAGATCAAAGCTTCCATCTAGAAACATGGAATTGGTTGTAGATACTGACCTAATACAAAAAAAAAAAAAAAAAAAAAAAAAAAAAAAAAAAAAAAGCAAACCCACGAAAAGTTAAACATATCAAAAGAGTAATAGAAATATCACTCACTGATAGTTTAGAATGTGGAATGGCCAAGACATGTCCACATGTAATTGTTAATGTGTGATAAGATTAGTTGAAGATGCACTTATCCATTTGGGCATCTTAGATCTCAAAGTTGTCATGCACCATGACAGCTATCAATTGCTAATCATGGCCTATGCCTCCCACTCTGATAGAACAGTTTGAAAAAGTAAGTTTTAAAGATCAACACTAAACATTGATTTGAATGTACTACTGTATCTACCTAGCAATGAGATACATGTGTAATAGCTGCAGAAGATTGAAAAATCACTTCATTTTGAGAATGAAAGAGAACTTCATTTTGAGCTAGAAGTGGTGAACCGCCCTGGGGATTTGGGATTTTCTTTTTTATTTTTTTATTCGATATATTTTTTATTTACATTTCAAATGATTTCCCCTTTTCTAGCCCCCCACTCCCCGAAAGTCCCGTAAGCTCCCTTCTCTCCCCCTGTCCTCCCACCCACCCCTTCCCACTTCCCCGTTCTGGTTTTGCCGAATACTGCTTCACTGAGTCTTTCCAGAACAAGGGGCCACTCCTCCATTCTTCTTGTACCTCATTTGATGTGTGGATTATGTTTTTAATATTCCAATTTTCTAGGTTAATATCCACTTATTAGTGAGTGCATACCATGATTCACCTTTTGAGTCTGGATTACCTCACTTAGTATGATGTTCTCTAGCTCCATCCATTTGCCTAAGAATTTCATTAATTCATTGTTTCTAATGGCTGAATAGTACTCCATTGATTTTCTTTCTATGAGGTGTATATCCCATTTATGAAGAGGAAAAATGATTACTTCTACACTAGAACAATTAAGTTTTCCCTACCTGTCATATTGGATATCAAACTTGTGTTCCATAATGACTATAGTTCTCTTATCATTGTTGAGATAAGACAACCTTACAACCTCTTCCCAGAGCACTAGTTTACATTTCCAAAATGTGACTACATTGAAGTCACATAATGGAGTTTTGGCTGAGATGATATAAGGGGGCATATGGTTTTTGGGGTTGAGATGAATAAGCATATATGGTTTGTGTGCCTTTCAATGTCTTTCCTTTCTTTGTTGGCTGATTGATGCTAAGATATACTCATGAACAAAAAATAATGGAGCAACTGCAAAAAAGCAGTTATCTTGAGGAAATGCACTAAACATTTCTATCATATTATTTTATGAATAACAAATGGGTTTTGTACCACAGTTTAAGGTCCCAGGATTTCTTTGTTCACTCTGCCTTATCACGAGTAATGTATGTGTGTAGATGTGGTAATGCAGACACACTCAACAGATCACAGGGCTTGCTGTGAAGGCAAAGCTCTCTGCTCTCAAAACTAATGTATGGAGGACCATCCTGAAACCATATCCTCAGAAGAAGGCCATGTTTCCATGAAGGCAAAGGATTAAACAAATATTTAGGAAGCTAAAATGAAGATAAAATAACAGGAGCCTGTTTGAGAGCACTGTTTTAAGAGATCCGGCTGAACTTGGTATATGCCTTCACTCAACACAGGAGGCTGAGTTGGGGAGTTGTCATTGAGTTCAAGGTAATCATGATTTACATAGACCCTGTCTCAACATTTAAAAAAATATGAAAATGAAACAAATCAAAATAAAAGGGTTAAAATTTGGTGAAATAAATATTGTTCATAATATTAAAATCAAAGTTCATAAACTTAAAACCAAAGAGACACTAACACACTGATTCCAGACCTGCAGACAACCACAGAGCTCTAGGGATTAGAGGGACTTAATGGAAAAATGGCCTGGAAAGTCCAGGCTTTGATGTGATTAAACAGTGTGGGGACTGGGCCTCATTGCTGGAGGTAGTATGTTGTTCCTTGTAGGGTAATGACTGCTGGCTCTTTACCTCCAGTGTCCCTGAAGCCCACAGTGATAGCAGACTATAGTTTGTTTGTACTTGGTGACAGTGACAAGGAATTTGATTCTTCTTTCTTATTTTTTTCTCTTCTTGGACTGACTGTTCTTAACCCTTCTCCTGAGGCTATTCAAGGACACTGTCATGGAGGTTGTCTCTTGATTTTTGAAGCATCTTCAGGCTAGTTACAAACTTTTTTATGATTCCATTAGAAAATCCTGGTTCTGACAGCTGTTTCCTGAAGATACTGTCTGTGATATTCTCAAGCTGCAGAATTGCTTCCTAAGGCGATATAATTCCTTTCAGCCTTGTTTCACTCTGAAGGCCTTAATTTTATTTCCCTTTAGCCATAAATGTCTTCTATTTCTCTAGGCAGCCTTAGAATGGCAGTGATTACTACACCAGTCAGTACTCTTTGTTTGAAGGCCTGATGTTGAAAGTCTCTCTGATCTTGGGATCAACAAAACTTGCTTTTCCTGGGAGAGTAGATAGTTATGCTGCTACAGATAATGCAAAATACACAACTCCACTATGTTTGTAGCTAGAGAGTTTTAATGAAAACGTTTATTTTTGCATGAGGAATAATCTTGCTACTAGCTCTACTTCAGTATTACACTTTTAATGTTTTTCATTCTTTCATTTTACTGATCGTTTTAGGTTAGTTTATGGCTAACCTTATGTCCCTTGTTTGTCTCCAGTGTAAGTTTCAAAGTGATACGAAGTATTTTATTAGAAATAATGAAAGGCATACACAGAAAAAGAAAGAATGTTCAAGGTTTTATTGGATTTCCCTTACTTCAGCTAGCAATGTGCAAATGCTATATTCACTGTAGTTGGAGTGGGTGCTAAGGGGTGCATACTTAGGAGATAAAATATCAGAGAATTAACTCTTCTTGTGGGTATTTATTAGTAACTCTCAGGATTTGAAGAAAATGTTTTTAGTAAGTACTACTATAATAGCCTGTAATTCTAGCTATCAGAAGACTAGGGGAGGAGTGACACAAGTTCAAGGCTGGGTAAATTGAGGAGATGCCTCAGTCAATACAGTGCGCACATCCCTACAAAAGAAGGAGAACATAAGTTCAGATCCCTAGAACCCATGTAAATAGTTGACTATATCACCTTGTGTTTATAATCCAAGTGCTTGGGAGGTGGAATCAGGAGGATCCTTGTAATCTCTTTCAAACAGACACACACACACACACACACACACACACACACAAACACACACACAAATTAAATACCAAAAGGCAAACAATAGTAAAAGTGGAGCTGGGGTTACAGGTTAGTGTCTGGGCTCATGGATCAAGCTTCCTGGAGTAATTTTTGAACTCTTGCTTTTTGGGTTCTGCAACACTGAGTTCCTGCCTCTGTGTGTCACTTATCTATTCTTTTGTCACAGTTCTTGTCACTTTCTAATTTTGTCCTTCCAAGTGTGTTTTATACTCAGATATGCCTTCAGTGATTGCTAGGTTAGGGAGACACAAAATGAACTCATATTCTGGAATAGCATTTATACTATTGTTTGTTATTTCTCATTTCTCAACTGTTTTAAAAACTGATTATATAGTTAATTGAATATTTCAAAATGATTAGTAGAGAATATTTTGAGTGCTCCCACCTCAAAGAAATGATATCTGTCCAATACAATGAGTAGACTAATTATCTTGATATGGTTGGTGCACATTCTATTTATCCATTGAAATATCAAGTACTCTAGCACACAGACAGGGAAAACTGTCAAGAATTAATAAGAGGTCCAGTCCGGAGGCCTCTGGCGGGAGCCTTCTGATCTCCACCTCTGAATCAGGAACAGCCTGGGCCACGGTGCCCTGTCTCCAGGCAGTGCAAGAGGCCAGCTGTGCACCTGGAGGCTGGCTGGGAAGAGGCAGCATGCACTAGTGAGTCCGGCCCTGCAGAGCAGAGGATCGAGTACTGAGGCCTCTGGCGGGAGCCTACTGGTCTCAACCTCTGGATCAGAAACAGCCTGGACCAGGGAACCCCGTCTCAAGGCAGTGCAAGAGGCCAGTTGTGCACCTGGAGGCCAGCTAGGAAGAGACAGCTTACACTGGTGAGTCCAGCATTGACAACAAGACCAACTAACACCAGTGAGAACTAGATGGCAAAAGGCAAACATAGAAAAGTTACTAACAGAAATCAAGGCAATGTGGCAGCATCTGAACCCAATTCTCCATTAACAGCATGTCCTGGATACCCCAACACACCAGAAAAAAAAGATTTGGATTTAAAATCACTGGTCTTGATGCTGGTACAGGAACACATAAAGGACATAAATAAATCTCTTAAAGAAATTCAGGAGAAAATAGATCAAAAGTTAGAAGTCCTTACAAGAGAAACACAAAAATCATTGAAAGAAATTGAGGAGAATATGGGTCAAAAGACAGAAGCCAATGAGGAGGAAACACAAAAAATACTTTAAGAAATACAGAACTTTGGTCAACAGGCCGAGATCATGAAAGAGGAAACACAAAAATCTCTTAAAGAATTACAGGAAAACACAAACAAGCATGTGAAGAAGCTGAGCAAAACCATCCAGGATCTAAAAACAGAAGTGGAAACAACTAAGAAATCACAAAGGGAGACAACTTTAGATATAGAAAACCTTGGGAAGAAATCAGGGGACATAGATGCAAATATCAACAACAGAATACAAGAGATAGAAGAAAGAATCTCAGATGCTGAAGATACAATAGAAACCATGGACTCAACAGTTAAAGAAAATGCAAAATACAAAATGCAAAAAGCTTGTAACCCAAAACATCCAGGAAATCCAGGACACAATGAGAAGACCAAACCTAAGGACTATAGGCATAGATGAGAGTGAAGATTTACAACTTATAGGGTCAGCAAATATCTTCAATAAAATTATGGAAGAAAACTTCCCTAACCTAAGGAGAGAGATGCCCATGAATATACAAGAAGCCCACAGAACTCCAAACAGACTGGACCAGAACAGAAATACCTCCTATCACATAATAATCAAAACCCCATATGTACTAAACAAAGAAAGAATATTAAAGACAGTAAGAGAAAAAGGCCAAGTAACATATAAAGGAAGACCTATCAGAATCACACCAGACTTCTCACCAGAGACTATGAAAGCTAGAAGATCCTGGACAGATCTCATGCAGACTCTAAGAGAACACAAATGCCAGTCAAAACTACTATACCCAGCAAAACTCTCAATCACCATAGATGGAGAAACCAAGATATTCCATGACAAAACCAAGTTTACTCAATATCTTTCCACAAACCCAGCACTACAAAGGAGAATAGGAGGAAAACACCAATACAAGGAGGGAAACTTCACCCTGGAAAAAGCAAGATAGTAACCTTTTTTCATCAAACCCAAAAGAAGATAAACAATCAAATATAAAAAATAACATCAAAAATGACAGGAAGTAATAATTACTATTCCTTAATATCTCGTAATACCAATGGACTCAATTCCCCACGCAAAACACATAGAATAACCGACTGGATATGTAAACAGGACCCTACATTTTGCTGCATACAGTAAACACACTTCAGTGTCAAAGACTAACACTACCTTAGAGTAAAAGGCTGGAAGACAATTTTACAAGCAAATGTTCTCAGGAAACAATCTGGAGTAGCCATTTTAATATCAGATAAAAGTGACTTTCAGACTAAAGTCATCAAAAGAGACACGGAAGGACACTTCTTGCTGGTCAAAGGAAGAATCCCCCAAGGAGAACTCTCAATCCTGAACATCTATGCTCCAAATGCAAGGGCACCCTTATTCATAAAAGAAACTTTATTAAAGCTCAAAACACACATTGCACCTAACACAATAATTGTGGGTGACTTCAACACTGCATTTTCCTCAATGGACTGATCAGAAAATCAGAAACTGAACAGGGAAACAGTGAAACTAATTGAAGCTTTGGACCAATTAGATTTAATATATATATATACACAGAGAGAGAGAGAGAGAAAGAGAAAGAGAGAGAGAGTCCTAAATCAAAAGAATATACCTTTTTCTCAGCACCTCATGGTACCTCCTCCAAAATCATATAGTTGGTCACAAGACAGACCTCAAAAAATATAAGAAGATCGAAATAATCCTATGCCTCCTATCAGATCACTATAGAATAAAAGTGGTCTTCAATAAAATTAACAACAACAGAAAGCCTACATACACGTGGAAACTGAGCAATACTCAATGATACCTTGGTCAAGGAAGAAATAAAGAAAGAAATCAAAGACTTTTTAGAATTTTATGAAAAAGAAGACAGAACATACACAAATCTATAGAACACAGTGAAAGCAGTGCTAAGAGGAAAACTCACTGCCCTGAGTGCCTCCAAAAAGAAAATGGAGAGAGCATACATTAGCATTTTAATAACACACCTGAAAGCCCTGGAACAAAAAGAAGCTAATTCACCAAGGAGAAATAGAAGGCAGGAAATCAAACTCAGGGCTAAAATCAATCAAGTAGAAACAAAGGGAACCATATAAAGAATAAACAAAACCAGGAGCTGGTTCTTTGAGAAAATCAACAAGATAGATAAACACTTAGCCTGACTAACCAAAGGGCACAGAGACAGTATCCAGGTGAACAAAATTAGAAATGAAAGGGAGATATAACAACAGAAACTGAGGAAATTCAAAAAATCATCAGATCCTACTACAAAAGCCTATACTCAACACAACTGGAGAATCTGGAGGAAATGGACAGTTTCTTAGACAGATATCAAATACCAAAATTAAATCAGGATCAAATAGATCATCTAAATGGTCCCATAATCCCTAAAGAATTAAAAGGGGTCATAGAAAGTCTCCCAGCCAAAAAAAGCATTGGACCTGATGGCTCCAGTACAGAATTCTATCAGACCTTCAAAGAAGACCTAACACCAATACTCATCAAACTATTCCACAAAATAGAAACAGAAGGAACACTACCCAACTCATTCTAAGAAGCCACAATTATGCTGATACCAAACCACACAAAGATCCAACAAAGAAAGAGAACTTCAGGCCAATTTCCCTTATGAATATCGATGCAAACATACTAAATAAAATTCTTGCCAACCGAATCCAAGAACACATCAAAACGATCATCCACCATGATCAAGTAGGCTTCATCCCAGGGATGCAGGGATGGTTCAATATAAGGAAATCCATCAATGAAATCCACTATATAAACACACTCAAAGAAAAAACCCATATGATCATTTCATTAGATGCTAAAAAAGCATTTGAAAAATTCAGCATCCTTTCATGCTAAAAGTCTTGGAAAGAACAGGAATTCAATGCCTATACCTGAACATAGTTAAAGCAATATACAGTAAAAAGGTAGCCAACATCAAACTAAATGGAGAGAAACTTGAAGCAATCCCACTAAAATCAGGGACTAGACAAAGCTGCCCTCTCTCTCTCCATATTCTTTGAATGTAGTGCTTGTAGTTCTAGCTATAGCAATTAGACAACATAGGGCTTATGGGACTTGCAGGGAGTGGGGACCCAGAAAACGGGAAATCATTTGAAATGTAAATAAAAATGTATCAAAAAAAAAAAGAATTGACAAATGGGACCTCATAAAATTACAAAGTTTCTGTAAGGCAAAGGACACTATCAAAAGGACAAAATGGCAACCAACAAATTGGGAAAAGTTCTTCACCAACCCTACATCACATAGAGGTCTAATATCCAATATATACAAAGCACTCAAAAAGTAAGACCCCAGGGAACCAAATAACCCTATTAAAAATGGGGTACAGATCTAAACAAAGAATTTTCACCTGAAGAAATTCAGATGGCTGAGAAGCACCTTAAGAAATGCTCAACATCATTAGTCATTAGGGAAATGCAAATCAAAACAACCCTGAGACTTCACCTCACACCAGTCAGAATGGCTAAGTTTAAAATGCTCAACTTCTTTAGTCATTAGGGAAATGCACATCAAAACAACCCTGAGATTTCACCTTACACGAGACCAGTCAGAATGGCTAAGATTAAAAAGTCAGGAGACAGCAGATGTTGGTGAGGATGTGGAGAAAGAGGAACACTTCTACACTGCTGGTGGGGTTGCAAATTGGCACAACCACTCTGAAAACCAGTCTGGCGGTTCCTCTGAAAACTGGGCACCTCACTTCCAGAAGATCCTGCTATACCACTCCTGGGCATATACCCAGAAGATTCCCTAGCATGTAATAAGGATACATGTTCCACTATGTTCATAGCAGCCCTATTTATAATTGCCAGAAGCTGGAACGAACCCAGGTATTTCTCAACAGAAGAGTGGATGCAAAAAATGTGGTATATATACACAATGGAGTACTATTCAGCCATTAAAAACAATGAATTCATGAAATTCTTAGGTAAATGGATGGAGCTGGAGAACATCATACTAAGTGAGGTAACCCAGACTCAAAAGATGAATCATGCTATGCACTCACTAATAAGTGGATATTAACCTAGAAACCTGGAATACCCAAAACAATCCACACATCAAATGAGATATAAGAAGAATAGAGGAGTGGCCCCTTGTTCTGGAAAGACTCAGTGAAGCAGTATAGGGCAAAACCAGAACAGGGAAGTGGGAAGGGGTGGGTGGGAAAACAGGGGGAGGGAAGGGGGCTGATGGGACTTTCGGGGAGTGGGGGTCTAGAAAAGGGGAAATCATTTGAAATGTAAATAAAAAATAATATCGAATAAAAAAATCACACACACACACACACACAAAAAAAAAAACAACTCAGGAGACAGCAGGTGATGGTGAGGATGTGGAAAAAGAGGAACACTTCTCCACTGCTGGTGGGATTGCAAGATAGTAAACCACTATGGAAATTAGTCTGGTGGTTCCTCAGAAAACTGGACATGACACTTCCAGAGGACCCTGCTATACCTCTCCTGGACATATACCCAAAGGATTCCCTGGCATACAATAAGGACACATGCTCCTTTATGTTCATAGCAGCCTCATTTATAATAGCCAGAAGCTGGACAGTACCCAGATGTCCCTCAGTGGAGGAATGTATACAGAAAATGTGGTATATTTACACAATGGAATACTACTCAGCAATTAAAAACAACAAATTAATGCAATTTTTAGGTAAAGGATTGGACTTGGAAAATATCATCCTGAGTGAGGTAACCCAATCACAAATGAATACACATGATAAGTGGATATTAATTAGCCCAGAATCTCCTAATACCCAAGGCACAATTAGCATAACAAATGACTCCCATGAAGAAGTAAGGAGAGGGTCCTGATCCTGGAAAGGCTTGGTCTAGCATTGTAGGGGAGTACCAAGACAGTGAAAAGGGAGGGAGGTGATAGGAGAATGGGTAGATAGAAGAAGGCTTATGGGACAAATGGGGAGGGAGAAACTGGGAAAGGGGAAATCATTTGGAATGTAAACAAAGAATATAGAATATATATATATATATATATATATATATTAAAAATAAAAATGTTCTAGGAAAAAAAGAATTAATAAGAATTTATTTTAAAATTTTTCTGTTTCTGAATGTTGATTGGATTATTCTTATTTATACTATTTGTCAGAGCTTTAATGTCATTTAACTTTATACTCCATCCCTCTTTGTAGTTTGGTAAGTGATTGACCAGTTTGGGGAGTTCACTAAAAATGTCATTTATGCTTATTTTTGACTAGGATCCAGTTCCAATTAGAATTCTATTTCTTTAACATTTTGAATATTTCTGAAAGTTCAGGAAAAAAATCTATTTTTCTTCAAATTCACATTATTTCTATGAACAAAAGCTAAATCTTGAGGGTATCTTGCCGAATTTAACAGTTGTACAAATCAATAGTGCACATGTCCTTGGGAGAGTAATGAGTGAAACATGACAATACAGAAACTGACCTTTCATCCAGTAATTTCTCCTCTTCTTCTTCTTTCTGCTCCTCCTGCTCCTCCTCTTTCTCCCCCTCCTCCTCCTCTTCCTCCTCTTTAGCTCTCTCCTCTCCTTCCTTTTCTTACAGTGCTGGGAGTGATGGTGGGTGGCTTGCCACTAGGTCAATGCTCTCCCTAGCCTTTTACCCAGCCCTAATTTCTTTTTTTCTTTATCTGAGAGTGTATTATGTAGGAGTATGGTCATCATGAGTGTTCACTTACCAAGATGTGCAAATAAGATATGTACATCTTTCCACATATAAGCTTATTTAAATTTAAATATATATGTTTTACCTTAGTCATCAATCTGACATTTACAAGATTCAAAGAACTATCACATTTGCTAAGGAAGGTATGCCGTATAATCACATAGCTTTGATTCACTTACAAGTACATAGAACTATAAATGTGATAAAAGTAAGAGAAACAATGGCATCAATGTGATTGAGTTAATCTAACATCACCATAATAAATAGACAATAAGCCTAATGTTACCTCTTCATAATTTTAGCTTTAATGTACAGAAGTAAAGGCATATTATAACTGATGATGGATATAGAAATATCAACAGTAACATAAAACTGTGTATATTTTTCTTGTAAGGGACTTGTGTCTTGTTAATTGATGTGTCTCTCATTAGTACAAAATTACTAGCATATAGAATGAATTTAGTCAATTGATCTTTTCAATCAATAAGTTCAGTTTATCTTCTTTCTTATTTAACATTTTTAAATTTAAAATATATATCTTATCACTTTCTGTTTCTGTTGTGATTATAAAAGGATAAAGGGGTTATAGGAATATGTTCTATGGGATGTGATGAGTTGTGGGGGAAGGGGGTGCCTCAGTGGGCCCATGCTGAGGCATCCCTTCCCCCAGAGGGACCAAACACAAGACCATATAGTATATAGAGTTTATTTAGGGCATGGGGAGGGGAGTTTAGAGGCAGAGAAAGGCAGAGAGAAGGAGAGAATAGAGAAGTTGAGGCCAGTTATGACAATGTAGAGAGAGGTGAAAGGGAAGGGGGGAGAGAGAGAAGCAATCAGGAAACAGGTAAGAGAATAAGAGAGGAGGAGTAGGCAAACAGCCCCTTTTATTGTTGGCCATGCCTACCTGGCTGTTGTCAGGTAACTGTAGGGAGGAGCATACCTGGCTGTTGCCAGGTAACTGTGGGGTGGCACTTAGACAGAATCCTAAGTTTCCCTGTCTTGTCTTCAAGCCCTCTCATTGTCTCCTCCCTCTAACTCTTCCTTTGCCCCTGGCCTCCTCTTTCAAATTAAAGTTCTTATCATTATTGCTGTTACATACAGGCATATATGTTATATATGTTTGTGTATGAATATAACTGCAGAATTCTTTAATGTGACTTATATGCATATGATTTCAGAGCTGACCATTTTGTTTTAGTTAATTAGAAGCCTCATTCCTGGGAGAGGCTAATTATCTCTCTCTCCCTGAAGTCTTCAGTTACCTGTAGTTCTTTGACTAAGGGTGGGAACCCATGAGATATCCACATCCTGCATCAACATGTTTATTTACGTCAAGAACTTTTATTCTTAAGAGTCCTCTGTCATAGTCAGGCTTTCTATTCCTGCACAAACATCATGACCAAGAAGCAAGTTGGGGAGGAAAGGGTTTATTCAGCTTACACCTTCCACATTGCTGTTGATCACCAAAGGAAGTCAGGACTGGAACTCAAGCAGGTCAGGGAGCAGGAGCTGATGTAGGGGCCATGGAGGGATGTTTATTACTGGCTTGCTGCCCCTGGCTTGTTCAGCCTGCTCTCTTATAGAACCTAAGATTACCAGTCCAGAGATGGTACCACTCAGAACAGTCTTTTCCCCCTTTATCATTAATTGAGAAAATGCTTTACAGCTGTATCTTATAGAGGCATATTCTCAACTGTAGCTAACTTCTTTCTCTGTGATAACTTCAGCTTGTGTCAAGTTAACACAAAACCAGCCAGTACAGTCCTCTTTCCAGTCTCTCAAAAATTTTAAACATAAATATATGTTTAAACAGAGTAATTGAATAGTTATATAGATAATAGGCAGGAAGGTGGATGCATATATATGAACATCCATACATTTATATATATATTGGTTAAAACACATGCAAATACATTCATGTAATATGCAGTACAATTTGTGTGAAGTATGTTCTTAACTTTTAATTTTCAATATAAAATATTTAGTACATAATATTTAGTATACCACATTGTATTAGGTATACCAATGGTATTAGAGTGTCATTTGTAAAAACAAAGTCAATATTTATCTTTTATTGTCTTATAGATCTCACCAGGTTTATGGGACACACTGGGTTATTCAAAACTGTCAGATGGCTTGCTGAGGATATAAGGTCTTAGTGACTTCCTAGAGGATGAATTGAGACAAAATTCTAATCTTTGATCCATTCAGGCATTTATTGTTGCAAACAAAATTCTTCCTAAGGGGAAAAATGAATTTGTAAGACAGATTTTGGCAAAGGATGAAACAACTAAAGAATTAAACCCACAATATCAAAGACTAACTCAGTATCATTGTCACACATTTCAAGACTCTGGAAACAAATGATTTCTTCCTATTTTTAATCTTTTTTATTTCAAATATTCAGAACCTCAGAAAGAAGTTCTAATCTGGTCTTACTTAGAATTTTCCTCATGAGTGTGATTGAGTGTGATGGTTTCTTGAGCTTACACTTCCATTTTGCAATTCATCACTAAAGGAAGTCAGGACTGGAACTCAAGCAGGTCCAGAAGCAGGAGCTGATGCAGAGGCCATGGAGGGATGTTTCTTACTGGCTTGCTTCCCCTGGCTTGCTCAGCCTGCTCTCTTATAGAACCCAAGAGCATCAGCCCAAAGGTAGTACCACCCAAAAGGGGCCCTCCCCACTTGATCACTAATTGAGAAAATGCCCCACAGTTGGATCTCATGGAGGCACTTCCCAAACTAAAGCTCCTTTCTCTGTGATAACTCCAGCCTGTGTCAAGTTGACACACAAAACTAGCTAGTACAATTGACCCCTTGTCAACTTGACACACAAACACATCACTATTAAGCCTCAACTCTTACTTTCTTATTTATCCCCAAGATCTAAATTACTTTAAAAGTCCCACAGTCTTTACATAATAAAAGTTCAATCACCTTAAAATGTCCAATATCTTTATTTTCACCAATGGCCTTCTGTGTCCTCTTACTGTGCCAAGAGCCTCAGCTGCTCTTCAGGACCCCTTCATGCCTTCAAAACCAGTACCATCTGGGTGACTCTTACACAGTACCAAGTTCAGCCACAGCACAAAATACAAAAAAAAATAGCCACAAACAAAATAAAGTATCTTGGTGTGACTCTAACCAAACAAGTGAAAGATCTGTATGACAAGAACTTCAGGTCTCTGAAGAAGGAAATCGAAGAAGACCTCAGAAAATGAAAAAATCTTCCATGCTAATAATTTCTTATATCAGTCAACACATTCACCAGGCCACAGTAAATACTCAAGTCAAACTTAACTCTGAAGCAATCCAGATTATCTTATGTGCTATATCCATTTGTTCCCAGGATTGATAATTAACCTAGTTAAACTAAATTTATTTATTGTCAAATCATTTGCCTAGAGTCATAAAAGTTATTGTGGGATATAAAAATAGCATGGAGATAAAGTAACATAGATGAGTTCATATTTGCATTCTGACACTTAAATAAACTTGGGAAATTTGATTATATCAGAGCCTTAATAAAATACCCATTACATTGGTGATGATACTTGTCTCATAGTCTTATTGAGGAGTAAAACAAATATGTCACATTTCTCATACACATTGGCTAATTGGAAACATTTGTTCAAATTTTCTCATAGTGCCACAGGGAATACAAAAAAATTAAGACTCTAACAGTAATTTAATTTCTAACTAGAAAGCACAGTACACAAAGAATCAAACTATATTTGTAAAAATTAGAAGTCAAATCAACATAAGGCCCTACAAATTATCTCAAGAGTAGAATTAATCAGAAAGCAAAAATAAAACCTTAAGATCCCTAAGGCACTCAATATAGTTTTCAAAAGTCTTGCTTTCCCCCAGAGTTCCTGCTGCTCAGATTAACATCAGAGTCTTATGAATTATAGCATCAGGGTGAGTATTTTCTTTCACTCAGTAATCTCAGATATGGAAAATATCCACACTTATCAAATATAGCTTTGATAATATATTCTTATATAATATATTCTTATATTATAGCTTATATAATATATTCTAGGGGCACATACCTTTTAATTTATATATTCCAGGGCTTACAACTAGCTGTATTCCTAGATAAACCAGATATATCTAACTAGAAATAATCATGGTGATTTTGCTAGAAATAATTTTGTTATGAACTTGATACAATCAAAATAATGTCTTTGTTTTGGTGAGATCAAGTTTGAGACTTATTTGTGACTCTTACATTTCCTCAAGTACATTAGTAAATAAAATATAAGTCAAGGTATATAAATTATGTATATACAGTACATGTACAATATAAATATAATGTGTCCTTGAATCCCTTAGCTAATGTTTTGTGAGTTTACTCTTCAATATAAAAAGTTCTCTCAGAATACATTATGCAGTCCTCATTGTATCCTCCTGCCTGGAAAAGTGTTTGGCACTAAATGGATGCTGAATTATAGAAGGAATGCCATTTCCATCAGAGTCAGATTCTTGAAGATAAGAGGCAATGTTTTTATTTAAAGCAGTTAGCCAGAGTTAACACATAATAGGCATGTAATAAATGGTGTTGACACAAATTAAGGAGTTGGACATACTGCACTCAGAAGTGATAATATGAGCATTGAAGAAAGTAAACAACTGGCTTTTGCATGTTTCAATTAAAATATAACTGCATTTTACTGAATACCAGAGATATCAATTTAAAGAATTTTTCTACTTATCTCTCTATATAAGAGATTGTTTGGTCCCTGATTTCAGTGGGATTGCTTCAAGTTTCTCTCCATTTAGTTTGATGCTGGCTACCGGTTTGCTGTATATTGCTTTTACTATGTTTAGGTATGGGCCTTGAATTCCTGTTCTCTCCAAGACTTTAAGCATGAAGGGATGCTGAATTTTGTCAAATGCTTTTTCAGCATCCAATGAAATGACCATGTGGTTTTGTTCTTTGAGTTTGTTTATGTAGTGGATTGTATTGATGGATTTCCGTATATTGAACCAACCCTGCATTCCCGGGATAAAGCCTACTTGATCATGGTGGATGATCGTTTTGATGTGTTCTTGGATTCGGTTGGCAAGAATTTTATTGAGTATTTTTGCATCGATGTTCATAAGGGAAATTGGTCTGAAGTTCTCTTTCTTTGTTGGATCTTTGTGTGGCTTTGGTATCAGCGTAATTGTGGCTTCATAAAGGAATTGGGTAGTGTTCCTTCTGTTTCTATTTTGTGGAATAGTTTGAAGAGTATTGGTGTTAACTCTTCTTTGAAGGTCTGGTAGAATTCTGCACTGAAGCCATCTGGTCCTGTGCTTTTTTTGGTTGGAAGACTTTCTATGACTCCTTCTATTTCTTTAGGCATTATGGGACTGTTTAGATGGTCTAGTTGGTCCTGATTTAATTTTGGTATCTGGTATCTGTCAAGGAAATTGTCCATTTCCTCCAGATTCTCCAGTTGTGTTGAGTACAGGCTCTTGTAGTAGGATCTGATGATTTTTTGGATTTCCTCAGTTTCCGTTGTTATATCTCCCTTTTCATTTCTAAGTTTGTTAATTTGGATACTTTCTCTGTGCCCTTTGGTCAGTCTGGCTAAGGGTTTATCTATCTTGTTGATTTTCTCAAAGAACCAGCTCCTGGTTTTGTTGATTTTTTTGTATGGTTCTCTTTGTTTCTACTTGATTGATTTCGGCCCTGAGTTTGATGATTTCCTGCCTTCTACTCCTCCTGGGCAAAGTAGCTTCTTTTTGTTCTAGGGCTTTCAGGTGTGTCATTAAGCTGGTAATGTATGCTCTCTCCATTTTCTTTTTGGAGGCACTCAGGGCTATGAGTTTTCCTCTTAGCACTGCTTTTATTGTGTCCCATAGATTTGGGTATGTTGTGTTTTCATTTTCATTGTGTTCTAAAAAGTCTTTAATTTCTTTCTTTATTTCTTCCTTGACCAAGGTATCATTGAGTAGAGTATTGTTAAGTTTCCACGTGTATGTGGGTTTTCTGTTGTTTCTGTTGCTATTGAAGACCACTTTTACTCCATAGTGATCAGATAGGAGGCATGGGATTAGTTCTATCTTCTTATATTTGTTGAGGTCTGTCTTGTGACCAATTATATGGTCGATTTTGGAGAAGGTACCATGAGGTGCTGAGAAAAAGGTATATTCTTTTGTTTTAGGATAGAATGTTCTATATATATCTGTTAAATCTAATTGGTCCAAAGCTTCAATTAGTTTCATTGTGTCCCTGTTTAGTTTCTGTTTTCCTGATCGGTCCATTGAGGAAAGTGCAGTGTTGAAGTCACCCACAATTATTGTGTTAGGTGCAATGTGTGCTTTTAGTTTTAATAAAGTTTCTTTTACGAAAGAGGGTGCCCTTGCATTTGGGGCGTGGATGTTCAGGATTGACAGTTCTTCTTTTTGTATTTTTCCTTTGACCAGCAAGAAGTGTCCCTCAGGGTCTCTATTGATGACTTTGGGTTGAAAGTCAACTTTATCTGATATTAAACCCACTGAAATCAGGGACCAGACAAGGCTGCCCCCTTTCTCCTTATCTTTTCAATATTATACTTGAGGTACTAGCTCGGGCAATTCGACAACATAAGGAGGTCAAAGGGATACAAATTGGAAAGGAAGAAGTCAAACTATCATTATTTGCAGACGACATGATCGTCTACCTAAGTGACCCAAAGAACTCCACTAGAGAGCTCCTACAGCTGATAAACAACTTCAGCAAAGTGGCAGGTTATAAAATCAACTCAAGCAAATCAGTGGCCTTCCTATACTCAAAGGATAAGCAGGCTGAGAAAGAAATTAGGGAAATGACCCCCTTCACAATAGCCTCAAACAGTATAAAGTATCTTGGGGTGACTCTTACCAAACATGTGAAAGATCTGTATGACAAGAACTTCAAGACTCTGAAGAAGGAAATGGAAGAAGACCTCAAAAAATGGGAAAACCTCCCATGCTCATGGATTGGTAGAATCAATATAGTTAAAATGGCCATTTTGCCTAAAGCACTATACAGATTCAATGCAATACCCATCAAAATCCCAACTCAATTCTTCACAGAGTTAGAAAGAGCAATTATCAAATTCATCTGGAACAACAAAAAACCCAGGATAGCTAAAATTATTCTCAGCAACAAAAGAAAATCTGGGGGAATCAGTATCCCTGACCTCAAGCAATACTACAGAGCAATAGTGTTAAAAACTGCATGGTATTGGTACAGTGACAGACAGGAGGATCAATGGAACAGGATTGAAGATCCAAAAATGAACCCACACACCTATGGCCACTTGATCCTCGACAAAGAGGCTGAAAACATCCAATGGAAAAAAGATAGCCTTTTCAACAAATGATGCTGGTTCAACTGGAGGTCAGCATGCAGAAGAATGCGAATTGATCCATCCTTGTCTCCTTGTACTAAGCTCAACTCCAAATGGATCAAGGACCTCCACATAAAGCCAGACACTCTGAAGCTAATAGAAAAGAAACTGGGGAAGACCTTTGAGGACATCGGTACAGGGAGAAAGTTTCTGAACAGAACACCAATAGCGTATGCTCTAAGAGCAAGAATTGACAAATGGGACCTCATAAGGTTACAGAGTTTCGGTAAGGCAAAGGACACCAACAAGAGGACAGATCGGCAACCAACAAATTGGGAAAAGATCTTCACCAATCCTACATCAGATAGAGGGCTAATATCCAATATATATAAAGAACTCAAGAAGTTAGACTCCAGAAAACCAAACAACCCTATTAAAAAATGGGGTACAGAGTTAAACAAAGAATTCTCACCTGAAGAACTTCGGATGGCGGAGAAGCATCTTAAAAAATGCTCAACTTCATTAGTCATTAGGGAAATGCAAATCAAAACAACACTAAGATTTCATCTTACACCAGTCAGAATGGCTAAGATTAAAAATTCAGGAGACAGCAGGTGTTGGAGAGGGTGTGGAGAAAGAGGAACACTCCTCCACTGCTGGTGGGGTTGCAAATTGGTACAACCACTCTGGAAATCAATCTGGCGGTTCCTCCGAAAACTGGGCACCTCACTTCCAGAAGATCCTGCTATACCACTCCTGGGCATATACCCAGAAGACTCCCCACCATGTAATAAGGATACATGTTCTACTATGTTCATAGCAGCCCTATTTATAATTGCCAGATGTTGGAAAGAACCCAGGTATCCCTCAACAGAAGAGTGGATGCAAAAAATGTGGTATATCTACACAATGGAGTACTATTCAGCCATTAGAAACAACGAATTCATGAAATTCTTAGGCAAATGGATGGAGCTAGAGAATATCATACTCAGTGAGGTAACCCAGACTCAAAAGGTGAATCATGGTATGCACTCACTAATAAGTGGATATTAACCTAGAAAACTGGAATACCCAAAACATAATCCACACATCAAATGAGGTACAAGAAGAAAGGAGGAGTGGCCCCTGGTTCTGGAAAGACTCAGTGAAACAGTAGTCAGCAAAACCAGAATGGGGAAGTGGGAAGGGGTGGGTGGGAGGACAGGGGAAGAGAAGGGGGCTTACGGGACTTTCGGGGAGTGGGGGCGCTAGAAAAGGGGAAATCATTTGAAATGTAAATAAATTATATCAAATAAAAAAAAATTAAAAAAAAAGAGATTGTTAATATTGTGTTTAGACATATGAAGAAGTAAGAAGGTTATTAATACTTATTTATTCACCTATCCTACATAGAGAGACACACAGACCAATCTTCAATAAAGCTCTTTGCTTAACTTGCAGAAAACCAAAAAAGAAAAAAATAGTATCTGTTTTATATGCCTTTTTAAAATGAGTAACACAGATTGAGGATAATGGATGTTAGCCTTTTATAATTCTAGATAGTAGATACTTTATATCCATGATCTGTCTTAATATTGCATCCTATAATATCATTAAAGGAGTGCCTTTTGTATCCTTTCCAGCATGGGTAGCATCATAAATAGCTTCATTTATAGTACATTAAATACAATCTTTATGGACTCTTGTCATATTATGATTTTATTAACTCATATTTCTTTGTAACACCTTATTTCATTGCATATTTTTCTCAAGGCCCAAATTTCCATTTATAATCCCCCTACTCATTTGCATATAGCCTTGTTATGGTATGTATGTGCTCAGCCCAGGAAGTGGCACTATTAAAGGGTATAGCCATGTTGGAGTCGATGTGACCTTGTTGAAGTAGGTGTGTCAATATGGGTGTGGAATTAAGACCCTTATCCTAGCTGCCTGGAAGCCAGTCACTTCATAACAACCTTCAGATGAAGATGTAGAACTCTCATCTCTCTCTAGATGCTGCCATGCTCCCACCTTGATGATACTGGATCAAGTCTCTGAACCTATAATCCAGCCCCACTTAAATGTTGTCCTATATGAGATTTGCCTTGGTCATGGTTTCTGTTCACAGCAGAAAAACCATAACTTAGGTAAACCTCATCTTAAGTTGTCCTAGACTTTCAAATAAAATCCATTTCCAAATAAGGTAATTTTACAGGGCCAAGAGCTAGGTCTTGGAAATCTCTGTTCTTTTGACAATTCAACTATTTTTTTTTTAATTTTTTTTTTATTTGATATAATTTATTTACATTTCAAATGATTTCCCCTTTTCTAGCCCCCCCCCACTCCCCGAAAGTCCCTTAAGCCCGTAAGCCCCCTTCTCTTCCCCTGTCCTCCCTCCCACCCCTTCCCAGTTCCCCGTTCTGGTTTTGCCAAATACTGTTTCACTGAGTCTTTCCAGAACCAGGGACCACTCCTGCTTTCTTCTTGTATCTCATTTGATGTGTGGATTATGTTTTGGGTATTCCAGTTTTCTAGGTTAATAACCACTTATTAGTGAATGCATACCATGATTCACCTTTTGAGTCTGGGTTACCTCACTTAGTATGATGTTCTCTAGCTCCATCCATTTGCCTAAGAATTTCATGAATTCATTGTTTCTAATGGCTGACAATTCAACTATTAAAGGGTATATTTCATATACCTTAATATTACTTTTTGAGAAGATAATTATTATTTTTTATTTTTGAGATTATAATTTTATTATTTTCCCCTTCTCTTTTTTCCTCAAATCTTTCCACATACATTCACTTTCTATTTTCAAATATAGGGCCTCTTTTTCATTAATTGTTGTTGTATAAATCTTGAATTATACTAAGATATTACTTATTCAATTATTTCTTAGTTTTATTTTTCACAAAGAAGTGACAAAATCAGTTTGCACTATTTGCCTAGAATGTATATTTAAACCCACATCAATTGGCTTCCAAACTTCATGATAACCTCAGATCTTTTTATTTTTTATTTTTTATATTCAAAGAGTATCAGCTAAGCATTATTCCTTCATTATTTTTTCTTGAGTGCTATCTATGTTCCTTTAAATATGAATGTTCTTGAATAGATGATATAACCAATAGATTTATTGTCTTTGCTGTGGTATAATGAAGAAATTATATTATGATGAAAGGTCATCTCCTCAAGAAAAAAAAAAATGACTATATGTGGTATATACAGACCTTTCAATAAGACACCAAAATTTGTAAGGCCATTAAGAGAAGAAACATCAGCCACATATCCATGTGAATCTCAAGGTTTGGTTGGAGGATCATTTTATTCACCTTTTTTAAAAATATTTTTATTTTCTATATTCTTTGTTTACATTCCAAATGATTTCCCCCTTCCCAGGTCCCCCCTCCCCATATGTCCCATAAATCTTCTTCTCTCCACACATTCTCCAATCACCTCCCTCCTTTTTCTCTGTCCTTATATTCCCCTCCAACGCTAGATGAATCCTTTCCAGGAACAGGACCCTCTCCATACTTCCTCATGGGAGTCATTTGTTATGCGATTTGTGCCTTGGGTATTCAGAGCTTCTGGGCTAATTAATACCCACTTATCAGAGATTGCATTCCATGTGTATTCTTTTGTGATTGGGTTACCTCACTTAGGATGATATTTTCCAGATCAAACCATTTGCCTAAAAATTTTGTAAATTCATTGTTTCTAATTTCTGAGTAGTATTCCATTGTGTAAATATATCACATTTTCTGTATCCATTCCTCCTTTGAGGGGCATCTGGGTTCTTTCCAGCTTCTGGCTATTATAAATATGGCTGCTATGAACATAATGGAGCATGTGTCTTTATTGCATGCTGGGGAATCCTTTGGGTATATGCCCAGGAGAGGTATAGCAGGGTCCTCCAGAAGTGTCATGTCTAGTTTTCTGAGGAACCGCCAGACTAATTTCCAAAGTGGTTGTACCATCTTACAACCCCACCAGCAGTAGAGGAGTGTTCCTGTTTCTCCACATCATTGCCAATACCTGCTGTCTCCTGAGATTTTTACCTTAGACATTCTGACTGGTGTAAGGTGAAATCTCAGGATTGTTTTGATTTGCATTTCCCTAATGACTAATGATGTAGAGCACTTCTTAAAGTGCCTCTAGGCCATCAAATTTCTTCAGGTGAAAATTCTTTGTTTAGATCTGTACCCCATTTGTTAATAGGG
Organism: Apodemus sylvaticus; assembly: GCF_947179515.1. Taxonomy (NCBI): domain Eukaryota; kingdom Metazoa; phylum Chordata; class Mammalia; order Rodentia; family Muridae; genus Apodemus; species Apodemus sylvaticus. The sequence goes on from NC_067476.1 coordinate 77,026,869, forward strand.
TTATTTGGTTCCCTGGGGTCTAACTTCTTGAGTTCTTTGTATATATTGGATACAAGCCCTCTATCAGATGTAGGGTTGGTGAATATCCTTTCCCAATTTGTTGGTTGCACTTTTGTCCTTTTAATAGTGTCCTTTGCCTTACAGAAACTTTGCAATTTCATGAGGTCCTATTTGTCAGTTCTTAATCTTAGAGCATAAGCTATTGGTGTTCTGTTCAGGAACTTTTCCCCTGTGCCCATGTCCTCAAGGGTTTTCCCCAGTTTCTTTTCTATTAGTTTCAGTGTGTCTGGTTTTATGTGGAGACAGTTTAGTACACGGAGATAGGAATGGATCAATTCGCATTCTTCTGCATGCTGACCTCCAATTGATCCAACACCATTTGTTGAAAAGGCTATCTTTTTTCCACTGGATGTTTTCGGCTCCTTTGTTAAAGATCAAGTGACCATATGTGTGTGGATTCATTTCTGGGTCTTCAATTTTATTCCATTGGTCCACTTGTCTGTCACTATGCCAATACCATGCAGTTTTTAACGCTATTGCTCAGTAGTATTGCTTGAAGTCATGGATACTGATTCCCCCAGAATTTTTTTGTTGTTGAGAATAGTTTTAGCAATCCTGGGTTTTTTGTTATTCCAGATGAATTTGAGAATTGCTTTTTCTAACTCTGTGAAGAACTGAGTTGGGATTTTAATGGGGATTGTGTTGAATCTGTAGACTGCTTTTGGCAAAGATGGCCATTTTAACTATATTATACCTGGCATTCCATGAGCCTGGCAGATTTTTCCATTTTCTGAGGTTTTCTTCGATTTCCTTCTTCAGAGACTGAAGTTCTTGTCATATATTTCTCTTGTTTTGTTAGAGTCACACCAAGGTACTTTATATTGTTTTTGGCTATTGTGAAGGGTGTCATTTCCCTAACTTCTTTCTAAGCCTGCTTATCCTTTAAGTATAGGAAGGCAATTGATTTGCTTGAGTTGATTTTATAATCAGCCACTTTGCTGAAGTTGTTTATGAGCTATAGGAGTTCTCTGGTAGAGGTTTTCGGGTCACTTAAGTAGATTATCATGTCACCTGCAAATAGTGATAATTTGACTCCTTCCTTTCCAATTTGTATCCCCTTGACATCCTTATGTTGTTTAATTGCTCTAGCTAGAACTTCAAGTACTCTATTGAAAAGATATGGAGAGAGAGGACAGCCTTGTCTAGTCCCTGATTTTAGTGGGATTGCTTCAAGTTTCTCTCCGTTTAGTTTGATGTTGGCTACCAGTTTGCTGTATATTGCTTTAACGATGTTTAGGTATGGCCTTGAATTATTGTTCTTTCCAAGACTTTTAGCATGAAAGGATACTGAATTATGTCAAATGCTTTTTCTGCATCTAATGAGATGATCATATTTTTTTTCTTTGAGTTTGTTTATGTAGTGGATTGCATTGATGGATTTCTGTATATTGAACCATCCCTGCATCCCTGGGATGAAGCCTACTTGATCATGGTGGATGATCGTTTTGATGTCTTCTTGGATTCGGTTGGCAAGAATTTTATTGAGTATTTTTGCATCAATATTCATAAGGGAAATTGGCCAGAAGTTCTCTTTCTTTGTTGGATCTTTGTGTGGTTTTGATATCAGTGTAATTGTGGCTTCATAGAATGAGTTGGGTAGAGTTCCTTCTGTTTCTATTTTGTGGAATAGTTTGAAGAGAATTGGTGTTAGGTTTTCTATGAAGGTGTGATAGAATTCTGCACTGAAGCCATTTGGTCCCGTGCTTTTTTTCATTGGGAGACTTTCTATGACCATTTTTATTTCTTCAGGTGTTATGGGACTGTTTAGATGATCTATTTCATCCTGATTTAGTTTTGGTGTCTGATATCTGTCTAGGAAACTGTCCATTTCCTCCAGATTCTTCAGTTGTGTTGAGTATAGTCTTTTGTAGTAGGATCTGATGATTTTTTGAATTTCCTCAGTTTCTGTTGTTATATCTCCCTTTTCATTTCTAAGTTTGTTAATCTGGATACTGTTTCTGTGCCCTTTTGTTAGTCTGGCTAAGGGTTTATCTATCTTGTTGATTTTCTCAAAGAACCAGCTCCTGGTTTTGTTGATTCTTTGTATGGTTCTTTTTGTTTCTACTTGATTAATTTCGGCCCTGAGTTTGATGATTTCCTGCCTTCTACTTCTCCTGGGTGAAATAGCTTCTTTTTGTTCCAGGGCTTTCATGTGTATCATTAGGCTGTTAGTGTATGCCCTCTCCATTTTCTTTTTGGAGACACTCAGGGCTATGAGTTTTCCTATTAGCACTGCTTTCATTGTGTCCCATAGATTTGGGTATGGTGTGTCTTCATTTCCATTAAATTCTAAAAAGTCTTTAGTTTCTTTCTTTATTTCTTCCTTGACCAAGGTATCATTGAGTAGAATATTGTTCAGTTTCCATGTTTATGTGGCTTTTCTGATGTTTTTGTTGCTATTGAAGACCACTTTTACTCCATAGTGATCAGATCAGATAGGAGGCATGGGATTATTTCGATCTTCTTATATTTGTTGAGTTCTGTCTTGTGACCAGTTATATGATTGACTTTGGAGAAGGTACCATGAGGTGCTGAGAAAAAGGTATATTCTTTTGCTTTAGGATAAAATGTTATATATATGTGTATATATATATATATATATATATATATATATATATATATATATATATATATGTTAAATCTAATTGGTCCAAAGCTTCAATTAGTTTCACTGTGTCCCTGTTCAGTTTGTTTTCCTGATTGGTCCATTGAGGAAAGTGCAGTGTTAAAGTCACCCACAATTATTGTGTGCAATAATTAAGTGCAATGTGTATTTTGAGCTTTAGTAAAGTTTCTTTTATGAATGTGGGTGCCCTTGCATTTGGAGCAGAGATGTTCAGGATTGACAGTTCTTCTTACTGTATTTTCCTTTGACCAGCAAGAAGTGTCCCTCAGAGTCTCTTTTGATGACTTTGGGCTGAAAGTCAGTTTTATCTGATATTAGAATGGCTACTCCAGCTTGTTTCCTGAGACCATTTGCTTGTAAAATTGTCTTTCAGCCTTTAACTCTAAGGTCGTGTTTGTCTTTGACACTGAAGTGTGTTTCTGTATACAGCAAAATGTAGGGTCCTGTTTACATATCCATTAGTCTATATCTTTTAGTGGGGAATTGAGTCCATTGATGTTAAGAGATATTAAGGAATAGTAATTATTACTTCCTGTCATTTTTGATGTTATTTTTTTATATTTGATTGGTTATCTTCTATTGGGTATGATGAAAGAAGGTTACTATCTTGCTTTTTCTAGGTGAAGTTTCCCTCCTTGTATTGGTGTTTTCCTCCTATTCTCCTTTGTAGTGCTGGGTTTGTGGAAAGATATTGGGTAAACTTGGTTTTGTCATGGAATATCTTGGTTTCTCCATCTATGGTGATTGAGAGTTTTGCTGGGTATAGTAGTTTTGACTGCATTTGTGTTCTCTTAGAGTCTGCATGAGATCTTCCCAGGATCTTCTAGCTTTCATAGTCTCAGGTGAAAAGTCTGCTGTGATTCTGATAGGTCTTCCTTTATATGTTACTTGGCCTTTTTCTCTTACTATCTTTAATAGTCTTTCTTTGTTTAGTACATTTGGGGTTTTGATTATTATGTGACAGGAGGTATTTCTGTTCTGGTCCAGTCTGTTTAGAGTTCTGTGGGCTTCTTGTATATTCATGGGCATCTTTCTCTTTAGGTTAGGGAAGTTTTCTTCCATAATTTTATTGAAGATATTTGCTGGCCCTTTAAGTTGTAAATCTTCACTCTCATCTATGCCTATAATCCTTAGGTTTGGTCTTCTCATTGTGTCCTGGATTTCCTGGATATTTTGGGTTACAAGTTTTTTGCATTTTGCATTTTCTTTAACTGTTGAGTCCATGGTTTCTATGGAATCTTCAGCATCTGAGATTCTTTCTTCTATCTCTTGTATCCTGTTGTTGTTTTTGCATCTCTGTCCCCTGATTTCTTCCCAAGGTTTTCTATCTCCAAAGTTGTCTCCCTTTGAGTTTTCTTAGTTGTTTCTACTTCTGATTTTAGATCCTGGATGGTTTGGCTTAGCTCCTTCACTTGCTTGTTTGTGTTTTCCTGTAATTCTTTAAGAGATTTTTGTGTTTCCTCTTTCATGACCTCAGCCTGTTGACCAAAGTTCTCCTGTATTTCTTTAAGTGATTTTTCTGTTTCCTCCTTATTTGCTTTTGTATTTTCCTGAATTTCTTTCAATGATTTTTGTGTTTCCCTTTTAAGGGCATCTAACTTTTGATCCATTTTCTCCTGAATTTCTTTAAGTATGTCCTTCATGTGTTCCTGTACCAGCATCAAGACCAGTGATTTTAAATCCAAATCTTGTTATTCTGGTGTGATGGGTATCCAGGACATGCTGTTTAAGGAGAATTGGGTTCAGATGCTGCTATATTGCTTTGATTTCCATTAGTTACGTTCCTGCGTTTGCCTTTTGCCATCTAGTTCTCACTGGTGTTAGTTGGTCTTGTTGTCAATGCTGGACTCACCAGTGCAAGCTGCCTCTTCCCAGCTGGCCTCTGGTGCACAGCTGACCTCCTGCACTGCCTGGAGACAGGGTGCTGTGGCTCAGGCTGTTCAGATCCGGAAGCAGAGACCTGAAGCTCCTGCCTGGGCTCTGCTGGACACACCAGAGCACACAGACTCCTCCCAGCCAGCCTCCCGCGTGCCCCTCTGGCCTCTTGCAGGGCCTGGAGATGTGGTGTTGTAGCCCAGGCTGTTCTAGATCCCAAAGCAGAGATCTGAAGGCTTCTGCCAGAGGCCTCAGGACTGGAACCCAAGTTCTGTGGGGATTGACACAGTGAAGCATGCTGTGTCCTCCCAGCCTGCCTCCGGGTGCACCTGGAGGATCATTTAATTCCAGGAGTTTGAGGCCCATTCAGTAACAGAGAGATAATTTTCCCTTTTTTTATTGGATATATTCTTTATTTATATTTCAAATGTTATCCTCTTTCCTGGTACCTGTCCCACCAAATCCCCTATCCTATCTCCCATGCCCTGTTTCTATGTGGGTGTGAATTCCCCTATTCTGGGGCATCCTTTGAGCCTTCACAGGACCAGGAGCCTCTCCTCCCACTGATGCCTGACAAGTCCATCTCTGATACATATGTTGCTCGAGCCATGGGTCCCTCTATGCGTGCTCCTTGGATGGTGGCTTAGTCCCTGAGAGCTCTGGGGAGTCTGGTTGGTTGATACTATGGTTCTTCCAATGGTTTTGCAAACCCCTTCAGCTCCTTTAGTCCTTTCTTTAAACATAGAGATTTTTTTCTCTTTAAATAATAATTAGTATAGCAAAAATTGATGGAGCTAAAAAAATATAATGACAACAAATCTACATTAGATTTGATGATTTCAACATCTTTTTTCCTATAATTGACAGATGAAGCAGGTAGGGACTATTAACTAGATCAAATTAACTGACATTTAAAGAATATAATTCCACCCTAAGAACATAGTATTAAAAATGACAGGCAAATCTCTATGCCCACTTTCATCAATTTCCTGAGCCAGAACAGGTGAGCTTCCTTTCTCCCACCCATCTTTACTGAATGCTGAGTCTTCTGGGCACCCCAAGCTGACCTGAGCCTGAACAGCCTGTTATTCCAGGGTACCTCCATTCCCCTGCCACACTTCTCTGCCTACCTTCACCCGACCTGTTTTTGCTGAAGCATATAGGTAAGTTTCCCATCCCCAACACATCTTCCCTGTTGTGGTGTCCTCTGGAGCAAGCCTAGCTGCCCTGGGCAGCCTGATGGACCAGGGGTGACCTCCATTATCTCCCACCTCTCTGAAACCATCTTCCACATCTGAAACACACACATTTGCAGATCCTGAACCATACAGACCAGCAGACCTAGAACCATATGACCCAAGGATACACATCAGAGACCAGCCATGCCAGGACCATCCAGGTTAACCCTCCTTACAATACCTATTACAACAGAAACATCCAGAAAGCAAAGCCATCCAGGTGGCTAAAAGTTCTTGAAAGAGCACAATTAACAAAAGCAAGCACAAAATGAGATTTTCTGACTACAGCTATCCTGGATGGCCTAACACACCAGAAGCACAAGAAAAATGACCTTAAATCTAATCTTATAAAGATGATATAGGGCTTTTAAAGAGGAAATGAATAAATTACTAAAAGAAACACAGAAAAATATAATCAAAGAGTTGGGGGACTTTAAAGAAGAAACAAACAAATGCCTTGAATATACACAGAAAAATACAATTAAACAGGTGAAGGAAATAAATAAAACTGTGTGAGACCAAGAAGTGGAAATAGAAGCAATAATGAACATACAAATTGAGGGAATTCAGGAGATGGAAAATTTACAGAAGTGGGAAAAAAAACAACAGATGCAAGGGTCACCAAAAGAATACAGGAGATGAAAGAGAATCTCAGGTATAGAAGATACAATAGAAGAAATTCATATATCAGTCAAAGAAAATGTTAAGTACATAAAAAAATCCTGACTATGAAAAGACCTAACCTAAGAATAATAGGAATAGACAAAGGTGAAGAGTCCCAGCTCCAAGACCTAGAAAATATTTTCAATAAAAATCATAGAAGAAAACTTTCCTGACCTAAAGAAAGGGATACCTATAAACATACAAGAAACACACTGAACACCAATTAAACTGGACCAGAAAAAAATCATCTAGCCGCATAAAAATCAAAACACAAAATATACAGAAGAAAGAATATTAAGAGCAGAAAGGGAAAGGGGGGCAGTTAACATACAAAGGTAGACCTATCAGAATTGCACCTGACTTATCAAGAGCTAGAAGGACCTGGATAGATATCTTGCAGCCTCTAAAAATCCACAAATGCCAACCTAGACTACTATACCAACCAAAAAAAAAAAAAAAAAAAAAAAACTCTAAATCACCATATGGAGAAAACAAGACATTTCAAGATAAATCCAAATCCAAATAACTTATCCACAAATGAGGCCCTACAGAAAACACTCAAAGGAAAACTCCAAACTAGGAGGATAAATGCAATCCAAAAAGAACCACAGGAAATAAATAATTCCATACCAACAAAAATGAGAATCACACACACACACACACACACACACACACACACACACACACACACACACTAATACTGCCAAAATTAGAATAACAGAAATTAACAATCTCTGGTTATTAATATCTCTCAAAAATCAATGAGCTCAATTTGCCAATGAAAAGAGAGGAGCTAGTAGAATGGATGTGAAAACAAGATCATTCTGCTGCATACAAGAAACATACCTCAGCAATAAAGATAGACACTACCTCAAAGTAAAAGGCTGGGGAAAAGTTTTCCAAATGGATCCAAGAAGCAAGCTGGAGTAGCCATTCTAATATCTAGCAAAATATACTTTCAACCATAATCAAACAAAGGAGACACGGAAGGACTCTTCATACTCATCAAATGAAAATTTCATAAAGATGATACCTCAATTCGGAACATGTTGGCCCCAATCACAAGTGCATCCTATTTGTTACAGAAACACTGCTAAAGATTAAATCCCAAATTGAACCCCACAATTAATAGAGAGAGTCTTCAACACCCTATCTTACTAATTGACAGGTCATCCAGATAAAAACTAAACAGAGAAATAAGGAAGCTAATAGACATTATGAACCAAATTGACCTAACAGAAAAGTATAAAATATTTCACCCAAACAAAAATTATTGTACTTCATAGACCCTTTTCCAAAATTGAACATATAATCAATTTCAAAGCAAGCCTTAATAGATACCAGAACATTGAAATACTGCTTTGCATTTTATAAGACTACAATGGATTGAAGCTGGACTTCAACAAAATCAATAACACCAGAAAGATTATTAACTCATGGCCACTGCGGAACTCTTTACTCAATGATACCTGGGTCAGGGAAGAAATAAAGAAAGAAATTAAATACTTTCTGGAATTCACTGAAAATTGAGGCATGATATACCCAAATTTGTGGGACAAAATGAAAACAGTGCTAAGAGGACAATTCATAGCACTAATTTCTTCCGTAAAGAAATTATGAAGAAATTATAAAGTTTATATACCAGCAATTTAAAAGTACACCTGAAAGCTGTAGGAAAAAATCAGGACTGAAATTAATTAGTTAGAAACAAAAAAATCAAGAAAACCAAGATTTGGTTCTTTAAGAAAATCAGCAAGATGGACAAACCCTTACCCAAACTAACCAAAAAGTAGAGAGACAACATCTGTTATGGTTTATGTACGCCTGGCCCAAGGAGTGGTACTATTAGAAGGTTCCAGTAGACATGGCCTTTTTGGAGTAGATAAGTACTGTAGGTGTGGACTTTAAGACCCTCATCCTAGCTGCCTGGAAGCGAATATTCTCTTAGCAGTTTCAGAGAAAGATGTAGGAAATCTCAGCTCCTCCTGCTCCATGCCTGCCTGGATGCTGCCATATTCCTGCCTTGATGATAATGATCTAAACTTCTGAAATTGTAAGCCAGGCCCAATTAAATGTTGTCCTTATAAGGGTTGCCTTGCTCATGGTGTCTATTCATAGCAGTAAAACACTATCTAATACAGTATCCAAATAAACAAAATAAGAAATGAAAATGGAAACATTACAACAGACACCAACAAAAAAATTCAAAGAATCATTAGGTCTTGCTTCAAAAGCCTGTATTCTACAAAATTGGAAAATCTTAATAAAATGGATGATTTTCTAGATAGATACCACTTACCAATTTAAATCAAGATCAGGTAATCTATTTAAACAACTCTATAACCTCTAATGAAGTAAAAGCAATCCTCAAACTGTTCCATAAAATAGAAACAGAAAGAATACTATCAAACTCATTCTATGAGGTCACAGTCACCCTGACACCTAAACCACACAAAGACTCAATAAAGAGAATTTCAAACTGATTTCTCTTAAAAACATTGATACAAAAACAGTCAATTAAATACTTGCAACCCAAATACAGAAACACATTAAAGACATTATCTATCAAGATCACATAGGCTTTAACTCAGGGATGCAGAGATGTTTCAACATATGAAAATCCATCAACATAATCCACCATATGAACAAATTGAAATTTAAAAAATATCTCACAATCATCTCATTAGATGCTGAAAATGTCTTTGACAAAATCCAGCATCCCTTTGTGTTCTAGCTTCTGGGCACCACAAATACGGCTGCTATGAACATAGTGGAGCATGTGTCCTTATTGCATGCTGAGGAATCCTCTGGGTATATGCCCAGGAGTGATATTAGCAAGGTACTCTGGAAGTATCATGCCCAGATTTCTGAGGAACCACCAGACTGATTTCCAAAGTGGTTGCACCATCTTGCAATCCCACCAGCAGTGGAGGAGTGTTCCTTTTTCTCCACATCCTCGCCAACACCAGCTGTCTCCTGAGTTTTTGACCTTAGCCATTCTGACTGGTGTGAGGCGAAATCTCAGGGTTGTTTTGATTTGCATTTCCCTAATGATTAATGATAAACATTCTTAAGATGCTTCTCAGCCCTCTGAATTTCTTCATGTGAAATTCTTTGTTTAGCTCTGTACCCCCATTATTTAATGGGGTTATTTGTTTCTCTCGGTTCTACCTTCTTGAATTCTTTGTATATATTAGATATTAGCCCTCTGTCGGATTTAGGGTTGGTGAAGATCCTTTCCCAATTTGTTGGTTGACGTTTTGTCCTTTTGACAGTGTCCTTTGCCTTACACTTGGTGTGACTCTAACCAAACAAGTGAAAGACCTATATGACAAGAACTTCAGATCTCTGAAGAAGGAAATCAAAGAAGACCTCAGAAAATGGAAAAATCTTCCATGCTCGTGGATTTTCAGGATTAATATAGTTAAAATGGCCATCTTGCCAAAGGCAATCTACAGATTCAATGCAATCCCCATCAAAATCCCAACACAGTTCTTCATAGAGCTAGAAAGAGCAATTCTCAAATTCATCTGGAATAACAAAAAACTCAGGATAGCTAAAACTATTCTCAACAGTAAAAGAACTTCTGGGGGGATTCAGTATCCCAGACCTCAAACTTTACTACAGAGCAATAGTGATAAAAACTGCATGGTATTGGTACAATGTCAGGCAAGCGGATCAGTGGAATAGGATTGAAGACCCAGAAATGAACCCACACACCTATGGTCACTTGATCTTCGAAGGTCACTTGATCTACAAAGGAGCTGAAAGCATCCAGTGGAAAAAAGATAGTCTTTTCAACAAATGGTGCTGGTGCAATTGGAGGTCAGCATGCAGAAAAATGTGAATTGATTCATTCTTATCTCCTTGTACTAACCTCAACTTCACATGGATCAAGGACCTCCACATAAAACCTGACACACTGAAACTAATAGAAAAGAAACTGTGGAAGACCCTGGAGGACATGGGCACAGGGAAAAAGTTCCTAAATAGAACACCAATAGCTTATGCTCTAAGATCAAGAATAGACAAATGGGACCTCATAAAACTTTGTGTTCAAAGTATTAGAGTAATCAGGGATTTGATGCACATACCTAAACATAATTAAAGCAATATACAGCAAACCAATAACCAACTTCAAGCTAAATGGTTAGAAACTTACAGTTATTCCACTAAAATCAGGGAAGATCTGAGGCTGTCCATTCTCTTTCCATCTATTCACTATAGCACTTGCAGTCCTAGCCAGAGCAATATAAGACAACTAAAGGAGATCAAGAGGATACAAATTCGATAACAAGAAGTTCCCCTATTTGAGGATGATAAGATAGTATACATAAGTGCCCCCAAAAAATTCTATCAGAAAACTCCTACAGCTGATAAACAGCTTCAGCAAAGTGGTCAATACAAAATTGCCGCAGAGTAATCATTAGCCCTCCTTTATACAAATGAAAACCTGGCTGAGAAAGAAATCAGAGAAACAACACCCTTTATAGATAGCCAGGAATAATATAAAATATCATGTAACTTTAACCAAGCAAGTGAAAGATCTTATGACAAGAACTTCAAGTCCCTGAAGAAAGGAATTGGAGAAAATATCAGAAGATGAAGGATCTCTTCATGTTCATGGATGGGTATGATTAACAATGAAAATAGCCATCTTATCAAAAACAATATTCAGATTCAATGTAATCACCATCAAAATTTCAAGAAAAGTTTTTCTATACCTTGAAAGAACAATTCTCAACTTTATATGGGTAAACAAAAACACCCAGAACAGCCAAACCAATGTTGAAGAATAAAAACTTTGGAAGGAATAGCCATCCATGAGCTCAAGCTGTACTTGGGACCAATAGTGAAAATGTCATGATATTGGGACAGAAACAGACACATTGATCAATGGAATTCAATCCAAGTCCCAGAAATAAACCCACACATATGTGGGCACTTGGGTTTTGACAAAGATGTCCAAAACCATGCAATGAAAAAAAGAAAACATCTTCAACAAATGGTGCTAGTCTAACTGGATGTCTACCTGTGGAAGAATTAAGAAGAATGAAAATAGATCCATATTTATCACCCTGCACAAAACTCACATCCAAGTAGATCAATGACCCCAACATAAAACTTGATAAACTAAAACTAATAGACTAGAAAGTAGAAAATGTCCTTGAACACATTGGTACTGGAGACAATTTCTTGAACAGAAAACCAATGGCTTTTTGCAATTTTGTCACGTCTGTTTCTAGTCTTCCAAGAATGGTTCTTTTGTTTTTTTAGATTTACTATTAAAGTCGTGACATGGGTTACTTCAAATGTAAAGTAATGCAAAGTAAAACACAAGCTTACCTCATATGTTTCACTCTGAATGTGGATAACTGAAGGAGCTACTTGCCTGTAAGTATACTGTTATTTGTAAACTGAAATGCCGAAGAAACTCTGTTTTCTTTGCAAAAAAAAAAAATCAAGGTATATCTAGGGTTTTCTGGTTGACTAAGCACATGGGTGAGCTGATAGTATTAGTTCAGAATGATCTGATTGTGTAGATTTATAGTCTGTGTACTGCTGGCTAAATGTGATAGCTTCTATAGTTCTGTGTATGTCCCATAGGCTTCTATTAGTTACTGCATTCTTAAAACTGTCATTGTAATATTACAACAATGTTTTACACCAATTTAATAAGCCTTTACAGTGAAATATGTGTTACTTTTCTGAGACAAAGCAAAGGTATTCTTCTCAAGGTTCTTCTGCATTCAGCAGCATTTGATGGAGAGTTTTTTTTTAATATACATTTGTTTTTTTGTTTGTTTTTTGTTTTTTGTTTTTTTAAAATTTATTGATATATTTATTTACATTTCAAATGATTTCCCCTTTTCTGGACCCCCACTTCGCGAAAGTCCCATCAGTCCCCTTCCCTCCCCCTGCTTTCCCACCCAACCCTTCCCGCTTCCCTGTTCTGATTTTGCTCTATACTGCTTCACTGAGTCTTTTCAGAACAAGGGGCCACTCCTCCGTTCTTCTTGTACCTCATTTGATGTGTGGATTATGTTTTGGGTTTTATATATATTTGTAATAGACAGAGATGAAAGAGATTACAGTTAGCTTTTTGGAAACCATGTACCAAGTTTCTGGTCAAGATTGTGTAGGATATGTTAAACATAATTGAATTCTATTAACCCATATGAGGGTATTTCTAGTGCATATAGTTACATTGAAATAAAGTTCTTTTAAAAAAAAAGAACACCAATAGCTCAGGCTCTAAGATCAATAGCTGATAAATGGGACCTCATGAAACTGCAAAGTTTCTATAAGGCAAAGCACACACATCAGTAAGACAAAATGGCATGCTACAGGTTGATAAAGAATGTTCACCAACCCTGCATTTGACAGAGAACTAATTTCCAACATTTATGAAGACCTCAAGAAGGTAGACACCATCAACCTAAAAAACTCAATTAAAAAATGGGGCACAGAGTCAGGAGAGGCTCACCTCCATCTTGGTTTCGGACTCCAGAGAGATCGGACAGACTGAGGTACACAAACATAACCAGAGGCCAATATCGTGGGGGTCTGAGCCCGACGGGCGTTGGCCTGCACCCAGGCCCTGGGCTGTTCAGGGGGCCATCGGGGTGCCAACCCAGCCAGGAGGTTATTTTGCCCTGGCTGGCGCGCGCACCGCCATTTTGCCTACAGGACCCAGAGTACTCGGGAGGGCAGAGACGGCTAACAAGCATAGCCTGAGGCTAACAAAGCGGGGGTCTGGACCCCAACAGGCCCTGGACTGACCCCAAGAACTGGGCGGCTTGGTGGGCCATCTGTGTGTCAACCCGCCCAGGAGATTGTTAGCCCAGCAGACTCTCCTGGCGCTTTCGGGGAACGCTAACACGCACGCCCGCCATCCTGGTCACCTGGCGGTCCCTGTTGACAGTCATAGCCCGAGGGGAACTTTGCTCGAACCTTGGCCTCCCAGGCTTCTGCATGGACCCAGGGCCTGGGCGGTCAGGCTAACCTTGTGTGCACCAGCCCGGTTGGGGGATCAGCTGCCCAGCTGAGTGATCAGTATGCCTGTGAGGTCCCGGCAGCATACACCATCTGCTCCCTGGAGGTGCACACGGGCTCCATCTGGTTCACAGACGCAATCTGGGGCAAAGCACACTAGAGCTGCAAGGGCACCCAAGAACACATCAGCAGGCCAGCGGGGAGAAGTCGGTGTGCTCCGGTGAATCCAGCGGGCCCCATCAGAAGCCTTTGGGTGCCTGCTTTGGGATCTGAACGACCAGGGCCACAGCGCTTGGTCCCCAGGAAGTGCGGGAGACGCGGTGCACCCAGAGACAGTCTGGGAGCTCTCAGTGCAGCTTGCTCCTGCAGCTCAGAGCTTGGGTCCCAGTCCTGAGGCCTCTGGCGGGAGCCCTCAGCTCAACTCTCTCCGCTTCCGGATCCAAATCAGCCTGGGCAGCAAAACCACATCTCCAGGTCCTGAAAGAGGCAAGAGGGGTTTCTGGGCAGCCAGCAGGGAGAAGTCGGTGTGCTCCGGTGAAACCAGCTGGCCCCAGCGGGAGCCTTCGGGTGCCTGCTTTGGGATCTGAATGACCAGGGCCACAGTGCTCGGTCTCCAGGAAGTGCGGGAGACCCGGTGTGCACCCAGAGGCAGTCTGGGAGCTCGCAGAAGCACTGCTTGCTCCTGCGGTCCAGAGATTGGGTCCCAGTCCTGAGGCCTCTGGCTGGAGCCCTCAAGTCAACTCTCTCCGCTTCCAGATCCAGATCAGCCTGGGTGGCAACACCCAGGTCCTCTCCAGGTCCTGCAAGAGGCAGGAGGGGCTTCTGGGCAGCCAGCTGGGAGAAGTCAGTGTGCTCCAGTGAATCCAGCGGGCACCAGCAGGAGCCTTCAGGTGTCTGCTTCAGGATCTGAACAGCCTGGGAAACAGCAACCTGTCTCCAGGCAGTGCAGGAGGTAAGCTGTGCACCAGAGGCCACCTGGGAAGGGGCAGCTTGCACTGGTGAGTCCAGCACTGACAAGACCAACTAACACCAGTGAGAACTAGATGGCAAAAGGCAAACACAGGAACATCACTAACAGAAATCAAGGCAATATGGCAACATCTGAACCCAATTCTCCTCTACCAGCATGTCCTGGATACCCCATCACACCAGTAAAACAAGATTTGGATTTAAAATCACTAGTCATGATGCTGGTACAGGAACACATGAAGGACATACTTAAAGAAATTCAGGAGAAAATGGATCAAAAGTTAGAAGCCCTTGCAAGGGAAACACAAAAATCATTGAAGATATCCAGGAGAATACAAAAGCCAATAACGAGGAAACACAAAAAACACTTAAAGAAATACAGGAGAACTTTGGTCAACAGGCTGAGGTCATGAAAGAGGAAACACAAAAATCTCTTAAAGAATTACAGGAAAGCACAAACAAGCAAGTGAAGGAGCTAAGCAAAACCATCCAGGATCTAAAATCAGAAGTAGAAACAACTAAGAAAACTCAAAGGGAGACAACTTTGGAGATAGAAAGCCTTGGGAAGAAATCAGGGGACATAGATGCAAATATCAACAACAGAATACAAGAGATAGAAGAAAGAATCTCAGATGTTGAAGATTCCATAGAAACCATGGACTCAACAGTTAAAGAAAATGCAAAATGCAAAAAACTTGTAACCCAAAATATCCAGGAAATCCAGGACACAATGAGAAGACCAAATCTAGGGATTATAGGCATAGATGAGAGTGAAGATTTACAACTTAAAGGGCCAGCAAATATCTTCAATAAAATTATGGAAGAAAACTTCCCTAACCTAAAGAGAGAGATGCCCATGAATATACAAG
Source organism: Apodemus sylvaticus (assembly GCF_947179515.1). Lineage (NCBI taxonomy): Eukaryota > Metazoa > Chordata > Mammalia > Rodentia > Muridae > Apodemus > Apodemus sylvaticus. The sequence continues at coordinate 77,042,165 of NC_067476.1, forward strand.
AAGCCTACAGAACTGCAAACAGACTGGACCAGAACAGAAATACTTCCCATCACATAATAATCAAAACACCAAATGTTCTAAACAAAGAAAGAATATTAAAGGCAGAAAGAGAAAAAGGCCAAGTAACATATAAAGGAAGACCTATCAGAATCACAGCAGACTTTTCACCTGAGACTATGAAGGCTAGAAGGTCCTGGGCAGATCTCATGCAGATTCTAAGGGAACACAAATGCCAGCCAAAACTACTATATCCAGCAAAACTCTCAATCACTGTAGATGGAGAAACTAAGATATTTCATGACAAAACCAAGTTTACCCAATATCTATCCACAAACCCAGCCCTACAGGATAATAGGAGGAAAACACCAATACAAGGAGGGAAACTTCACCCTGGAAAAACCAAGATAGTAACCTTTCATCAAACCCAAAAGAAGTTAACCAATCAAATTTAAAAAATAACGTCAAAAATGATAGGTAGTAACAATCACTATTCCTTAATATCTCTTAACATCAATGGACTTAATGCCCCAATAAAAAGACACAGACTAACTGACTGGATATGTAAACAGGACCCTACATTTTGCTGCTTACAGGAAACACACCTCAGGGTCAAAGACAAACACTACCTTAGAGTAAAAGGCTGGAAGACAATTTTACAAGCAAATGGTCTCAGGAAACAAGCTGGAGTAGCCATTTTAATATCAGATAAAATTGACTTTCAACCCAAAGTCATCAAAAGAGACTCTGAGGGACACTTCTTGCTGGTCAAAAGAAAAATACAACAAGAAGAACTGTCAATCCTGAACATCTCTGCTCCAAATGCAAGGGCACCCTCTTTCGTAAAAGAAACTTTATTGAAACTCAAAGCACACATTGCACCTAACACATTAATTGTGGGTGACTTCAACACTGCACTTTCCTCAATGGACCGATTAGGAAAACAGAAACTAAACAGGGACACAATGAAACTAATTGAAGCTTTGGACCAATTAGATTTTACAGATATATATAGAACATTCTATCCTAAAGCAAAAGAATATACCTTTTTCTCAGCACCTCATGGTACCTTCTCCAAAATCAACCATATAATTGGTCACAAGACAGACCTCAACAAATATAAGAAGATCGAACTAATCCCATGCCTCCTATCAGATCACTATGGAGTAAAAGTGGTCTTCAATAGCAACAAAAACAACAGAAAACCCACATACACGTGGAAATTGAACAATATTCTACTCAATGATACCTTGGTCAAGGAAGAAATAAGGAAAGAAATTAAAGACTTTTTAGAACACAATGAAAATGAAGACACAGCATACCCAAATCTATGGGACACAATGAAAGCAGTGCTAAGAGGAAAACTCATAGCCCTGAGTGCCTCCAAAATGAAAATGGAGAGAGCATATATTACCAGCTTAATGACACACCGGAAAGCCCTGGAACAAAAAGAAGCTATTTCACCCAGGAGGAGTAGAAGTAAGGAAATCATCAAACTCAGGGCCGAAATCAATCAAGTAGAAACAAAGAGAACCATACAAAGAATTAACAAAACCGGGAGCTGGTTTTTTGAGAAAATCAAGAAGATAGATAAACCCTTAGCCAGACTGACCAAAGGGCACAGAGAAAGTATCCAAATTAACAAACTTAGAAATGAAAAGGGAGATATAACAACGGAAACTGAGGAAATCCAAAAAAATCATCAGATCCTACTACAAGAGCCTGTACTCAACACAACTGGAGAATCTGGAGGAAATGGACAAGTTCCTTGACAGATACCAAATACCAAAATTAAATCAGGACCAACTAGACCATCTAAACAGTCCCATAATGCCTAAAGAAATAGAAGGAGTCATAGAAAGTCTTCCAACCAAAAAAAGCACAGGACCAGATGGTTTCAGTGCAGAATTCTATCAGACCTTCAAAGAAGAGTTAACACCAATACTCTTCAAACTATTCCACAAGATAGAAACAGAAGGAACACTATCCAATTCCTTCTACGAAGGCACAATTACGCTTATACCAAAACCACACAAAGATCCAACAAAGAAAGAGAACTTCAGACCAATTTCCCTTATGAACATCGATGCAAAAATACTTAATAAAATTCTTGCCAACCGAATCCAAGAACACATTAAAACGATCATCCACCATGATCAAGTAGGCTTTATCCCGGGAATGCAGGGTTGGTTCAATATATGGAAATCCATCAATGCAATCCACTACATAAACAATCTCAAAGAAAATAAACACATGGTCATTTCATTGGATGCTGAAAAAGCATTTGACAAAATTCAGCATCCTTTCATGCTTAAAGTCTTGGAGAAAACAGGAATTCAAGGCCCATACCTAAACATAGTAAAAGCAATATACAGCAAACCGGTAGCCAGCATCAAACTAAATGGAGAGAAACTTGAAGCAATCCCACTGAAATCAGGGACCAGAAAAGGCTGCTTCCTTTCTCCTTATCTTTTCAATATTGTACTTGAGGTACTAGCTCGGGCAATTCGACAACATAAGGAGGTCAAAGGATACAAATCGGAAAGGAAGAAATCAAACTATCATTATTTGCAGATGACATGATAGTCTACCTAAATGACCCAAAAAACTCCACTAGAGAGCTCCTACAGCTGATAAACAACTTCAGCAAAGTGGCAGGTTATAAAATCAACTCAAGCAAATCAGTGGCCTTCCTATACTCAAAGGATAAGCAGGCTGAGAAAGAAATTAGGGAAACGACCCCCTTCATAATAGCCACAAACAGTATAAAGTATCTTGGGGTGACTCTTACCAAACAAGTGAAAGATCTGTATGACAAGAACTTCAAGACTCTGAAGAAGGAAATGGAAGAAGACCTCAAAAAATGGGAAAACCTCCCATGCTCATGGATCGGTAGAATCAATATAGTTAAAATGGCCATTTTGCCAAAAGCAATATACAGATTCAATGCAATACCCTTCAAAATCTCAATTCAATTCTTCACAGAGTTAGAAAGAGCAATTATCAAATTCATCTGGAACAACAAAAAACCCAGGATAGCTAAAACTATTCTCAGCAACAAAAGAAGGTCTGGGGGAATCAGTATCCCTGACCTCAAGCAATACTCCAGAGCAATAGTGTTAAAAACTACATGGTATTGGTACAGTGACAGGCAGGAGGATCAATGGAGCATGATTGAAGATCCAGAAATGAACCCACACACCTATGGCCACTTGATCCTCGACAAAGAGGCTAAAAACATCCAATGGAAAAAAGATAGCCTTTTCAACAAATGATGCTGGTCCAACTGGAGGTCAGCATGCAGAAGAATGAGAATTGATCCATCCTTGTCTCCTTGTACTAAGCTCAAATCCAAATGGATCAAGGACCTCCACATAAAGCCAGACACTCTGAAGCTAATAGAAAAGAAACTGGGGAAGACCCTTGAGGACATTGGTACAGGGAGAAAGTTTATGAACAGAACACCAATAGCATATGCTCTAAGATCAAGAATTGACAAATGGGACCTCATAAAATTACAAAGTTTCTGTAAGGCAAAGGACACCATCAAGAAGACAAATCGACAACCAAAAAATTGGGAAAAAATCTTCACCAATCCTACATCAGATAGAGGGCTAATATCCAATATATATAAAGAACTCAAGAAGTTAGACTCCAGAAAACCAAACAACCCTATTAAAAAATGGGGTACAGAGTTAAACAAACAATTCTCACCTGAAGAACTTCAGATGGCGCAGAAGCATCTTAAAAAATGCTCAACTTCATTAGTCATTAGGGAAATGCAAATCAAAACAACCCTGAGATTTCATCTTACACCAGTCAGAATGGCTAAGATTATAAATTCAGGAGACAGCAGGTGTTGGAGAGGGTGTGGAGAAAGAGGAACACTCCTCCACTGCTGGTGGGGTTGAAAATTGGTACAACCACTCTGGAAATCAGTCTGACGGTTCCCCCGAAAACTGGGCACCTCACTTCCCGAAGATCCTGCTATACCACTCCTGGGCATATACCCAGAGGATTCCCCACCATGTAATAAGGATACATGCTCTACTATGTTCATAGCAGCCCTATTTATAATTGCCAGATGCTGGAAACAACCCAGGTATCCCTCAACAGAAGAGTGGATGCAAAAAATGTGGTATATCTACACAATGGAGTACTATTCAGCCATTAGAAGCAATGAATTCATGAAATTCTTAGGCAAATGGATGGAGCTAGAGAACATCATACTAAGTGAGGTAACCGAGACTCAAAAGGTGAATCATGGTATGGTACCATGAATCATGGTAATAAGTGGATATTAACCTAGAAAACTGGAATACCCAAAACATAATCCACACATCAAATGAGGTACAAGAAGAAAGGAGGAGTGGCCCCTTGTTCTGGAAAGACTCAGTGAAGCAGTATTTGGCAAAACCAGTACTGGGAAGTGGGAAGGGGTGGGTGGGAGGACAGGGGGGAGAGAAAGGGGCTTATGGGACGTTCGGGGAGTGGGGGGCTAGAAAAGGGGAAATCATTTGAAATGTAAATAAAAAATTATATCGAATAAAAAAAAAACATGAAAAAAAATGGGGCACACCAGCATACCACAGGGACCCAGTGGCCCACCCATGTTCATAGTGGCCTTATTTGTGATAGCCAGAAGCTAGAAACAACCCAAATGTTCCATGACAGAAGAATGGATACAGAAAATCTTGTTTATTTACACAATGGAATACTACTCAGCTATTAAGAAAGAGGGCATCCTGAGTTTTGCTGGCAAATGAATGGCACTAGAAAATATCATCCTTAGTGAGGTAACTCAGACCCAAAAGGACAAGCATGAATTACAGGGATGGAAATTGGGAAGATCCTGGGGAAAAGAAGGTTCAGCAGCAGACCCAAAGTGGGATCCAGCTTAAGTGCCAAGTCTGACACTATTACTGAGGCTATGAAGCACTTGCAATAAGGGATCACACTCCAGAAGACCCAAAAAGCAGCTAAAAGAGTCAAATGGAGATATTTTCATGTGACCAATGGACAGAAGCAATTGACCCCTATTCTTGGATTAGGGAAGGCTAAAAAATAAAATCTGAGGAGAAAGGCAATCCTGTAGGAAGTCCAGTCGTCTTATTTAAGCAGGATCCCCAGGATCTCTCAAACACTGTACCACCAAACAGGCCACATACAGCTGGTACAGTTATGAGGCCCCCAACACACATGCAGTAGAGGACTCCTGGGTCGGTATTCATTCAAAGATGATGTACCTAACCCTTAAGAGACTAGAGGCCCCAAGGAGTTTAGAGGTCAGATGGGGTGAAGGGTGGAGAGGAAGTATGGGATGTGGAACAGTTAGAATATAGATGGGGAGGAATAAAATATCAAGTGTAAAAATGAATAAATAAATAAATTAATAGTAATAAAAATGGGGCACAGGGCTAAACAGATAATTCTCAACAGAGGAATCTCAAAGAGCCTAAAAATGTAAAGAAATGTTTAAAGTCCTAATTAATCAAGGAATTGCAAATTAAAACAATTCTGCAATTCCATCCTATATTAATCAGAATGATTAATATCAAAAACTCATTTCATATCACAATATAGTGAGGATGTAGAGCAAGGAGAACACTCCGCCAATGTGAATGGGAATAGTAACATGTACAGTCACTTTGGAAATTATTCCTTTTCTTAGAAAATTGGGAATAGTTCTACCTTAAGACAGAACTACACTACTGCTGTGTATATACCCAAATGATCCTCTACCATCCCACAAAGACATTTGGCACAACTATGATTATAGCAGCTTTATTTATAATAGCCAGAAACTGGAAACAACCTAGATTTCCCTCAACTGAAAAATAGATAAAGAAAATGTGTTACATCTACAAATTGAATTATGAGAAATCTATTCACTTATGAAAAAGAAAGTCATAATGAATTTTTCAAGCAAGTGGATGGATCTTAAGAATATTTTCCTAAGTGAGGTAATCAAGTCCCCAAAAGACATTCATGGTATGTATTCACTTATAAGAGGATATTAGGTATAAAATAGAGGATGCCCATGCTACACTTCTCAAAGCTGGAGAGGAAAGAGGGTACAAGTAAGGATGTTTGAGTATCACTTGGAAGGGGAAATGGAATGGTCTTAGAAGTCAGATGGAGGGAAGTAACTGGATGAGAGAAGGGATTGGGAGGGGAGTTGGGTGGTTTGGGATCTGCTGTGGGGAGAAGAATGGGAGATGGGTAGAAAGCCATGTGAATGAATGGAGAATGAATGGAAATCTGCAGGAGGCACAAGTGAATCAATAGAATTATACTTTGCTGTGACCCACAGAATTGAGTGTATGGAGCCTGGAGAGGCTACCTCCTGCAGCCAGCAGGAACCCCAGTAGATCAAAGGGGACACCTATCCACCCACAAAACTTTTAACCCCAAAGTTATCCTGTCTAGGAAAATATGCAGGGATTGGGGTTGGAGCAGAGACTTGACAAAGGACCAAACAATAGCCAGTCCAAGCTAAGACCTATCCCATAGACAAACACCAATCCCTCACACTATTAATGGTACTTTGTATGTTTGCAGACAGGAATCTAGCATGTCTGTCCTCTGAGAGGTTCCATCACCAACTGACTTATACAGAACAGACACAGCCTAAGAGTACATGGCGCTTGGGAACTTTTATGGAAGTATAGGAGCAAGAATTGCAGATCCTATCAGGATAGGAACTTCACAGAAAGACCAACAGAGTCAACTAAACTGGACCCTTGGGGCTTGCAGAAACTGAACAAACAATGAAAGAACATACATGTACTGAAACTAGGCCTCCCTGGATATATGTAGCAGATGAGCAGCTTAGTCTTCATGTGAGTTCCTAAGAACTGGACTAGGAAGCTATTGCCTGTATGTGGGATATTTTCTTCTAGCTAATCTGCCTTGTCTGGCACCAGTGGGAAAGGAAGTGCCTACCCTTAAAGAGACAAAGTGCCAGGGTGGGGGTATACCCAGGGTGCCCTATCTGCTCAGAGGAGAATTGATGGGGGAGTAGGAAAGGATTGTGGGAGGGGGTGACCTGATGGAGGCAGAGAGAGGGATGTAAAGTGAATAAATTGAAAGAAATTAAAAACTACACCATATATAAAAAGCCAAGAACAGTAGAAAGGAAGGAAGGATGGAAGTAAGGAAGGAAGAGAGGGAAGAAGGAAAGAAGGAAAGAAGAAAGATAAAACATGCAAAAAAGAAAGAACGAAATGCAAGAACTACAAGAAAGAACAAGCAATATTTAATTTACTAGGATACACACTTGGGCCATAAAATATACCTTAACTAAATTTTCAAACATTCAGAGGATCCACACTTTCAAAGTACACAGGAATTTAAATAGAATATGTAAAAATAATAATTCGAATTAAAAGCATAACTTGGATAGCAGTAACATTTCCTAGTTATACATACAACCACCTTCCAAACTCAGCAAGGAAATATTAAAATTGGAAAATTACAAATAGCATTTCTGAATATGTAGGACACAAGTGAAAGCTGTGTTCAGGGTGAAAGCAGCAGTTGCATAGATGTCTACTAAAACAATTAAAGATCTAAGTACAACAATCTCAGCATCTACCAGTAGGTGGTATTTCGCTGTGTCTCTTATGCTAGCTCAGGTATTTCGTTATGATTTCCTAGTGGAGGAATACAGAGATGTTGTAGTGTTTGAACATTGATTAGCACATCATGAGATATTAAAAGGGCACTATGCCAATATTCACATGAAAAGTGCATGATAAAATACACATCTATTCATTAGAAAACTCTCTGAAAGCTTAGAATATATGAAAACATGCTCAACTAGATGAAGAATACCAGGATGAAAACCCCAGACACAAAATTAATAAATCAAGTCCAATGGACTTTTCTATGAAACCATGAAAATATAAATAGTACAGAGCAGCTCTTTTACTTCCGGGCACAGAGGTGAGATCTCTGTTTTCTCTCTACCTTATCTCTGGAGGGGAACAGTTAGGAGAGCGCAGGGCATGCAATCAGTGAATCAGCTGGGACAGAAGCCTTCCAGGTGCCATATACACCATGGAGCCAGGCAGCTCCACAGTCTTCTGTACAGAGACATGGCCAGAATACAGTTGGTATCCCAAGAGTACAAACACAGGCCAACAGAAAGGATAAACTCCAGTCAGAAACTGTAAGACCAACTAACACCAGTGATAAACAGATGGCTAAAGGCAAGCACAAGAACACTACCAACAGAAACCAAGGCTACTTGGCAATATCAGAACCCAGTTCTTCCACCACAGCAAGTCCCAGATAGCCCAACACACCAGAAAAGCAAGAGATGTATTTAAAATCCCATCTCATGATGCTGAGAGAGGACATCTAGAAGGACATAAATAACTCTCTTAAAGAAAAACAGGAGAACATGGGTAAACAGATAATAGCCCTTAAAGAGGAAACACAAGAATCCCTTAAACAAATATAGGAGAATATGGGTCAATAGGCAGAAGCACTTGAAGAGGAAACACAAAAATCCCTTAAAGAATTACAGGAAAACACAAGTGAAGGAACTGAACAAAGCAATGCATGTAACGGCCCTCAGTTACATCAAATGGGTTACCTGGAAGGGAAGCTGGGGATGTATGGGAATGTGGAAAAAGAGAGAGAGAGACCAAGATAGCACCTGCTATTGAAGGTCTCAAAGTTTAATGACTAACTCCCAATATATATAGGCAGGGGGAAAAGTCTGGAGTCTCAGCAGAATCAATTCAGTTGTTCCACAGGTGGCTAGTGTTTTTCAGAAAACTGCAGGTCCTTGAAGAATTGGCTTCACCATTGTTTGAGCACTACACCCTAGGTGGAGAGGATTATGGCTGACACAGGAGTTCCCACTCAAAGGCTGGGAGAGGAACTTCACATATGGTCGATATAAAGTTCCTGCCAGGTGGCATGGCACCTCAATAAGGCTCTCTACACATCCAGGATCTAAAAGTGGAAGTAGAAACAATAATGAAATCACAAAGGGAGACATCTCTGGAGATAGAAAACCTTGGAAAGAAATCACGAGTCATAGATTCAAGCATTAAAAACAGAATACAAAAGATAGAAGAAAGAATCCCAGGTGCTGAAGACACCATAGAAAACATTGAAACAACAGTCAAAGAAAATGAAAAATGCAAAAAGATTGTAATCCAAAAAATCCAGGAAATCCAGGATACAATGAGAAGACCAAACCTAAGGATTATAGGTAGAGAAGAGAGCTAAGATTTACAACTTAAAAGGCCAGTAAATATCTTCAACAAAATAATAGAACAAAATTCCCTAACCTAAAGAAAGAGATGCCCATGAACATACAAGAAGCCTACATAACTCCAAACAGACTGGACCAGAACAGAAAGTCCTCCCGTCACACAATAATCAAAACACCAAATGCACTAAACATAGAAATAATATTAAAAGCAGTAAGGGAAAAAGTCAAGGAACCTATAAAGGTAGACCTATCAGAATTACACTAGACTTCTCAATGCAAAAATACTCAATAAAATTCTTGTCTGTCTTATCCAAGAACACATCAAAATGATCATTCACCATGATCAAGGAGGCTTCATCCCAGTGATGCAGGGTTGGTTCAATATATGGAAATCCATTAAGGTAATCCACTACATAAACAAACTCAAAGACAAAACCACATGGTCATTTCATTAGTTACTGAAAAAGAATTTGACAAAATTCAACATCCTTTCATTTGAAAATATCAGGAGTTCAAGGCCCATACGTAAATATAGTAAAGGCAATATAGAGCAATCCAGTAGCCAACATCAAACTAAATGGAGAGAAACTTGAAGCAAATCCCAATAAATCAGATACTAGACAATGCTGCCCTCTCTCTCCATATCTATTTAATATAGGACTTGACATTCCGGCTAGAACAATTAGACAACAAAAAGTGGTCAAAGGGATACAAATTAGAAAGGAAGAAATCAAACTATCACTATTTGCAGATGATATGATAGTATACATAAGCATCCCCAAAAACTCTATCAGAGAACTCCTAGAGCTGATAAACAACTTCAGCAATTTGACCAGATATAAAATTAACTCAAACAAATCAGTAGCCTTCCTATATTCAAAGGATAAACAGGGTGAGAAAAGATATAGAAATGACACCTTTCACAATAGTCACAAACAATATAAAGTATCTTGGTGTGACTCTAACAAAACAAGTGAAAGATCTCTTTGACAAGAACTTCAAGGCTCTGAAGAGAGAAATCGAAAAAGATCTCAGAAGATGGAAAAGATCTCACATGCTGGTGGATTGGCAGGATTGATATAGTAAAAATGGCCATCTTGCCAAAAACAATACAGATTCAATGCAATCCCCATCAAACTTCCAACTCAATTCTTCATAGAGTTAGAAAGAGCAATTCTCAAATTCATCTGGAATAACAACAACAACAACAATGACAAAAAAAAACAGGATAACTAAAACTATTCTCAACAATAAAAAAACTTCTGGGGGAATCAATATCCCAGATCTCTAGCAGTTCTACAGAGCAATAGTGATAACAACTGCATGGTATTGGCACAGTGATAGGCAGGTAGATCAATGGAATAGAATTGAAGACCTAAAAATGTACCCACATACCTATGGTCACTTGATCTTTGACAAAGGAGCTAAAAATATCCAGAGGAAAAAGATAGCCTTTTCAACTAGTAGTGCTAGTTCAACTGGCAGTTAGCATGCAAAGGAATGCAAATCAATCCATTCTCATCTACTTGCCCAAAGCTTAAGTCCAAGTGCATAATGGACCTCCACATAAAATCAGATACACTGAAACTAATAGAAAAGAAAGTGGGGAAGAGCCTTGAGCACATGGACACGGGGGAAAATTTCGTGGACAGAACACCAATAGCTTATTCTCTGAGATCAAGAATTGACAAATGGGACCTCATAAAATTACAAATTTTCTGTAAGGTAAAGTTTCTGCAAAACACTGTCAATAGGACAAAAAAATGGCAACCAACATATTGGGAAAAGATCTTTACCAATTCTACATCTGACAGAGGGCTAATATCCAATAAACACAAAGAACTCAAGTAGTTAGACTCCGGAGAACCAAATAACCCTATTAAAAATGGGGTACAGAGCTAAACAAAAATTTTTCAACTAAGAAATTAGCAAATGGCTGAGAAGCACCTAAAGAAATGTTCAACATTTTTAGTCAGCTGAGAAATGCAAATGAAAACAACCCTGAGATTTTTACCTCATACCAGTCAGAAGGACAGTATCAAAAACCAAGGAGACAGCAGGTGCTGGCAAGGATGTGGAGAAAGAGGAACACTCCTCCACTGCTGGAGGGATTACAGGCTGGTACAACTACTCTTGAAGTCAGTTTGGTGGTCCCTCAGAAAATTGGACATAATACTCCTGGAGGACCCTGTTATATCTCTCCTTGGAATATACCCAGAGGATTCTTCACCATGTAATAAGGACACATGGCCTACTATGTTCATAGCAGTCTTATTTATACTAGTCAGAAGCTGGAAAGAACCCAGATGTCCCTCAACAGTGGAATGGATACAGAAAATGTGGTACATTTACACAATAGAATACTATTCAGCTATGAAAAACAATGAAATCATGAAATTCTTAAGCAAATGGATGGAACTAGAAAATATCATCCTGAGTGAGGTAACCCAATCACAAAAATACACAAATAGTATGTACTCACTGATAAGTGCCTATTAGTCTAGAAGCTTGGAATAATACCCAAGACACAAATCACAGACCAAATGAAGTTCAAGAAGAAAGAAGTACAAAGTATGGATACTCTAGTCCTTCTTAGAAGGTCACCAAAATACCCATAGGAGGAGATACAGAAACAATGTGTGAAGCAGAGACTGAATGAAAGACCATCCAGAGACTGCCCCACCTAGGAATCCATCCCATATACTGTTACAAAACCCAGATACTATTGTGGATGCCACCAAGTGCTTCCTGACCGGAGCCTGATATAACTGTCACCTGGGAGGCTCTGCCAGTTCATGACAAATACAAAAGGGGACACTCTTGGCCAATCAGTGTACTGAGCAAATATTCCCTAATGGAGGGGTTAAAGGGTCCAAGTTGCTGAAGAGGTGTGCAGTGCAGTAGGAGAACCACCAATTTGAACCACCCAGTACCCCCAGAGCTCCCATGGACTAAACCATGAGCTAAAGAGTGCACATGGAAGGATCCCTGGCTCCAGAAGCATATGCAGCAGAGGATGGCTTTGTTGGATCTAAAAGGGAGGAGTGGCCCTTGGTCCTGAAGGCTCAATGCCCCAGTGTAGGGGAATGCCAGGACAGGGAAGTGGGAGTGGGCAGATTGGTGAGCAGGTGAAAGGAGAATAGGTCGGGGGATTTTCTGGTTGTAGGAGGGGACCCAGTTAAGGGAAGAACATTTGAAATGTACGTAAAGAATATATCTAATACATATAACTTAAAATAGCAAAATATATTCTTATCTATTTTATGTGTGTGATCATTACACTTTATAAATGACACAAACCTAGAAGTAGCTAGGAAGAAGGAATCTCGAGTGAGAAACTGCATCTATCAGATTGTAGTCAAAGCTAATTGCATTTTCTTGATTAATGTTTGATGTTATGGTACCATCACTGGGCAGAGTTCTGAGGTGCAGGAATAACACATGCTGAGAAAGTCTTAGGAACAGGCCAGTAAGCAGTGTTCCTCCATGCCTTCTGTTTCTGTTTCTGCTTCCAGATTCCTTTCTTAGCTTCCCTCAAAGGACTGCAGCCCAGGATATTTAAGCCAAATAAACCCTTTCCTTCCAGTGTTAAAAAAAAAAGAATAGTACAATGAGGTGAAATATAATTTATCAGATAATAAAAATAATTATATACTTAGGGTTAAAATGTATAAAATACATAAAATATACATGAAGAAAAGTGTGGAACTCTGATGAAAGGTATTAAAATATCATGAATATATACAAACATAATATGACCTAATGGACTGAAGTAATATTTGACATCTTTCCACAGTACCGATAGCTTCACTACTTCTTTTATTTATTGAATATCATCTTAATTGACATTGCCAATGGTAAAACCTTTACCGATATCACCCCTCACCTAATACCCCCAACCTTCCCTTTCCTCCTTCCCCCTGCCTCCACTTATATCCCTCTCCACCCAACACACTCCCTCCTCCCCTCCTCAGTTTCCCTTTGTTCAGGCCTCTATTGACCCTTTACCTGACCAAGGACCATTCCTCCCACTGATGCCCAACAAGGCAGCCTTCCTCTGATACATTTTTGGCTGGAACCATGTGTGCCCCTTGGTTGATGGTTCAGTCCTTGGGAGTCTTGGGGGGTCTGGGTGGCCAAAATCATTGTTCTTCCTATGGAGCTTTAATTGCCTTCAGCTCCTCTGGACCATCCTCGAGTTCCTCAATGGGGACCCCATGCCCAGTCCAAGAGTTGACTGTTAGAATCTACCTCTGTATTTGTAAGGCTCTGGCAGGGCCCCTCCGGAGACAACCATGGCATGCTCCTTTTGGTATATACTTCTTGTCGTCCATAGTAGTGTCAGGATTTGTTGACTGTTTATAGGATGAATCCCTAGGTAGGGGTGTTCTCTGGGTGGCCTTTACTTCAGTCTCTGTTCCACACATTGTCTCCCTTATTGCTCCTGTGACTATTTTGTTCCCTTTCTTAGAGGAACTGAAGCACCCTCACTTAAGTCCTCCTTCTTTTTGAGCTTGGTGAATTGTAACTTGTTTATTGTGAGCTTTTGGGCTAACATTCACTTATTAGTGAGTGCATACCATGTGTGTTCTTTTGTGTTTGGGTTGCCTCACTCAGGATGACATTTTCTAGTTCCATCTATTTGCCTACGAATTTCATGAATTCATTGTTTATAATAGCTGAACAATACTCCATTGTGTATATATACCATAGTTTCTGTATCCATTCCTCTGGTGAGGGACATCTGGGTTCTTTCCATCTTCTGGCTATTATAAATAAGGCAGCTATGAACAACATAGTGGAACATGTGTCCTTATTCCAATAACCTATTTTTGTGGTCATAAATCATTTGAATTCATGGTTTATATGGAAAACAAGGGATCAAGAAAGAAGGCATGGGAATGGGTGGATACTATCCTTGGGAAGTTCTGGGAAGGGTTCAAGGACAGGAAACAATGCTGAAAACAATGTATTTTCAACTAAAAAAAGTGTGGAAAGTGGGCAGGGCAATTCACCATTAAAATGAAAGAAGGTGGATGTTAAAATGTAAGGGATTTCAGAAACCCACATAGAGAAATGAAGCCATTCTGGAACAAAGAAACAAAATTAATTCATTGACGTAAAGATATCATTTTAAAAATTGCACTTGAAAACTATAGTATGTCTAAATAAGAAAACTAAAATATACAAATAGAACTTACATGTTTATAATAAAATATTAACCCAGTATATTTCATAGACCCAATTAAATATTAAATGTGTAACTGTATCATCTAGAAGACAATAGGACAGGAAATTTAATTGACTGAATATGTGACGAGAATATAGATACACTATTGAATGTATTTTCCTCAAAAGAAAATCTGATAAACTAGAATTTATTGATACAAAAAAGAAAGAAAGAACCCATTGCTCTATGAAACATAATAGAAAGTCAATAAAAAGGTTCCATAGCCCATCTCACACTGTAATCTTTTCATTTGGGTGTGAAAGCAGGTATATCTGGGGTTAATAAAATGCTCAGATACATAGTAAGTTTCAGGGCACTTTGAGGTTGTCACACACACACACACACACACACACACACACACACACGAATATCAAACAAAAACAAACAAAAATGTGGAAAAACACAGGAGTTAAAAACTGACAGAGGACTTGTTTGAAAGGGTAAAATGAATCCTAAACGATGCATCTATCTGTTGACACCTACTCAACTGTGGGTGATAATGTTGTTTCCTGTTTTGCACTTAAGATGAATATTTCTGCTGTTTTCTGTTTAGTCTGAAGAGGAACAGCTGTGTTGGTGAATAGAAAAGCCAGATTTCTAATTGAAAAGAGAGAACATTATACATGAAGGGACAGAATAATGCCTGTAGTGACAGAAGAGTGCTGAAGACATTGTTCAGAGAACATGCTTCTCTTGCCATAAAATGTCAGACAGATGGGGAAATATTTTGCCTATTAACTCTAACCCTCACCTTAACCCTAACCCTAACCCTAACCCTGGGTGAGATCTATATCTGGATCTTATACCTGGATCTCACTGTTTTTAGCTTTTGGCATATCCTAAACCTAATAAGCCTCTGGTTAGCTATTAGCATTTCAGACATGTGGATCTTGGCTTTCAGTGCCCCTCATTAATCAAAGCACCTAAGTTGGTTCCTTATTCTTATTCCTGGTTATTGGTAGTCTTCCAGAGACACAAAACATGGAATTTTTTTTTTAATAAAAACTAGTTTGAGCCAACTCAAAATATTCTCAGCAGTTCAGAGCTGGAGAGATGGCTCAGAGGTTTAAAGCACTTGTAGCTCTTGCAGAGGACTCAGGTTTGGGTCCCAGCACCAGCAATGGATACTCCCACTCAACCATTCTTATGTACATTTACAGGCAATTCTGTGTGGTCTATTGGCCTCAGCTGCCACCATGCATATGTACAGTAAGCTTGCCTATATACACATGTATAAATAATAAGCCACACATGAGTTTGCATTGGTATTCATATGTCCAGATAAAGTAGAAATATGCCACTACTGTGGAAATGAATTAATTTGGATTAAATTTTATCAGTAAATTTCCTTTTAGTATTATATTAACACAGTTCTTATAGGCTCAACTGCCTTTCTTCTTTTCTGAATATAACATGAATGGTAATTTCTAAAGAAATTTTTTTTTAAACAGTGCTTTGCTCCTCCTTGCTCTTCTCTTATATTTTGCTTTTTTACTAGAAACATCATTTTGCCAACTAAGAGGATTGTTTTCCCCTCACCAGTGAAAACAAAGTCTATGTGGATTCATGGATCCCACCTCTCTGTTTTTGCTGCTATAGCTCTTACTGTGGACAGTAAGTACACATCAAGGACTAGATGCTAAATCCTTATTGATAAATGAGAACAGCAATATATAGTCTGTACTTGCATTTTCATTTCTTTTTTTTCCAAGCTGCTTGCAAAGATACTGACTGAAGTCATGAGAATTAACACAGACTCTAAGACTCTACGGTGTCAAAATAAGATCAGAGATTATTGAAGCAATGAGGGAGGGCGCCAATAAGTTTGCATCAGAAAGAGTCATAAATTCAAGATGGGAATTTTAATAATAGACATTGGAAGCAAATAATATCAAGCTGCTAAGCTCAGTAGACAGAGAGTGCAGAAAGTATTTGAATAGGGAGAATAAAAAACATGGGTTTTAACGGAGCAGTAAACATGCGGGATTGGTAGGAAATTGATCCTGTGAGTACATATTTGTGCTTATTATTCCATGATTAACTATACATTTAGAAAGTCATTTCTATATGATATGTTTAAGGATGTTATGGCACATGACAAATGCCTTGTGTTGTCCTTTACATATTATAATATTTATATTGTACTGTTTATAGTTTCACATTGAGAAAAATCTATGTATTCCTTAATGTTCAAGCAGTCTTCTGGCCCTTTCTAATCATATGGATAATGCTGAGCACAAATAAAGTATTTTTGTTTTTTAATGAGGATCTAAAGACTGAATCTAAGAAGGCCTTGAGCTTGCTAATCAAGGGCTCTATGAGTAAGTTACATCCTCAACTACCACAAATCAAACATTTAATATATGGCAATCCCCTCATCAGTGCTATATTGATGATTCTGTTTCCATTCGGTTACCAGAATTCCTTCCTAAGACCCTTCCTTTGCTAGAACAAAACAAAACAAAACCAAAAACAAAAATGAATAATTATACATACCTGAAACACATACAAATAACAAGTTTTTAAAAATTGTGTAGGTATGTGTTCTGGATGTGTGTTTGTATGTATATGCTATGTATGTG
The DNA here is from genome assembly GCF_947179515.1 of Apodemus sylvaticus. Lineage (NCBI taxonomy): Eukaryota > Metazoa > Chordata > Mammalia > Rodentia > Muridae > Apodemus > Apodemus sylvaticus. Next base: position 77,059,206 of record NC_067476.1, read on the forward strand.
TGACACATATGTTTAATTGTCACACACTTGAGTGGTCAGAAGAAAACAGCAGATTCCCTGGAGCTGTAGGTACAATTGCTTCTGATCTTCCTAAATCAGTACTGGGAATCGAATTCAGCTTTCTGAAAGATAGGTGAGCATTTTTACCTTTTGAGTTATCTCCCTTTAGCTCTAGAAAGTTCTTATGTGTAGACAAGAAGTTGATTTTAAATTTTGCAATGGTCTTGGAAAAATAATAATTCTAGACTAATTTTAAGTCTCCGGATAATTTGAAAAATACCATAACTCCCTCTCATTTAATGAGGTTCAAAGCAACTCTACTAAGAAACAACTTATACTATTATTGTCAGAAGAGAAAATGAAGCGTTATTTTAGGCTGGATTTAGTCTTTTTTTTTTCCTTTAGTTTGTGTGACTTTAGTCAAATTGCTTGGCCAGTTCTACCTGCAGTCTTTCATCTCCAATACTTGTCAATACATCTAAAACAACTGTCCCTAAATATTAGCTTTTCATATTGCTTTGTATTGACATGCCATGCACAGTCAGATGCAGCCAAATATGTGCTATACTGATAGATTAAAGAAATTCTAGAAACAAAACAGGATATTGGTTAATATGTTAGAGACTAAGATCCTTTTACTGTACCTTTGATATAAAACAGAAGATTTCTATCTTCACCTTTGGTGTAAAACAAAGTCTAATATTAGGTAAATTTTTTTATTAATTACTCACTATACTTCATTTTGAAATTCCTAAATATATTCAAGAGTATTTTAATAATGATATGCTGGAGATGTGATGTGAAGCTTAAGTCTCTCCAAAGGGAGTGAAGATCTTCACTCCCTCAGTAATAGCATAGAAGAATTACTCAGTTCTTTTCATTTGAAAATCCCAGAAAATTAAGGAGAGATAATGAGAATGTATTCTCAGCCTTAATGCAGCAATTCCCAGCAGAGATATTCACATTTTTAATTATTTAACGATGTCATTTAAATATTATCTGTCCTCTATGAATATTTCATGTTCATCAAAAATTCCCTGAAAAAGTAAAAATAACCTGCACATTTGTTAAAGAAGAGAGTATCAGGGAGAACATGCAAAGAGCATTTCACTACTTCTGAACAAAGATTTGTTTTTAAACCAACACATCCAGGCAACCATCTGATACCCCAAAAGTATGCAGACTCAGAGCATGTTACAAAGACCCTTAAAATGTGGATATGTAAGGAACTCGAGGTAAAAGTATTCTCAGTCTCCAGGTTAGATGTCTTTAAGGAGTGTGGGGTGTGATGTTGGGGGCAAGGCATATTCACCAATACTAATAACAATCATAATTTCTACTAAATAATAAAGTAACATCTTTTTTTCTAAATTTCTGCAGGCAGCCCTTAATCTCCAATATGATACTTCAACTTGATAGCCTTAAAGATTTTGAAGGTTACTTAAGGGACTAGCTCAGTCCCTGCTGGGTTGGTCTTCTCATTAGAAGGGGACAGCAGGTATGTCGGAGGGAGGAGTCAGTTTCACTGGCTCCTTGATTACAGGCTTTCAGCACTGATATGTGTTAAGACTGTGTAGACCTGTGCTTGTCCACAGACTTCTCCCACACTGATGGGTGTTCCACAGGCTGAGGAATTCCTTTCACCCAGCTGTTGAATTTCTGATTTTGAACATAGCAGTCTGCTTTGGAAGCTGGATAATAATATTGTTTTGTATCTTTCAAAAGTGTACCCTAATAGCACCACACTGTGTTGATCTTTTTACAATATGCTTTTATTTTCAAATTCCCATTGTGTTTCAGAGAATCATCAGAGTTGATTCCTATAATTTCACTTTAGCACTTTTAACTCAAAAGTATCCCATTGTGTAACCAAATAGTAATTATTTATCCATTTATCTACTATCAAAGCTATAAGTTGTTTTTATTTAATGGTTGTCAAATAATGCTGCATTAACTATTATTACATATATTTTCCTCAGCTGGTCTATGCTTCTGTATAATAGGAATTGACACTTATTTAAGGGTGCAATGCTAGGAGATATACCAAGATTCAACTCATGTTTGTGATGTGGATTGTGATTGTATATCTAAGGTATTCTGGAGAAGGTTAGAATATAGTGACAAATTAATGTTTCACTAAAATTATTAATTTAATTTCTACTTGCACTTTAAATGAGCTTATCTTTCTGCCAGATCTTTTTTTTATTTGATATAATTTATTTACATTTCAAATGATTTCCCTTTTCTAGCCCCCCCCCACTCCCTGAAAGTCCAGTAAGCCCCCTTCTCTTCCCCTGTCCTCCCACCCACACCTTCCCACATCCCCGTTCTGGTTTTGCCGAATACTGTTTCACTGAGTCTTTCCAGAACCAGGGGCCACCCCTCCTTTCTTCTTGTACCTCATTTGATGTGTGGATTATGTTTTGGGTATTCCAGTTTTCTAGGTTAATATCCACTTATTAGTGAGTGCATACCATGATTCACCTTTTGAGTCTGGGTTACCTCACTTAGTATGATATTCTCTAGCTCCATCCATTTGCCTAAGAATTTCATGAATTCATTGTTTCTAAGGGCTGAATAGTACTCCATTGTGTAGATATACAACATTTTTTGCATCCACTCTTCTGTTGAGGGATACCTGGGTTCTTTCCAGCATCTGGCAATTATAAATAGGGCTGCTATGAACATAGTAGAACATGTATCCTTATTACATGGTGGGGAGTCTTCTGGGTATACGCCCAGGAGTGGTATAGCAGGATCTTCTGGAAGTGAGGTGCCCAGTTTTCTGAGGAAACGCCAGACTGATTTCCAGAGTGGTTGTACCAATTTGCAACCCCACCAGCAGTGGAGGAGTGTTCCTCTTTCTCCACACCCTCTCCAACACCTGCTGTCTCCTGAATTTTTAATCTGAGCCATTCTGACTGGTGTAAGATGAAATCTTAGGGTTGTTTTGATTTGCATTTCCCTAATGACTAATGAAGTTGAGCATTTTTTAAGATGCTTCTCTGCCATCCGAAGTTCTTCAGGTGAGAATTCTTTGTTTAACTCTGTACCCCCATTTTTTAATAGGGTTGTTTGGTTTTCTGGAGTCTAACTTCTTGAGTTCTTTATATGTATTGGATATTAGCCCTCTATCTGATGTAGGATTGGTGAAGATCTTTTCCCAATTTGTTGGTTGCCGATTTGTCCCCTTGATGGTGTCCTTTGCCTTACAGAAACTTTGTAATTTTATGAGGTCCCATTTGTCAATTCTTGCTCTTAGAGCATACGCTATTGGTGTTCTGTTCAGAAACTTTCTCCCTGTACCGATGTCCTCAAGGGTCTTCCCCAGTTTCTTTTCTATTAGCTTCAGAGTGTCTGGCTTTATGTGGAGGTCCTTGATCCATTTGGATTTGAGCTTAGTACAAGGAGACAAGGATGGATCAATTTGCATTCTTCTGCATGCTGACCTCCAGTTGAACCAGCACCATTTGTTGAAAAGGCTATCTTTTTTCCATTGGATGTTTTCAGCCTCTTTGTCGAGGATCAAGTGGCCATAGGTGTGTGGGTTCATTTCTGGATCTTCAATCCTGTTCCATTGATCCTCCTGCCTGTCACTGTACCAATACCATGCAGTTTTTAACACTATTGCTCAGTATTATTGCTTGAGGTGAGGGATACTGATTCCCCCAGATTTTCTTTTGTTGCTGAGAATAGTTTTAGCTATCCTGGGTTTTTTGTTGTTCCAGATGAATTTGATAATTGCTCTTTCTAACTCTGTGAAGAATTGAGTTGGGATTTTGATGGGTATTGCATTGAATCTGTATAGTGCTTTAGGCAAAATGGCCATTTTAACTATATTGATTCTACCGATCCATGAGCATGGGAGGTTTTCCCATTTTTTGAGGTCTTCTTCCATTTCCTTCTTCAGAGTCTTGAAGTTCTTGTCATGCAGATCTTTCACATGTTTGGTAAGAGTCACCCCAAGATACTTTATACTGTTTGTGGCTATTGTGAAGGGGGGTCATTTCCCTAATTTCTTTCTCAGCCTGCTTATCCTTTGAGTATAGGAAGGCCACTGATTTGCTTGAGTTGATTTTATAACCTGCCACTTTGCTGAAGTTGTTTATCAGCTGTAGGAGCTCTCTAGTGGAGTTCTTTGGGTCACTTAGGTAGACGATCATGTTGTCTGCAAATAATGATAGTTTGACTTCTTCCTTTCCAATTTGTATCCCTTTGACCTCCTTATGTTGTCGAATTGCCCGAGCTAGTACCTCAAGTACAATATTGAAAAGATAAGGAGAAAGGGGGCAGCCTTGTCTGGTCCCTGATTTCAGTGGGATTGCTTCAAGTTTTTCTCCCTTTAGTTTGATGCTGGCTACCGGTTTGCTGTATATTGCTTTTACTATGTTTAGGTATGGGCCTTGAATTCCTGTTCTCTCCAAGACTTTAAGCATGAAAGGATGCTGAATTTTGTCAAATGCCTTTTCAGCATCCAATGAAATGACCATGTGGTTTTGTTCTTTGAGTTTGTTTATGTAATAGATTGTATTGATGGATTTCCGTATATTGAACCAACCCTGCATTCCCGGGATAAAGCCTACTTGATCATGGTGGATGATCATTTTGATGTGTTCTTGGATTCGGTTGGCAAGAATTTTATTGAGTATTTTTGCATCGATGTTCATAAGGGAAATTGGTCTGAAGTTCTCTTTCTTTGTTGGATCTTTTTGTGGCTTTGGTATCAGCGTAATTGTCGGCCAGATCTTAATATTTAATTATGACTTGTATAATAGACAATTTGGAACAGAATCAGTATTTCCCTTAATATATAATTGACTTTTCTTAAAATATGCTATCTCCTTATGAATGACTATTTTAGGTTATAGATTCACCACCATGGTTGCTGTAATTTCTGTTTCTGTTTTAAATGGATATCTTCCCTATACTTTATTATGAAGATTTCAAATATTTTAAGTTTAAATCTTTACCTGTTCACATGCTGCCTCTTTATGTTGGTGCTCTTGCTTTATCATAAACACTATTTAATAGAGCTGAATATAGCTATTACCTCATTCATGGTTCTTTGCCGATCAGCACCACAGTGAATGGAGACCAACACTGTAAACCTTTGGCTCATACAAATTATCACAATAAACTCAGCACTCATATCATTGTTTATCTTGAAATATATTTGCAACTATGTTGCCGTAAAATTTACCAATAATAAAATACAAACATTGATGGCATATATTTTGTATATTTTGATAACTTCATAATGTGTGTAGTGTGCTAGTTAAAAATTTTTGATGACTACTGTCCACTCAGGAGAGTCCTTCATACCCACTGTCTTCACATATGGAAAACGATGGTTCTGATTTTTCTATGCTACAGAGTGTTGGCTGTTTAATATGCTTCTGTGTAACATAACTCTCTTCAATGCTAGGTATGAGTTCTCCATATATTTTATGGCATAGTAGCCTCAAACTACCTGTGGCTATGGAGCACATAAAATAGGGTTATTAGAGCAAACCAAATTTTAAAATCAATTTACTTAAAAATGAATTTGAATAAAGTATCAGGAATATCTTTTGTATTAAATATGTTAATTTGTCCCCAAATATGGAGCAATGTAAAAGGCACAAATGGCAAAATGCTTTGGATTTGTAACATCAATGTGAATGGGCTAAGACAGTATACTTCTAATAAGAGCTTCTTCCATTGAGCATTATAGTAATAAATCAACCCACAGAAATTTTTGAATGAGTCTAATAATTCTTCTTTCTGTGGTGAAGCTATTATTTCATCATGTGAGTGTACTGTACATTTAAAAATACCTTTGCACTTAAATACATTCTTATATTGTTTATAATCTTGTCTTCCTGTGTTACACTTTAAGCATTTTTCTATAGGCCTTACAAACCTTACACTTTTATTTATCTCTAGTATAGAATTATCTAGAATTGCTACACCATAGGAATTTCAAATGTGTAGAATTGTAGAAATATGGACAATAATGGTTTCCACAGATTGATCACTGTACTTCACCACTCATCCCTTGAGACTTCCTCACACCTTGGAAAGATTTTGGCTTTCTCTGACCTTTCCTTTTTTGTACTTTGGAGTTCTTATAGTATAAGTTGTATTTCCCAGGTTCGAGCAATACTGAGATTTTTATCTATTTTTGCTTCTCTCATAGTTATTATTCACAGGCACTCTTTCTCTCAAGTTACTGTGTGTTTGTACACAAGTTGTAGGCAGTCTCTGACCCAGATAGCACATAGATTCTTAGAAATATTTCTCCCAGCATGTGGCTGCTCCTTTCATGTTCTTAATGATGCCTTAAATGGAAAGTGTTTAATTTTGATGAAGTCTTATTTATCAACTTGTCATTTTATGATTATTGCATCAAGTAACCTATTTTTGCCTATTTTCACATTGTGAAGAATTCTCTTATGTTTTCTTTCTGAAGCTTATGTTACTTATTTAACGTGTGGGCCTTTAAACCATTATAAAAATATGTCTGCATATTACACAATGTAAGAAGGAGATGAACTTTTAATAAAAATGTTGTTATTTTGTATTATATGATGTTTCCATGCCTTGTTTAAAATAAATAGTTGTGAGTATGTAGCTCTGTATCTGGAATTTATGTTCATTGCAATTATTTAGGTCTGTTTTCAGTATTATATTGATTTGTGCTAAATCATTAAATCATCATCAAATTCTGTTACTATCCTTTTCAAGTGTTTTCAACATTGTTTCAGACAGTTTTTCCCCTTTTATACCAATATAACTTTTAGATTGACCTTGTAGCTATCTAGAAAGGAGATGGATACAATTCTGTAAATATTATTGGAGAAAGTTAACCTATAACAATATTAATACTAGCCTTGTGACCTAATATTTTATATAGTTCCATTTTTTAATCTTTCTATTTTTCTGTAACAAAAAATTTAGTTTTGAGTATAGAGATCTTAATTTTTTAGAGGATTTAGTATGTATTCATTTTTTAAGCTTATCACATGTGGAATTATTTTTCATTTAATTTCAATTATTTACTGTTAATATAAAATGAAAATGTTGTAGATTATCTTTCAGTTTTATAAACTTAATAAATTAGCCTCTGTTAGTTCTGTTAATGTGTGTTAATTTGAGAATTTTCTGCATAAATCTTTTCTTAACTACAAAGAGGTTTTTTTTTATTCGATATAATTTATTTACATTTCAAATGATTTCCCTTTTCTAGCCCCCCCATTCCCCGAAAGTCCCGTAAGCCCCCTTCTCTTCCCCTGTCCTCCCACCCACACCTTCCCACTTCCCCGTTCTGGTTTTGCCGAATACTGTTTCACTGAGTCTTTCCAGAAGCAGGGGCCATTCCTCCTTTCTTCTTGTACCTCATTTGATGTGTGGATTATGTTTTGGGTATTCCAGTTTTCTAGGTTAATATCCACTTATTAGTGAGTGCATACCATGATTCACCTTTTGAGTCTGGGTTACCTCACTGAGTATGATGTTCTCTAGCTCCATCCATTTGCCTAATAATTTCATGAATTCATTGTTTCTAATGGATGAATAGTACTCCATTGTGTAGATATACCACATTTTTTGCATCCACTCTTCTGTTGAGGGATACCTGGGTTCTTTCCAGCATCTGGCAATTATGAACAGAGAATTATGAACTGCCAGACTGCTTTCCAGAGTGGTTGTACCAATTTGCAACCCCACCAGCAGTGGAGGAGTATTCCTCTTTCTCCACACCCTCTCAACACCTGCTGTCTCCTGAATTTTTAATCTTAGCCTTCAAAGAAGAGTTAACACCAATACTCTTCAAACTATTCCACAAAATAGAAATAGAAGGAACACTACCCAATTCCATCTACGAAGCCACAATTACGCTGATACCAAAGCCACAAAAAGATCCAACAAAGAAAGAGAACTTCAGACCAATTTCCCTTATGAACATCGATGCAAAAATACTCAATAAAATTCTTGCCAACCGAATCCAAGAACACATCAAAACGATCATCCACCATGATCAAGAAGGCTTTATCCTGGGAATGCAGGGTTGGTTCAATATACGGAAATCCATCAATACAATCCACTACATAAACAAACTCAAAGAACAAAACCACATGGTCATTTCATTGGATGCTGAAAAAGCATTTGACAAAATTCAACATCCTTTCATGCCTAAAGTCTTGGAGAGAACAGGAATTCAAGGCCCATACCTAAACATAGTAAAAGCAATATACAGCAAACCGGTAGCCAGCATCAAACTAAATGGAGAGAAACTTGAAGCAATCCCACTGAAATCAGGGACCAGACAAGGCTGCCCCCTTTCTCCTTATCTTTTCAATATTGTACTTGAGGTACTAGCTCGGGCAATTCGACAACATAAGGAGGTCAAAGGGATACAAATTGGAAAGGAAGAAGTCAAACTATCATTATTTGCAGACGACATGATCGTCTACCTAAGTGACCCAAAGAACTCCACTAGAGAGCTCCTACAGCTGATAAACAACTTCAGCAAAGTGGCAGGTTATAAAATCAACTCAAGCAAATCAGTGGCCTTCCTATATTCAAAGGATAAGCAGGCTGAGAAAGAAATTAGGGAAATGACCCCCTTCACATTAGCCACAAATAGTATAAAATATCTTGGGGTGACTCTTACCAAACATGTGAAAGATCTGTATGACAAGAACTTCAAGACTCTGAAGAAGGAAATGGAAGAAGACCTCAAAAAATGGGAAAACCTCCCATGCTCATGGATCGGTAGAATCAATATAGTTAAAATGGCCATTTTGCCAAAAGCAATATACAGATTCAATGCAATACCCATCAAAATCCCAACTCAATTCTTCACAGAGTTAGAAAGAGCAATTGTCAAATTCATCTGGAACAACAAAAAACCCAGGATAGCTAAAACTATTCTCAGCAACAATAGAAAATCTGGGGGAATCAGTATCCCTGACCTCAAGCAATACTACAGAGCAATAGTGTTAAAAACTGCATGGTATTGGTACAGTGACAGGCAGGAGGATCAATGGAACAGGATTGAAGATCCAGAAATGAACCCACATACCTATGGCCACTTGATCCTCGACAAAGAGGCTGAAAACATCCAATGGAAAAAAGATAGCCTTTTCAACAAATGGTGCTGGTTCAACTGGAGGTCAGCGTGCAGAAGAATGCGAATTGATCCATCCTCGTCTCCTTGTACTAAGCTCAAATCCAAATGGATCAAGGACCTCCACATAAAGCCAGACACTCTGAAGCTAATAGAAAAGAAACTGTGGAAGACCCTTGAGGACATCGGTACAGGGAGAAAGTTTCTGAACAGAACACCAATAGCATATGCTCTAAGAGCAAGAATTGACAAATGGGACCTCATAAAATTACAAAGTTTCTGTAAGGCAAAGGACACCATCAAGAGGACAAATTGGCAACCAACAAATTCGGAAAAGATCTTCACCAATCCTACATCAGATAGAGGGCTAATATCCAATATATATAAAGAACTCAAGAAGTTAGACTCCAGAAAACCAAACAACCCTATTAAAAATGGGGTACAGAGTTAAACAAAGAATTCTCACCTGAAGAACTTTGGATGGCGGAGAAGCATCTTAAAAAATGCTCAACTTCATTAGTCATTAGGGAAATGCAAATCAAAACAACCCTAAGATTTCATCTTACACCAGTCAGAATGGCTACGATTAAAAATTCAAAGAGGTTTTTTTTTATTCAATATATTCTTTATTTATATTTCAAGTGACTTTCCCTTTCCTGGATGCCCCCTCCCCGAAAGTCCCATAAGCCCTCTTCCCCTCCCTGCCCATTCCCTAATCCATTCCTTCCCACTTCCCTGTCCTGATATTCCCCTACACTGCTGCACTGAACCTTTCCAGGACCAGGGTCCACACCTTCCTTCTTGAGCATCATTTGATGTGTGACTTGTGTCTTGGATATTCCAAGCTTCTAGGCTAATATCTGTTTATGAGTGAGTGCATACCATCAGTGTCCTTTTGAGACTGTGTTACCTCACATAGGAAGCTGTTCTCCAGTTCCATCCATTTGTCTAAGAATTTCATGAATTCATTGTTTCTAATGGCTGAATAGTATTCTATTGTGTATATAAATCACATTTTCTGTATCTATTCCTCTGTTGAGGGAAATCTGGGTTCTTTCCAGATTCTGGCTATTATAAATAGGGCTGCTATGAATATAATGGAACATGTATCCTTATTACATGCTGGGGAATCCTCTGGGTATATGCCCAGGAGTGGTATAGCGGGGTCCTCTGGAAGTATCGTTCCCAGTTTTCTGAGGAACCGCCAGACTGAATTCCAGAGTGGTAGTACCAACCTGCAATCCCACCAGCAGTGGAGGAGTGTTCCTTTTTCTCCACATCCTAGCCAGCACCTGTTTTCTCCTGAGTTTTTGATCTTAGCCATTATGACTGGTGTGAGATAAAATCTCAGGCATGTTTTGATTTGCATTTCCCTTATGACTAAGGATGTTGAACATTTCTTTAGTGCTTCTCAGTCATTCAATATTCCTCAGGTAAAAATTCTTTGTTTAGCTCTGTACCCCATTTTTAAGGGGGATATTTGGCTCTCTGGAGGCTACCTTCTTGAGTTCTTTGTATATCTTTTATATAAGCCCTCTGTCAGATGTAGTGTTGGTGAAGATCTTTTCCCAATTTGTGGGTTGCTGTTTTCTCCTTTTGACAATGTTCTTTGCCTTACAGAAATTTTGTAGTTTTATGAGGTCCCATTTGTCAATTCTTGATCTTAGAGCATAAGCTATTGGTGCTCTGTTGAGGAAACTTTCCCCTGTGCCCATGTCCTCAAGGTTCTTCCCAGTTTATTTTCTATTAGTTTCAGTGTGTGTGGTTTTATGTGGAGGTTCTTGATCCACTTGGAGTTGAGGTTAGTACAAGGAGATAAGAATGGATCATTTTGCATTTTTTGCATGCTGACCTCCAGTTTAACCAGCACCATTTGTTGAAAAGACTATCTTTTTTCCACTGGATGGTTGTAGCTCCTTTATCAAAGAACAAGTGACCATAATTCTGTGGGTTCATTTCTGGATCTTAAATTCTATTCCATTGAGCTACTTGCCTGTCACTGTACCAATACCATGCAGTTTTTAACTCAACTGCTTGAGGTTGGGGATACTGATTCCCCCTTCTGTTCTATTACTGTTGAGAATAGTTTTAGCTATCCTGGGTTTTTGTTATTCCAGATGAGTTTGAGAATTGCTCTTTCTAAGTCTATGAAGAATTGAGTTGTGATTTTGATGGGGATTGCATTGAACCTGTAGATTGCTTTTGGCAAGATGGTCATTTTTTACTATATTAATCCTGCCAATCCACGAGCAAGAAAGATTTTTCCATCTTCTGAGGTTTTCTTTGATTTCATTCTTCAAAGACTTAAAGTTCCTGTTATACAGATCTTTCATGTGTTTGGTTTGAGCCACACCAAGATACTTTATATTGTTTGTGGCTATTGTGAAGGGTGTCATTTCCCTAATTTCTTTCTCCTGTTTATCCTTTGAGTATAGGACAGTTACTGATTTGCTTGAGTTAATTTTATATCCAGCCACTTTGCTGAAGTTGTTTATCAGCTGTAGGATTTCTCTGGTGGAGTTTTTTGCGTCAATTAAGTATACTATCATATCATCTGCAAACCATGATAGTTTGACATCTTCCTTTCCAGTTTGTAACCCTTTGACCTCCTTTTGTTGCCTAATTGCTCTGGCTAGAATTTCAAGTACAGTATTGAATAAATATGGAGAGAGAGAGAGCAGCCTTGTCTAGTCCCTGATTTTAGTGGGATTGCTTCAAGTTTCTCTCCATTTAGTTTGATGTTGGCTACTGGTGTGCTGTATGTTGCTTTTATGAAGTTTAGGTATGGGCCTTGAATTCCTGTTCTTTTCAAGACCTTTAACATGAAAAGATGCTGAATTTTATAAAATGCTTTTTCAGCATCTAATGAAATGACCATGTGGTTTTTTTCTTTGAGTTTGTTTATGTAGTGGATTACATTGATGGATTTCCGTATATTGAACCATCCCTGCATCTCTGGGATGAAGCCTACTTGATCATCGTGAATGATCTTTCTGATGTGTTCTTGTATTCGGTTAGCAAGAATTTTATTGAGTATTTTTGCATCGATATTCATAAGGGAAATTGTTCTAAGGTTCTCTTTTTTGTTGGATCTTAGTATGGTTTTGGTATCAGTGAAATTGTGGTTTCATAGAACGAGTTGGGTAGTGTTCCTTCTGTTTCAATTTTGTGGAATAGTTTGAAGAGTATTGGCATTAGGTCTCCTTTGAATGTCTGATAGAATTCTGTACCCAAGCCATCTGGTCCTGTGCCTTTTTTGTTGGGAGACTGTCAATGACCACTTCTATTTCTTTAGGGGTTATGGGACAATTTAGATGGTCTATCTGATTCTGATTAAATTTTGGTAGTTGGTATCTGTCTAGGAAATTGTCCATTTCATCCAGATTTTCCTATTTTGTTGAGTATAGGCTTTTGTAGTAGGATATGATAATTTTTTTGGATTTCCTCAGTTTCTGTTGTTTTTTTTTCACCCTTTTCATTACTGATTTTGTCAATTTGGATACTGTCTCTGTGCCCTCTGGTTAGTCTGGCTTATCTATCTTGTTGATTTTTTCAAAAAACCAGTTCCTGCTTTTGTTGATTCTTTGTATATTTCCTTTTGTTTCAACTTGCTTGATTTCAGCCTTGATTTTCATGATTTCCTGCCTTCTGCTCCTCTTGAGTGTATTAGCTTCTTTTTCTTCTAAAGCTTTCAGGTGTTCTTTTAAACTGCTAGTGTATGCTCTCTCCAGCTTCCTTTTGTAGGCACTCAGAGCTGTGAGTGAGTTTTCCTCTTAGCACTGCTTTCATTGTGTCCCATAAATTTAGGTATGATGTGCCTTCATTTTCATTAAATTCTAAAAAGTCTTTGATTTCTTTCCTTATTTCTTCCTTGTCCAAGGTGTTATTGAGTAGAGAATTGTTCAGCTTCCATGTATATGTGGGCTTTTTGTTGTTTTTGTTGCTATTGTAGATCACCCTTATTCCATAGTGATCTGATAGGAGGCATGGAATTAGTTTGATCTATCTATATTTGATCACTACTTTCTATTTTTCTCATATTATAGAGACAAGATGAGCAATTTGATTTTGTGTACATATTCTTGATACAGAAAAGAATATTTAAAATTTTTATTGTTACCTTGATACCACAAGGGATCAAGGGATTATCAGAGATGGCCTTATAAAAGAGAGATATTTCTTTTTCTGGGAGGGTATTTGAGTGGCTCAATTTTATTTACTTATTCTTTTGTTACTTCTTACATGTATATCATTTGATTAAAATCTCTGGTTAGTATTTTTCCTTTTTCTTTCTTCTTCCTACCAAGGCATGTAAACAAGTCTCCTCTCTCTCTCTCTCTCTCTCTCTCTCTCTCTCTCTCTCTCTGTGTGTGTGTGTGTGTGTGTGTGTGTATGTGTGTGTGTGTGTGTGTGTGTGTGTGTTCATGACTCTGCCTTTCATTAGCATTGTCTGAACAAGTATGAATGGAGAGTTATGTGCTTGTATGGTAATGTACCAGTGGCTATATGACTCAGAATTATGAACTCTCCTTCTCAATGAAACTTTCAATAGCTCTTTTTGGAGTGGTGTGAGCTTATAGGATATGAATGTTGAAGACCTCACTCTTGTACAAGTAGCAATTGTTTCTGTGAATTCATAGGTGCATCATCCAAGTCACATTCTGAAGATGTAATTGTATAGCACTCATTTCCATCTTTACCTCTTACAGTCTTTCTATAGCATGGGGAATATGATAGATGTCCCCTTTAGAGTAGAACACAGTTTATCTAAACGCTCATCATTTAATACCATTGTAGAAACTGAACAAAAGAGAAAAGCACAAAAACAGTGGCCCCAAATATTAAATGTTCTGTTCACTGCATACAGATAGCATCTTCTATATATCAGATGTTGATAGGGCTTATTCACTAGTTGGTATGCATCCTAGGTTTGAGTGCAAATTTCTTATATATATATATATATATATATATATATATATATATATATATATATATATATATATATATAGTTATCTTTCTTGCTTAACTATTTTTCACAAATGGTATCAAGTATATGGCACCAAAGTAATCATATATTAATTCACGGTCTGTGACCCAGATAATCACAGAGAATCATAAGGTAAATGGAGAAATACCAGCTTTTAAAATGTGTAATGGTTTGTTACACATGTATTTAAAAAGTGGATAGATATACTGTGTTTAAACCAAAGTAATTAGCTAGCTGAAAAGTCTTTAATTAGAATATCATTTAAATTTAGACATAATATTATAGCTATTAAATTACTGCTTATTACAGATAAATTTTAGTAGCTAAATCAAATGCAATTGAATGGAGTTGGATGTCTTAGTGTGCTTTATTATTGTTTTTATTAATGAAAATTAATTAAAATTTGGAATGTACAATTTACTTGTGTATACAAAGTAAAATTTATAATTGTTATAAATATCAACTCAAGAAGCATCACAAATGCAAAATTTTAAATCAATTTCAATTACATATTAGGAAATAAAGCACATATGTTAAAGGGAATAAATATTCCTATTATTTTCATCTGTGGTAGTTGAAGATATGTCCGTTCCAACTTAAGCTATTGGTATTCATTTCTTTAGGATTTTTAGTTTGTTTTTGTTTTTGTTCTTTTCCTAAAACAAAATCTTTGAGTTTCTGTCTAAGACCTTGGAATACAATGAATCCTGAATAGACATTTTATGATTTTGAATTAGTATTTTTCTCCCATTGGCTATTATATTGGAATGATTTTCAATTCATATGTGTTTACAAATATGAATGGATGTATTTGTTTAATTTATATTTTGTACATTATGTTTCTTTGCTACCTACAGAAAATATACAGGTGTATTTGTAAAACCCACTACTTTATTTGAGAATTAGGAAATTCTGTTCATTAAAACACTGACCTTGAATTTTACTAAATTTCTTTAAACAACAAAAATGGTTTTTAAAAATCTTAATTCTTCTAATTATGTAAATATATATTAAAATCTCATTGGAAGTGTTTAGATCTGTAGGATAAAAACTCAGTTAATTAAGAGCTGAATTAAAAACACAGCATGACTTCTTTTAACATACTAACTTTAATATTCAAACACAACTGTTGTGTTTTTTTCTTCTTGCCAAAATACTTTCTTTAGAATTCTGAAGGAAATATCTCCTATTCTGTAATAGCTCTTGATGATGAATTTACTCTCCTCTTGATCTTTCAGATTTAATTTTTTCTGTATATCCTGATTCTGCATCTCCTATTGGTAGCTCCTTTGATGGACTTTCTATGTCTCAAATATAAAAACTACTGACAGTATACATATTAATAATTGTATTATATATTTTATTATATATTATTTTATATTGTATATCATATATAATAGTATACACAGTAATAAATGCTGGTATAAAAGTTTTATTTTTCTTTTTTTAAAACTATTTGTTGATTCATTATTTATTCCCTGTGCATTGGTGTTTTATTTGCATGCATGTCTGGGTAAGGGTGTCAGAATCCCTGGGACTGGAATTACAGACACTTTTGAGCTGTCATGTGGGTGCTGGGAATTGAATCAATGTCCCCTGGAAGAACAGCCAGTGGTCTTAACCTCTGAGCCATCTCTCCAATTTCACTTTTATGTCCTATAAAATTTTAAGGCTAAGATGGTCTCAGGAGGGACTCCTTGTCTATGTTTGTGTTTGCTGTTTTTGTCCTTCTTTTTTGCTACATTGCTATGCATTTTAAAAGAATATATTTATCACCATTTGTTTTCCCTAGCTTTTGCTGTGACTCAGGAAGTACTCATATCTCTGAGCTGCTATGACAAATAGTCATCATTTTGCAGCCACTCCTTTATGTAAACAATTTATAATCTAAATGCTCATAAAAGTTTTACCACTTAGAGGTGGTATTTGGATATTTTTATTTTTGTTGTTGTACATCAAGTCATATAGATCCAAACCATTGACATCTGAATTGAATTTCTTCAAATTACCTTTCCTAGTCTTGAAATACCAACATTTCAAATATATTTTGTATGAATGAATTAAGTATAATATAAATGTAAACAGGAAATTAACCTATCAGCTATATATCTTTACCTTATGTGAATCCCCAATAACTACACAGAGAAAACAAGATTTATTTAAAACTCGCCTCAATAGTGGAGCAATTATCTATCTTTACTTTCTATGCTAATCTGTCTAATTCTCAGCCCCACCTATGGAACTTTCAAATTATTATTGATCTGCTTCTTTGGACCCCTTCTTCATAGCTCCAATTCCTTCAACCTGCTGCTGATGTGAAGCTCCCTTTCTCTCCTTGTCTTCCTTTGCTTGGTGGATGTCCAGCCTAATTCTCTATTCTCCCCAGCCATTGGGTAACAAGTATTTATTGACAAGGCAGAGAATAAATGGTAGGAACTCTTTACAGAAACTTAAGACTGGAGATTCTTGGTATAGGGTCCAGAATGAAACTTGATATGATGGGATGGAAATCAGCATTTGAATACCACAAGAGTAAACTTTCCCTACTGTACAGAAACATTAGGTCCTCAATTTTGCACATTTGCAAACCAACACCTATCCGATGGTCACTGTCCTAATTACTTAGGGGAGGAGAGGGCTTATTTGGTTTATGCATTTTTTTATATTTTTTCATGCCTTTGGGAGAAAGCATCTTCCCATATTCTGTGTTATCTAGTGGTCACACTAGACACACACACACAAAAACTATGTGTTTCAACTGCAATAGAAACATTAGTATGGCTTGCAGGGCAAAGATTGACAATAGAAATGTCTACTTCCAAGTCTCCTGCTAAGTAGCTATAATTTCTGCAATATCAGGAGTCCAGAGTATTCTCACAATCCATCATTAGTTGGGTGAAAAATATTCCTATTTTAATGGATGTTCTCTAGTATATATAGCCAATGAATCAGTGAATGCACTGGGGACATGCAAGAATGGAATCAGAAATGATGACTGACAATGCTGTGATAATTTCTAAACCAGCTTCAGTGCATGCTGCATGTTCTTCCTCTTGAAGCCATCAACTGCAATTAGCCAAACATGCTAGATATTCTCAACTTTTCAAAATAAGTATTAAATATTACCAACTGATGAATAAATATAGTTATAGTTTTCAAATGAAAAGTTCAAAAAACAGTTTACTTGTGCTAGAAATCAAAGCCGAGCCCTCATGATCAGCACTCTATTGAATTATGTTCCCAGCCCTTGATTTTTTAAGTAGAATCAGTAATGATATTTCATCATCAGCTTTTAAAAATCTGACATTCATCAAGTTGAAATAAAATTAAGCAACAAAGATTATTTCAGATATCTTGGAGTTCTAAAATATAAATTGCAACTTAGAATTTACTCCAACTCCAGAAGGTCTGTACTTTACATACCTATACTCTTCATCATGGCTTAAGGGTCCCCTCAGGGGTTCAACATTTCCCAGTCCCTTTTGGCAAAATATACCAAAAGTGCCAGAGCAGACTTCTGTCTTACAATACTCTATAACTTCTTGGGTACAGTCACAGCCCAGAGAGAAACCTATCAAGGAAAGCAGAAACCCAATGAAAAGGAACCTAGGAGATCTCTATAGGCTTACAGATGTTTCTCTGTCATCTGTACATAGAACTAGGGAGCAGGTCATCATGTCGGAGATGCACTAATGCACAGTAAATTAAAGTTCAACAGAGGTGTGGATTCTGGGCTTTAGTTTTTTTTTCTTTTTATTATCAAAAGGCACTGGCTTAGGAGATTGCAATGGCTAAAAATGATGCTGGAAAAAAGAACATTCTTTGTCTCAGTAGTTGCTAGAAAGGTACATTTAGCTCAACAGCTTTTCTACAAAAATATCTCTCAAATCATTTCCAGCGTATGGCTCTCTTTCTTTATGCAATCTTCACAAGCTTTATTTTCTGTAATAAATGAACGATTTGGTTTGCTTGCCTATGTGCTCACTGACTGTCTTGGAAAGAAATCACATAAAGAGAAAGTGTACTTAAGAAAATGACTGCTTCTATTCTCTGTGTAAAGTTCTTCTTTTCTTTTCCTTGAGCAAATAATCATTGCTTGCTCCTCGTGCCAGGATCAATGCACAAAACAGATGGCAAAAGAAGAAAAAGACTTGGTCTTTTGCCTAAGGAAACCTATCAGAGAATGTAAATATTTCAATAAACAGGTACAATGGAGCTTTATTATTCACAGGATAGGGATGTTAGCTATGTAATTTGTCAATTGACTAAGTGTCTATTTTTTCATTAAAGTTGCTCCAAAAATACTCTTACCATTTCAATGACTTGGTAATTTGGACAAGGCCCAGCAGGACTGCCCATCACTAGCCTGTGGATTTTAGGGCCTAAGCTAGTAGAGACTCAGTGTAAGGGGATAATGTCTTCTGCAAGATAAGAAGTTGACATATTTTACTTGTTTGGGTCTGAGATAGAATGTTTCCTGGGAGCTGAAGGGGTTTGCAGTGTCATAGGAGGAACAACAATTTGAACCACACAGTACCCCCAGAGCTCCCAGGGACTAAAGCACCAACCAAAGACTACACATGGAGGAGCCCATGACTCCAGATGCATATGCAGCAGAGGATGGCCTTGTTGGGCATCAAAGGGAGGAGAGGCCCTTGGTCCTGAGAAGACTCGATGCCCCAGTGTAGGGGAATACCAGCACAGTAAAGCAGGAGTGGGTAGATTGGTGAGCAGGGGGAGGTGGGGTGGGTTAGGGGATTTTCGGGGGCTGGGGGAAGCAGGAAAGTAGACAACGTTTGAAATGTAACAAAAGAATATATCTAATAAAAAAAACAGAATGTTTCCTAGGATATTCACATGTGGCCTCTGCATGTGGCTTAGGTTTCTTTATGCAACAGTAACTAGATTCTTAAAGGAATCAAACCTAATGACAAAGAACTATGTTATGTGGGAAACAAACAAACCAATCAGTTGCTGAGTTTATTGTTTAATACAGTCTTTGATGAGGGGCAGTCATTAATAGCATTACGAGTAAAAATTGTGTATATTGTGTATGTTAATAATAATACTTTATATAGTCCAGAGGATTTAAATTACATCACAAGAGAGGGTCATTCAATATTTCAGACACCATTAAAGATAATTGATTGTTTATTTGGAAACTTTTTTGCTAGCAGGTCTGAGCTTGGTGAGAGAATTTGATTAACATTGAAGGAATTAAACAGTACAATTAAAAGAAGTTAAGATAAGCTTGAATTTTAACAAATGAATGGCTAGGAAGAATAGCCTGTGTAACTATTATAATCACAGAAATGGATGACTTAGGAAGTCTTCAACCTGCCTGTTCAAGTCCCAATATACTGGCAATGGTGTGATAAGCTCATGAGACATACACTAATGTTTTTCTGATCAGACCTTTCACTTCCAATGGCCATGTCATTCTACTTTGAACTAAGTTTTAGCTTGGTATGTACAAGTGTATGCAAACATTATTCTTTCTCCAGCCTCCTTGTTATTTATGTGTAAAAAGATGGGGAAGAAACAAGGGAACCATATGCTGTGTGATATAGGATTGCTTTCATCTAAACCTTTAGTTAGGTGTTCTAACTGAAGTTGGATGATGACTCATCCCTTCTCAAAGACCCCTTACAAAGATGACTTCTCCCTACTTTATAGCTCATTGTTTAAGGCAGTGCAGCATATACTGATAATTTCTTCTTCTCCTATAAAAAGCCATCTGAAGCCATCGAGATTGTCCTTTGTCATTGACCTCAGTGACTGTCTTCTCCCAGAAAGCACTTTTCAGTTGAGATTCCTTTGAAAAGTCATCTACTTAGTTCTCCACCATATCACACCACTCCCATCAGTCCCTGATGTTTAACCTGTATCTGAATTCCTTCAAGCTGTGTATAAACTACATAGGTTAGGACCAATAGACACCATTCTTGTTGAGCAGAAATGTTTGTTGTTTTCAGTCTGTGGCTTTCATTTCCTCATATTAGTTAGCCTTCTAAAGGTTATGCAAAAATATCTAAAGAAAGAATTGCTGGAATGTACAGTGTACTATGTGCCAACAGGGCATCATATGTACTTCTGTGAGGCAGTCTTCCCTCTAGATTGGAGTTTTCTCTTTGCTTTCTACTTAGCTCCTCTTATCTAATAGAACACCTCCAACTTTGGGGAAACCAAGCAACAGCAGTCATGTCTTTATTTATCTTTCGTGGTTCTGGGGATTCACTGAGCTCAGCCAGGTGGTTCCTAATATGTTTTATGCAGCTAGCAACAGAAGATGGCTTAGGTAGAAATCATCAAGAATATATCTTCCCTTACCCTTTTAGCAATGCAGCCTGTCTAGCTGAGAACCCAGCTGGAGCTGTTGCTAGGATACCTACATACAATTGTTTTTATATAAAATATGGACAGATAGGAAAATTAGATAAAAGTTACCTCTTCATACATAAATTATGCTCATGCTTGTCTGTGTGTATGAAATCATTCTGCCCCTTCAAATGTAATGTACTTTTTAATTCTCATCTGTCTTCCTAAGTGGAAATCCTTCTATTCTAAATTTTAGCTTTTCTGGATAATCCAACCATCAGGTAGCTTCATTGTCTCTTAGCATTCATGACTCTAATAATCTATTTTTCTTATTTATGAAAAAAAGCTTTCTTTATATATAATACTTTAAGAAAAATTCTCTGTCTAAAAGCTAATGACAAGAAATTCAAACTCTTAATAAAAGATGTTGATGATAAAATGACATATATCACAATACACAGGATGAATGACTCAAAGTGCTCTTTCCATTAGGACAACAAATAAAAATCAATTTAGAACTTCTTATAACACTGTAAACGAAGGACTAGGCAGGAAAAAAATGTCTAACATCAATTAGTTGATAACATAAAATGAATTACATTTATATTAAAAATAAATAACATCCCCTTGAATAAGATGATCTGAATATAGAAAACTTGTAATGATTTACATTGTATACTCAGTAGAAAGACTTTGGTGTTTCAATTACAATATAAAGTAATCTTTGGTGAAGATAGAGTGAAACCGGAAATGTGTAAGGTTGGGACTGTAAAGTATTGTATCCTTTGCAGAATGTAGTTTAATAATATCTCAAACATTTAAACCTAGTGTACATGTCCAAATAAATCTACTGGATGTGTGTATTCTTCCAAAGATGAAAGTAAATATTCAAACATACAGCTCGATGTGGAAACTGGTAAGAGTACATTTTACACAAGTATAAAAGCCCAACATACTTTGTATTTATATTATAAATTTATAATTTATATAATATAGCCTAAATTCTTCTCATGGGGAAATTAATAATCAAACTGCGGTATAGACACACAAAAAATAGTATTACCCATAAAAAGGAATGCAGTAGCATAAGGAAAGCAAGAAGGTGGTCATAAAATATCATGTGTGTGTGGATCCATTTATATGAAATACTCAGGAATGGTAACCCTACCAAGATTGGAAGGGTGTAATGGCTCTAAGGCATGGTGGTCAGATAGCAGTAGTATCCAGATGCCTGGTTAAGCCTCATTCTGTGTATGTCACTGAAGATGCTTGTAGTACCATTAACATTTGAATCTGGGGAATGGGAGAGCAGATTTGCTGAGGGTAAACCAGAAAGGGGAATAGCATTTGAAATGTAAATAAATAAAATAACAACAACAACAACAACAACAACAACAAACATTGATTCAGTAAGTGGAGTAAAGCAGATTGTCCTCCAAATGCAGTGCCTCATTTATCAGGTATACTATAGTCCCAGCAGAACTAGAGAATAAACAAAAGGCTAGAGGATAAAGGCTAGTCTTGGGCAAGACTGCTCCTTTGTTCTTCTTGCTCTCAGGACTTTGACCTAGGTAGTAGTCATCATTCTCTTTACTAGAAGTCTTCAGTTCTCTTGACCTTGCAATTGATGATATGCATGTCTTGAGACTTTTCAACTTCAACCTCGTGTAGACAGATTTCTTTTTTACGATCTTACTGGAGTTGTTTCTCTGGAGAACTCAGAATAAAGAGTGATTGCCTAGTAGAGAAAGATTCTCCTCTGGAGATGATGTAGCGGTTTAACTACACAAGCAATATGGCTGTGAAGCATTGCGAAAGTACAAATGGCTTCTGGATCAGATACTTGAAGATGACTGGTTTTATGTTATGTGAAAAAAAATTACCCATAGAGTCTCAAGTGAAAGGATAAATCTTTATTATTTTAAATCTGTTTGTCAATCTCTAGAATGTTATAAGATGTGGAATAAAGAATGTTATTGGAAGAAGAGCAGATGTGAAGAATTTTGAGCCTAATTACAAGATCTGTTAAGCTTTATCTATAGCTAAATGCAGAGGGACTCACCACTCCTGTGTCTCTGATATGCATACTTTGTGAAGACAACTATGATCACTTATCAAGCTTTACTTGATAAGAAGGAGACAAGCCAATATCTACCCTCTGTGCTATTAAATGTAATCTGTTGGCTTAGTGCTGCTTGTATTCTTTGTTTGTTTGTTTTTGTTTGTTATTTGTTTGTTTCGAGACAAGGTTTCTCTGTGTAGCCCTGGCTATCCTAGAACTCACTCTGTAGACCAGGCTGGCCTCTAACTCAGAAATTGACCTACCTCTGCTTCCCAAGGGCTGGGATCGAAGGTGTGCAACACCACTGCCTGGCACTGCTTATATTCTAATCCTAATACTCCAGACCTGGTTGTCCCAAAGTCTAGAGAGTTCCCACTTTAGCATAAGTGATAATTTGTAACCTTGTATTCAAGCTATTTCTGATGGTAAATAAAGAAATCTACAGCCAATAGTTGGACAGAAAAGACATAGGTGGGGATTAGGAGGAGCACCACAGGGTTCTTAGAAGAGAACACTGTGGGGAGAAATGGAGGAAAAGCTGCTGCCATATGTTAGGTGAGTCATGAAAATATGGCCTTAAGAGCTAGCCAATCTCAGTTAAGAGCAACCCAGATGAAACAATAATAATAATTCATGTTTATTGATGGGAAAGTATATTCTAATAACTTATAAAGAAAATAAAAGTTGTTAATAAGAAAGTATATTCCAATAGCATAGAGGGTAAATATATGCCCAGCTCTTGAGCTATTTATGACTTATTATAAGTAATAAAAGTTATATGTCTTTTATCCAGGGACAAGATCAAAGGCAGGGTTGAAACCCCTGATCTGAGTTAAAATTTCTACAACAAAATGATTTAAGAAGGATTTGGTATTCAGTCATAAAGTCAAACCATCATTATGTTGCTCTTCCACTCTATTGCATCTTGCCCCCCAAAACACAGCAACTGAAAGAATTAGAGACATCAGTTATGAAGGCAGTCTGGTCAGGTGACAGCCCTGACAGCAATTTCTGTGACTGCTGTACCATTTCAAATAAAACTGAGCTTCAGTGAATCATTTGGTGATCTTAGACAGAGTCCTCAGAAAGGATTCATCAGAAGCAACTTTCGCTATTGTGTGTCACATGAGCATTAACTTTTTTCTAAAAAAATAATCAAACTCTATTGGAAAAAAGAAGTAGTATGATCAGGCTTTTGTGTGGATGGATAAAGAAAAAAAAATGTTCCAATTAGAAGACAGCAGGAAAAAGGAATGCTGGAAACTTTTTTAAGGTAGTATGTTGGTCAAAGCTTTCCTGACTCACTAAAAGCCACTTGAAGGCCCCAGCTTTGTTTTGGAAAAGAATTAAAGTAAGAGTGACCTCAGACAGCACTCTTAGACAGCCTTAGGCAATGAAAGAGTTGAGACTATAGTCGGCTTATGGAGTATATTTAAATGATTTAGTTACTTTTTCTCAGTGTTCATGATTGGTCTAATATCAAAGGAGCAATTTTACGAGCAACCTTGGGGGAAGTCTTTTAAAGTAGATAAGCAATGCTTCCTCATTACAGAGGGAGGATTTATTGTTCATTATTTGCCTAAGGGTGTCTATAATTTGTTTTCCAACAATTATGGGGGAAGGTGATCAGATCAGATCGCTCCTCTCCAATAGTAAAGCACAGATATGCTATGGAAGAGAAGGGTAGGTAGAAACTGGCGAAGCAGGTTAGAAAACTAAGGTCCCATTGCCATTATTAGGAGCTGGAGACCTCAGGCAGGGTCTGGTTTTCTCTTATTTCTTTTCATAAAAGAATCTTTCCTGGAAACCTTACTGAGGAAAACAGTCAACACCAGAAATAAACTCAGCCCTGGGCAGTTCATCCCTCTCCCTTCCTCCAGCCACTAAAGCCTTAACTCCACAGAAGCCAGGCTCAGTGGTACCCACTGAAGCACCCCAACCCCCTCCCAACGCTGCACAAGGAGTTCCACTTTCCTCCTTTCCTTTAAGCTCTTATAATAAAATCCTGTTTTCTAAATCTCAGCTTCTGCGGTCCATGAATTTAATTCTTTGAATTTATGAGACAAGAACTGGAAATCCTCTGGATCGGAGTGGCTTTCATATGCTTTGAGTCTCTGGCACATCAGAGTCTCAACCTGAGTACAACAAAACTGAAAGAAATTCTCATCTCAAACAAACCTCAATATGTGTAACTATCATTACTGTAGATGAAGGGTTTGGGGTTTTTAATGAGTTGTAATTTTAGCAAAAAGAAAGATGATATTCCATATGTGCAAGGCCTACCATGGGGTAATTTATACTGAATGTAGTTTCCATTCTGATTATAGACTGAAGTTGCCTAGAAAAAGAATTTAAATTACAGGGGCTTGGGTTTTTATGATTTTACTACTTGCTTAATACATGGGAGAGAGAAAAGAAATAGGGGGTTATAAGAGGGAATACAGGAAGGAACAGGTAACACTTAAAATCTAAATAAAGTCACACACACAAGAAAAACAAAACAAAAAACAAAGAAACAAACAACAAAAGGTAAACAAGCCAAAAAAAAAATCCAAAATAAAAACAAAAGCAGAAGTGGGAGACAAGCCTCAGATAGATTTCTCTTACCACAAAGTGCAACTTCCTGTGCCAGGGGTGGCTTACATAGAAAAGATTTATTAGCCGAAAGTGTCCAACTCATGGAAATCTCTAAACAGCTCAAAGTTGCCAAGGCTACTGGTTTCATTTCACAGAGGGTAAGGCCCTATTTATAAATGTAATGCCTACCTATCTTATTGAACATGAAAAAGAATAGCTGGTGCCTAAATCAAGCCTTTTTGCCTACTGATCCCTAGTGTTCATGATAATATAAGGTACTTACTCTGAGTGCTACCAGAGGAGAAAGGTAAACACCAATCAGCTACAAATCTTTCTCTCTATTGTAGAACACAATAGAAGACAAGGTGGCTTGTTCACATAATAAACTGATGTGATAGTGTCTAAAAGGTTGGGGAAGTAAGCAACAACTTAGCTAATTGGATTCAAGGGCCACTCCATGAAATGGAGCATGTGGCCAAGAACCAGAGACTAGATAAGCATGACCTAGGGAAAACCAAATGCTATTTTTCTGATAAAGAAATGTAGCAATAAATCAACTCCTAATGATATTCTTCTATACCCATAGATCAGGTGTCAGCCATCATGAGAGAAGCTTAATCCTGAAGTAGATGGTAACTAATACAGAGTCTCACAACTGGACAATATGCAGAGTGAGATAGTCACAAATGGGGTATCTTCATCAAACCTATCCCGTCATGAGTAAGGGAACTCTGTAGAAGAGGAGGCAGAAATATTGTAAGAGCCTCTGGAGATGGAAAACATCAAGAAAACAAGGACCTCTGGGTACAATGCTACTGAACTCGTAGAGGATGTGGTTGCATGTAGAAACCAGCCCAGGTCCATGTCATTTTGGATTCCAACACTTGAAAGGGGAAATGGACACAGAATCCCATCCCTAACCCAGAACCTATCTCCAGCTGACACCAAGATCAGTTTTCTTCAGTGGAGTCTCACTGGGCAAACAAACCACACTCAAGGGCAGACGGCCACAAATAGATGCCCAACACAAGATAAATTCAATGCTATTTTTTAAATGTTTTGTATCATAATTCTTTGGGTGTTTTTTTTATTTTTGTTGTTTGTTTGTTTTACCTTATGGAGCATTTGCATATATGTTGCATATATGATGGTTTCTGATTTTATGTTTTTATAGTGTATATGTGAGCCTGTGTATATGTTTCCCATGTTTTTGTTTTTCTTTCTATTTGTGTCATTGTTTTCACTGTGTTTTGATCATTCATTTTTGTTTGACTGTTTAAAAAGAAAGAATGAAAGAAAGAACAAAAAACAAAGCAAGAAAGCAAGAAACAAAGAACAAAGAAAGATTGGAGGAAGGAAGGAGGAAAGGAAGGAAGAAAGAAGGAAGGAAGGAAGGAAAGAAGGAAGGAAGGAAGGAAGGAAGAAAGGAAGGAATGAAGGAACTTAGATGGGGGTGGTAGCAAGGGTCTTGGAAGAGATTATGGAATGGAAACTATAACCAGAATAAATTGTATGAAAAATACTTTCCATAAGTAAAAATGAAAAACTATTTAGTGACTCAATCAAGTGTGGGCTCTGTGCAGTTAACAAGCATTTCTGGCCATTGGTATTTATGGGAGCTGATTTGAGGACTAGAATTTGGAATGGAAAGTTACGGAGCATTTATTCTTGAAAAAGGAATTGTGGGTGAAACATGCTATTTTTCCTCGTAATTACCTCTATCAACCCAATGACAATAAGATTAAGTATTGTTCTGAAATTTTAGATTAAACTTTAGAGGCCAGTGGTTCCTGAAACGAGTGATTCCCATTATCTTAGGTAAGTCTAGAACATACACAGGCAAAGTAAAAACATCACGATTTGTTTGCATTAATATAAAGTTGCCTATGAATTCAAGATATGCTGAAAACTGCCAAAGTAAGTCATTCTAATTTTGAGCATGCCTGGATTTGTATCCATTGTGATGGAAGGATTAGATGTTCTGGTCTGTATTTTAAAAGTCATGGTTTTGACTATTGTGATTTATTTTTTTCTCTCTGAAAAGACGTGTGCACTCTTCTGAAGCAGAGACGAGAGAAGCCACAGTGAGCATTGCACAAAGCCAAAATGATGCTACAAATTCCAATAAGATCTAGGCTGAAATAGAAATGTGTCTTCCTGATTGCAGGCTCTGAAGGTCATAGGAATTCCATAGGAAGATCAATAAGAGTCTAATAACCTGGAGCCTTGGGGCTCTGAGTCTGAACCACCAACCAAAGAGCATACATGGGTTACACTCAGGACTCCCTGAACATATGTAGAACTTGTACAGCTTGACCTTCATGTCGACCCTGACCAACTGGAGTAGGGGCTATCCCAAAAGCTGTTGCCTGGACTTGGGATATATTCTTCTAGCTTGGCTGCCTTTTCTGGACACAGTAGGAGAAGAAGCATCTAGTCTACTCTCACAGAAACTTGACATGCCAACTCAGGGGGGCACACCCAGGGGGCTTCACCCTCTCAGAGGAGAAGGACAAGAGGGGTGGGGGAAGGATTATGGGAGGGAGTGATTGGGAGCAGGGCAGTGAGTCGGTTGTAAAGTGAATAAGTAAAAAAACAAAAATTAAAATAATTATATAAATAAGATAAGAAAAATGTCTTCCTTCTCCAAGGGGATAGGTACTTAATTTTTAGTTAACAAACATTTAATTACTCATTTATTTAAGTAGATGACTATAGAACTTGAGTTAGTTTTGTATAATCAGGTTACTGCTCCTAATATATAACCACCACATAACTTTTTAGTTTAGGGTTTTTTTGCTTTGTTTTTGAGAATTTCATACATAAGTTTTGGATTTACATAATTTCCACCCTTCTTTTGCTCTCATCAGTTTCTCCCATGGCCTGCTCACATAGAAAACAGCACATTCTCTTAGAAGGGTCATCATAGACTCCTTCTCTTCTTAACTATTATTGCTGCACATATACTCACATAAAGATAAATATAAAGAATCCGCTGAGTCCATCTCATGTTGCATTTGGAGAAAACACTTGGGGATGGATTCCCTCTCAAGAATCTTATTTCTAGGAAAAACTGAAGTAGACTTGCCTCTTGGTCTTCATCTAGGAGTGGGTGCCCTGTGATAGAGGCCTTGTGAGATTTCCCTCTCCACATTAGCATGCCACAGTGTGTCCTCATTGTACACATCTTCTTTAGGTGATTATATTGTTGAAATCTCATGGTTGCAGGATCCAGACCACATTATTTTGTCTCAGAAGTCCTAGACTTCTCACTCTTAATCTAACCCCTCCTCCATCTATGATATCCCCTGAACCTTAGATGTAGGGATAGTGTTGCTGTGTAGCTCTCATGGGTACCCAGCTGTGAGTAGGCCCTCACATTCAGTTGTTTGAAAGTGTCTGCGGAGTTATCCTATACCAAGTTCTCAAGGGAAGGAACAATCACTAGGGAAAAAAGATCCCAGCTCCTTTGTTGAAGATTAAGTGACCATACATGTATGGGTTCATTTCTGGGTCTTCAGTCCTATTTCATTGATCCGCCTGTCTGCCACTGTATCAATACCATCCAGTATTTAACACCATTGCTCTGTAGTATTGCTTGAGGTCTGGAATACTGATTCCCCCCAGAAATTCTTTTATTGTTGAGAATAGTTTTAGGTATCCAGGGTTTTTTGTTATTCCAGATGAATTTGAGAATTGCTTTTTCTAACTCTATGAAGAACTGAGTTGCGATTTTGATGGGGATTGCATTGAATCTGTATATTGCTTTTGGCAAGATGGCATTTTAACTATATTCCTGCCAATCCATGAGCGTGGAAGATTTTTCCATTTTCTGAGGTCTTCTTCAATTTCCTTCTTCAGAGACCTGAAGTTCTTGTCATACAGATCTTTCACTTGTTTTGTTAGAGTCACACCAAGATACTTTATCTTGTTTGTGGCTATTGTGAAGGGTGTCCTTTCCCTAATTTCTTTCTCAGTCTGCTTATAGGAAGGCTACAGATTTGCTTGAATAGATTTTATAACCCACCACTTTGCTGAAGTTGTTTATCAGGTATAGGAGTTCTCTGGTGGAGTTTTTTGGAAAAGATAGCCTTTTCAACAAATGGTGCTGGCTCAATTGGAGGTCAGCATGCAGAAGGATGTGAATTGATCCATTCTTATCTCCTTGTACTAAGCTCAACTCCAAGTGGATCAAGGATCTACACATAAAACCTGACATACTGAAACTAATAGAAAAGAAACTGGGGAAAACCCTTGAGAACATGGGCACAGGGGGAAAGTTCCTGAACAGAACACCAATAGCTTATACTCTAAGATCAAGAATTGACAAATGGGACCTTATAAAACTGCAAAGTTTCTGTAAGGCAAAGGACACCGTCAAAAGGACAAATGGGCAACCAACAAATTGGGAAAAGATCTTCACCAATCCTACATCTGATAGAGGGCTAATATCCAATATATATAAAGATCTCAAGAAGTTAGACCCCAGAAAACCAAATGACCCTATTAAAAACGGGGTACAGAGCTAAACAAAGAATTTTCACCTGAAGAACTTTGGATGGCTGAGAAGTACCCTAAGAAATGTTCAACATCATTAGTCATAAGACAAATGCAAATCAAAACAACCCTGAGATTTCACCTCACACCAGTCAGAATGGCTAAGATTAAAAACTCAGGAGACAGCAGGTGTTGGCAAGGATATGGAGAAAGGAACACTCCTCCACTGCTGGTGGGATTGCAAGCTGGTACAATAACTCTGGAGATCAGTCTGGTGGTTCCTCAGAAAACTGGGCATGACACTTCTGGAGGACCCTGTTATACCACTTCTGGGCGTATACCCAGAGGATTCCCCAGCATGTAATAAGGATACGTGCTCCACTATGTTCATAGCAGCCCTATTTATAATAGCCAGAAGCTGGAAAGAACCCAGATGTCCCTCAATGGAGGAATGAATACAAAAAAAATGTGGTATATATACGTAATGAAGTACTATTCAGCCATTAGAAACAATGAATTTATGAAATTCTTAGACAAATATATGGAGCTAGAGAACATCATCCTAAGTGAGGTAACCCAGTCTCAAAAGAACACTCATGGTATGTACTCACTGATAAGCAAATATTAGCGTAGAAGTTTGGAACACCCAAGACACAACCCACAAATGAAATGATAAGAGGAATGGAGGAATGGCCCCTGGTTCTGGAAAGGTTCAGTGCAGCAGTGTAGGGGAATACCAGAACAGGGAAGTGGGAAGGGGTGGATGGGGGAACAGGGGGAGGGAAGAGGGCTTATGGGACTTTCAGGGAGGGGGGGAATCAAGAAAAGGGGAAATCATTTTAAATGTAAATAAAGAATATATCAAATAAAAAGAAAGAAAAAATGATCTCTTTTTATTGCTATCACACACAGTGAATGATTAACTTTAGCATTCCTGGTTTTGTCACTGGATGTTCCTTTTCAATGCTGTTATATCTTGGTGAACAGCTACTAAGTACTAAGAACACCAATGCTTGTTAAGTTTCTTGGGTCCATTTACATGCCAGATGGAACTATTAAATTATACAACAACTCTTTTATAAATCTGACCTACCTTGAGCATCTCCAGGTATTCAGGAGATTATTGAGAATCTCCAGGGATGTTGCTCATGAATACTTCAGTGTGCTGACTAGTTTAACGTCAACCTCAATTAATAAAATACCCCCGCTAGATTGGCCTGTGAGCAATTCTGGGGTACACTTTCTCGACTCGTATGGGAGTCAAGCTCAAGTCCCACTAGTAGGCTAGGGGACCTGTGTGGAGTAATAATAAAGCACAGTGAGGAAGCTCTGAAGGTGCCAGCCAGTAAGCCACACTCCTCCAAGGACCCTGCATCCTGAACCCTGCTGGGCCTGAGTTTCTGTGATAGAAATGATGGACTATGGTGGAGAAACATAAGTGATACAAGCCATTTCCATTTCAGGTTGCTTACGGTCATGGTGTTTTGTTCCAACAATGGAAACTCTAAGACATTAAGCTATTCTGTTCCATACCTGATATTGTTGTCTGAGTACTTCAGAGATAGAATTTCTGCAATATACATCTTTTGATAAGTTCTCAACTTCATGGAATATTATAAAAATCTAAATTCACAATTTTGCCCAACACCCTAGCTTATAATGGATTTACTTTTATCAAAGCCCATTTCACTCGAAACCTTTGCTTGTGTCTTCTGAATTCACTATCACCTATAGCTAATGAAAACACATTCTTTCCCTTTTCACCTCTCTTCAGCTACAGCAAAATGACCAGGCAGCCAAAAGCTCTAAGGCTGCTTCTTCCTGTTATAGTTGTTTATGGGAATAGCCAGGTAGCATTGATTTGTCACCTGGTGATGTTAATTACCACTGAAGCATGCAGGCAGGTCCTTTATTTTTTTTCCCCTCAGCTCTCTGCATGATCCCTGAAGTTTCAGCATGGAACCAGGAAGCATTTAATGGAAAGTTAATCAACCACATCCTCCCAGTTCAGAAGTTACTCCCTGATCATAGCCTATGTATGGAACTCCAGGGTATCTGTGTGAAAGTGGGGAAGTAATTATTTACCAGATACTCACCAGAGGGCCTGAAAGAGGTAATAACCCTGATAAGGTGCCTTCTGGAACCTCTTGAGCCACTTATACACCACAGAGAGAATGCCCTGACTCATAATGTTTTTTTTTTTTTTTTTTTTTTTTAAAGATTTGCTTATTCTTGCCAATGAAGAAAAGCTAATAGGCAGAGGGGGTGCTTACTTCTGAGATGCCAGAAATGAGGTCTTCCCAGGACTTTACATCTAAAGTAGCAGCCTTCTGCCTATATTCATAGAAAATCAAGTTGCCACCAGCAAGCACTGGTATAGATTTGATTTGCAAGTTAACTTCTCTGCTTTTAATCAATAGCTGTTTAACAGCATCCTGGCCAAGCATTCTGAAATTGATTTTGGAAGATAATTTGCATTTGATAATTTGAAATGTTTGGCACCGCAGCCATTACTCGGAGGAAAAAATAGAATGAGGTATGATTGCCGTATGGGTAAGACATAAGTGACTTTGAGGAGAATAGTGGTGTTCCTCAGAAGTTGCAGTATTCTAGCTTCTAGGTATCAATGGATACAGAGTCAAGCCTGGAAGTCCTTCTGGCCTTGAGATTTTACTCTGTTCTTTTCATTCTAGGAGGAAGGGGTGAGAAAGGGTTTTTCTCTGGAGCTCTTGCTATTCTAGAACTCATTCTGTAAACCAAGAATACCAAGTTCAAACCAGCTAGCTTTGAACTTCATAATTTGCCTGCTTACTTCTGTATATTATACAAAATTCCAGGCATGGTAGATACAGAAAGAATGAATCACAGCTCAATTCAAAAGGTTCAGAGTTTCAGAGCCTTTATGCCTTAGGAAGACATCCTTTTAAGGGTAATTTTGTCAAAATAGGTGAAGTACCATTTTCCATTGAAAAGACAGTATCTTCTTGTAAAATATGGACTTGAATTTCAATATCAACATTAGAACAATTTTATATCATCAAATATGTTGAATTTTCCCAGAACTCTTTAAGACTGTGCCTGATAAAATCAATAAATCCAATCAAACACTGGCCTAAGAAAATGTGTCCATCAGAAGTCTAACTTCAAGGATACTGTTATGATCTCTAGAGGTCATCAACCCATGTAGACTTTTTTATGTTATTAACATGATCTGAACTGAATGTCTTTGAGCCCCTTCCTGCTCTAGGGAATGACATTAAAACCTCTGAACATAATTCTCAGTGTGATTACCTATAAAGGTAAGGTTTTGAAAAAAAAAGTTGATCATGTGTATTCAAACCATGCCCAGGATTAATGCCTTATAGAGACAAGAGAATTTACTCTCTTTGTCTTCCATAAATGACACAAAACATAGGACAGAATGTATCAGTCAAGATGCAGACACTGGATCTACTTTTGCTTTTATCTTGGCATTTCAGCCTCCACAGCTTTAACTATCAGGCTATAGCAATTAGTTACAGTAACTAAAAACCAATATACATGTTAGGAATATGGGAATAAGGAAACAGACAGCAAGGGACTGGTTGTGTGTGCAGGAGGCTGTGGCCAATTTTCTGTACCCAGATTTTGGTTCTTGTTTGCTCTACTGATGCTGTTTGATGCTAGGTGTATGATACCCACTAATTTTCTTACCTATAACACCAGGTATAGGGTTATCATTGAAACCACTAGACTAATTGAATGTTTTGAGTACTTGTTAGTGTAGCGAGAGGTTATAGGTTATTGGTAAATTTCTGTTTTCTTTAAGTGTCATTCATACAGTTTTCAGTTCATTACAAGAGGCATTTAAAAAAAACACAACTCATAAAATATGCACTGAAGCTACTAAATTAAATGGAGTGTCAGAAACTAGAGCAAATAAGCATGCATATACATGTGCATACATGGAAACACACACATACACATACACACACAGAGAGAGTGTGGTAAAGAGAGGGGGCATGGATGCTTACTAGTTTTGTGATTAAATTAAAAAAAATGTGCTTATTTAAAGAATACCATTTAAGGCTACAAACTAAATGATAGATGGCATACCTAGGCAAAGAAATGTTGCAGACTAGATATTAAGCAGAAAAGTATGACAAGCAGTTGTCTACAATCAGGGAGTCAGCTGGGAGAATATAGAAAGAAGGGGAAATAAATCCAAAATGTCACAAGGTAACGATAGAGGAGGAAGGCAAGTGAGTGAGGCAGCTCCATGCTCAGAGAGGTCATGTTCATCGTTATTGGCATTGTTACAGTCTTACGAAAACACTTCTCTGGCTCATCATGATAGTACTATGAACACATTGATGCCATTCTCCAGCAAATGAAGAAACACAAATGTTTCTCTGAAACATTTCAATGAGTGACTCTCACTGAAACTCAAATCCAAGTCTAGTTAACTGCCGTATCTATTATTTTGTGAAAGTAATCCTTAATATCATTCAACCACATTAAAATATGACCCTGTATATCATAAGCAAATGATTTTGGTTGGTTCAAAGATCCTGTTAATCTGTTTGTCCATCCCATAGGATTAGCTTTCACTTCTTTTAACTTTTGAGGCTTATGCAAATGGGGCTGCACTGGAGCTCAACAGATAAAGGGATGCCTGAACAATCAGAATTTTTCAGTTCTGCAACAATAACAGGTGCCCCTGATATGCCAGAATAGCAGGCTCCACCTGATCTCCCAGAAATGGTGCATCTACCTTGTGGTTGTGAAGTTGTCTGTTTTGCCTCCTTCGAGTGTGATGACTGGATCTTCAAACTTCACTCAAAGAATTCCATATGCATTTCCTTTCTGTATTCAATCATAGTTTCTTTCTTTACAGCCCAAGACTTCAGAAAAACAGAGCCTCCCATTAAGGAAAATACCTGCCCTGTTCTTAATAATATAAGATACAACCATCTCCCTGCTCACTGCACTTTCTGTCTTTCTTCACAGAGTACAGAATGCAACATTTACACAAACAGACAAAATGAAGCTGTGCCAAGACTAGTAATTTCTGTAGGCTTAGCAGGCCTATTCTTCACTGCATTTGTGTTTAAAATTGCAGTCAGAGTGAGTTCCCTCTACCCTGACACAGTCACTGCAGATGGTGAATTATGGTTAAATAGCAAAGTGTTATTTAATACAGCCAGGAAGGAATGGTGTGAATGATAGCCCATTACCACTTTATACTCAAAGATTGGTTCCAAGTTCAAGGCTATTCTCTTAGCCATGCCAGAAAAAATTACACAGACCACTACTAGTTTTTATAATCCCCTTAGGCAACACTGGAGCAATAAACATGATGAGAATGAAATCTTTCCATGTGTATCTAACAGCACCAAGGAGAGTGGCTAGCTCAGTGCTGACACAGCATTCTGCTCATGTTAAAGATTTAACACATCACCTACTTCTTTCCTCAGGTACCACTCTCTGCATAGGAGCTGACTGTGTGCATGGCTGGTAGCTCTCTGGATATTAGGTTATATAACAGTTCCTATTGTCAGTCGAAATGGCAGAAAAGCTGTATGTTAAGATAAAAACGAAACAACATGGTACTAAACAAGGATGAATTTCTACCTACTTAAATACCCCCTATGACCAAATCCACTATGTATGATGATTCTATTTCTGACTCAGTATTAATTGTCTTTAACCATGTAAGGACAATGCGGGGATGAACACTTCTGTGAAGATATTCAATGGCAACTGACATCAAGAGATAATGCACATTAAATATAGACTGACCTTCCTGTGGCTAGTCAAGTCTTATATGTATGTACATTGTGTCTGCCTAACTTTCACTTTATTTTGCACTTCATGTTGTATATCTTTAGATATATAATTTTCATCATTGGTATAATGTAAATTATAGTCAAGTGGTCCATTTTAGTTTTTATGAAGTTTGGAAACATAGATAAGATCCAACATTAATTGGTTTTGTTGATGCCTCCAGCTAGTTTGTTGAAAAGTATTTGTCATCATTTAGTAAATACCTGATTTTTGAATAACCTTAGCAGGTTCATATTGTACAGCTGAACAATTTAACTAAGCCAAGAAGCAAATAATGAGGGAGATGCAGGCAAGTAAACCCAGAAAGATGTATGGAGATGATGTGTGAACATAGCTTCAATGTGAAGTTTTATTATTTAGGACTCCATTTTATATGTGAGCACAGAAGATAAACAATGTTATTGACAAGTCAGATGTCTGTATTTCTGTCCATTTCTGATTAGGTAATGGACTCAAACGAGCTTTCTACTAAAAGAAAAATTATATGGGTGTGATAGTTATTATGTATGACAGGTGATTAAAATGGTTGCCCTTTAACTCTATACACTGCGAGAACCCTAAAAGATGTTTATAAGGTCTTTATCTACAGGTAAGCCCTGTCCCTACAGTGCTGATTTTCATCCAATCACATTTACAGTGTGTTTGTTTTTGTACAGTAAAATGTTCATAATAGTACTTCATGAACAACCTTTGAAAATGCTATATGGAAGCCTACTATTATAGAACTTTGTAAATATGTATGCAAAACCATAATCATATGTAGAAAGGTTTTAAATATAGTTACCTTAAAGTAGAAAATAATGCTTCCCCAGACACAACAGACTATCAGAAAAGCCTGGGGACAGGTATTGGTCACCACATTTTGACTTGTTGTCGATTTTGACTTGTTGCCCAATAGTGTCCTATAGCTCTCTCTTCCTAACCATTACAGAAAATTGTCATTGTTATTGATCACCATGTAAAACTTAATAGTAATATTCAATTGTTTAATATAGCACATATCTGAATCACAGGAGATGGAGAAACCAAGGTGCTATCACTCTGGAGACTCCATTCTTAATGCTTAGTAGAAGACAGCTCTTAAGTCTTTGGGAAGAACTCAGTGCCAATATTCTGCTCAATGGATATAGTAATCAATTGTCTTCTTAAGTGTTTTCTTACAATTTTATTGATTTTAATTCTACATGAATGAATGTTTTTCCTGAAAATATGTTTGTGCATCCAGTGCATACCTGGTGCACATGGGAGGCAAGAAGAGGGCATCAAACTCTAAAATGGAGTTACAAACAGTTGTGATCTGCCTTGTGGTTCTGGTAACAGAACCTAAGTCCTCTGGAAAGACTGCAAATTATCTTATGTACTGAATCATCTCATCTAGTACCTCCAAACTCTTACCATTTTTGGTTTTTTGTTTTGGTTATTTGATTGTATTTTTTTGTTTGCTTGTTTGTTTGTCTGTTTGTTTTAGAGACATATTTCTCCATGTAATCCTGGCTGGCTTGGAACTCTCTCTGTAGATCAGGTTAATCTGGAACTCGGGAGAGATCTGCCTGCCTCTGCCTCAGGAGTGCTGCAATTAAAGGCTTGCACAACCACAGAGATGAAGATATTTCAGCCTTTATCAGATAACCTTCTTATCTGATGATAAGATAAAGACCAACTATCTTTCGTATTCTGGGAATAAAAGACTAGAGTGTAAGACTAGAGTGTCCTGCTGTAAGTGGAACATCTATATCACCCACCTACTTGCAAGACTAAAGGGCCATCATGAAATGAAAGAGGGCTGGAGATAACTGTAGTATATAAACTGAGGTGTTGTACTATAAACCTGGCTAACACCCCAGGCCACAGAAGGTTGAAAGTAAAGGCAGAGAACTTATTACTGATGCTTAAATAAATTGAAGAAGAAAAAAATATTCTCTCAATATCTATTTTATATTCATATCCAAAGTATCTCCAGTATTAATCAGAGAAACTTCTTTCTGCAAAGACTACTATGAATGCAAAGACCCATGCTTCCCCAAAATGCAGAGAATAAGCAACGGTTGAGTTTGAACTAAGTCTTAAAACCCCTTATTAGACTCAGGGCACACCATAGAAGAGGGGGTTGGAAATATGTAAGATTAGTTGAAGGACTGGGAAATGCCACTCTTTAGACTCATTAACTTGTTAGAGAAATAGTTACCTTCATGGCACTCATATAAGACTGGTGCTGTCAACTATAAGTCATGGGACAGGGAAGAACTCATAGCATCATAGTTGTGTTTTATAAAAATATAGAAAGAGAAGGAATGTGTTTGATGGATGTGCAGTCAGGTGTGGGGGAAGGGGGTGTCTCTGTGGGCCCATGTTGAGGCATCCCTTCCTCCTAAGGAACCAGCCACAAGACAATATAGTATAGAATGGAGTTTATTGAGGGCATGAGGAGGAGAGTTGAGGGAGGAGAGAGAGAGAGAGAGAGAGAGAGAGAGAGAGAAACAGAGAAAGAGAGAGACAGAGAGAGACAGAGAGAGACAGAGAGAGACAGAGAAAGACAGAGAGAGACAGAGAGACAGAGAGCAACTATGAACAAGTGGCGAGAGAGGGGAGAGGGGAATAGAGAGAGGGGGAGCAGGAGCAAGAGGGCAAGAGCAAGAGAGCAAGAGAGAGAGGAGGGGCAAGCAGCCCCTTTTATGGTGAGTCAGGCTCACCTGGCTGTTGCCAGATTAACTGTGGGCCTGAGCCTAGATTAAATGCCAAAACTCCTACCCTGAGGGAGGATCGATGTTTTTATTTGTATACCTGCAGCTAACCTAGAGGCTCCAATTGGATAGCTTCAAATTCAAGCCACACAGATGACCCTGGATGGTCTCAGTCTGTCACCAAAGAAATGAACAGTTATTAATAAATGTATGAAAGATTTGCAAGGGGTGTAATGCAAATAGGAATGATAGGAAGGTTGGGTATGAATGAGTGTGTGTGTGTGTGTGTGTGTGTGTGTGTCCCAGTGCTTGGCAAATTCTGTGTCCACATACAAAATTAACCAAAAGGGGTGGGTGATGGTCCATTTATGCTTCCTGAATCACAGCATTTACTCTCTAGACCAGACTGTGGAAAGCTGAGTTAAGATTGCACAAACTTGGACAGAACTGAGATATGCTTATTCAGCTTGAGTAAGCCTACCTGAACATAGCTGAAATAAGTCATATTGTTGTTTCCTGAATAAAGACAATAGAATATTCTGAAATTGTCACATTTTTCTCCTTTTGAATTTATTAGTATTTTTAACCTATATGTGCACAATGTCTTGCATGTAGTGCCTTCTGCACAAAATTAATGTGATGGAAGTGAGCAGTTATCACAAGGTGCATTGGAAAAAGCCTTCACCATGGAATTGTCAACTTAGAGACAACTTGAGAAACAGAAACATCTGTTGTTCAGAAGCCACCCAGTTTATATTAGATTTTTATCAACATAAGGGATTTGATATTCTTCAATCTGCAAAATGGATTAAACAATTTTCAGAAACAGGATTAAGTGAAATACATAATAATATTTTAGCCTGAACTGTAGAGCCTAATAAATGATTTTTTTCACTCTCTCTTCTCCTGGTATATTTCCTTTTTCCCTCTGTGGGTTTTTCCAATGGTTCAGAAAATAGTAAAGTATCTGCCTGGGGAGGGCTCACAGCATGACTGCTGTGATGCTGAAGGAATCTGAATCATCAAACACCACAGGATAGCACAGGGAGGCAAAAGCCAAAGGGAAGCTGATGCAGGCTTTTGGCTTCTGGTTAAAGTTGCAAGCACAGCTATTGCCCATTGAACCCTGGAAGGGAAATTAGGTGATTTTTTTTTTTCTGAAGCAGATTCTTTTCCCTTACCTGGCCTGATTTATTGACAGCTTCTAGATACAAAAATGTCATACTTTCAGCAGGTAATCAAGGGGTTTCATTCATTTCAACACAGAAATGAATGAATCTCTCAGCTCTACTCACTGTCGTGGCAAGACTAACATTAATGAAGAAACAACAGAAGAACGCATGGACACTTAAGTAGCTGAGATGATGTGGAAGCTTCATATTTAATTAAATTACTTATCCTTAGGAAGCTATGAGAGCATTCAAACAAGTATAGACTTTATTTAAGTAGAAACAGTGGGCATAATATAAATGAAAATACATGTATCATAATGAAAAGAACACAGGTAGGCTGGTAGTAGAATGGGTATAAATGAGTAATATTAAAAAATGATTAATTAGTGTTGGGACAAGGCTGTGTAGACATGCATTGGACTGTTAGTTTAGATGCCCAGAACCTAATTAAAAGCCAAATGTGATAACATGTGGTTATAATCCCAGCGCTGGTGTGACAGATACAGAATGATCATCAGAATTTATTGTTCACCCAGACTAAACAAAATGGTAAGCCTTAGTCACATGGAGAAACTTTGTCTTAAAAAATAATGTAGAGAGCTACAAAGAAAGACATCTGACATTAACATCTGGAGTCTGTTTATAATAAAGAAAATGATAAATTGTAGTCAGTACCTATAGAACCTTACAACATAGAAAGTGGAAGAAACCAAGACAATGGAGAAAGAAATGACGAGCAGCTGCATTTTATATACAATATAGAGGATCAAAGGAGGAAAGCAGCTGTCCCCCTTTGAAGCTTTCCTCAACTTTACAAAGTGGCAGTGGCTACCTAAACAGGTCATTCCTAGAAGTATTTGGAGTACAGGCAAGAAGGGTGTGGCAAAGGGCACAAATTGATGCTCAAATTTAAAACCAGAAAAAAAAAGATGAGGAGTAGAAAGCTAACTCCAGTCTGTCTTGCTTAAATATTTCTAAATTGAGAGATCTAGTCAACTTCAGGTTACATTAGGTAGAAAACTTTCAAACACAAAACTGACAAATATCAATACATTCATTCATTCTCAGTGAGTTTTTACTGCTTAAAATGATTGTTAACAGAGAACATATAGAAACAAATGCAAACCCAAGGCAAACAAAATACTTGCAAAAGCCACATATTCCCACTCACAACTGATGAAAAGTTCACAAAATAATTACCAGTTCAGTAAGTAGTTGCTACATTCATTGCTGATAGAATTATAAAGTAATAAGATGCTTGTTTTTTAGGGTTGACTGTTGGTTTTAAAACAAAATCTCAAACATTTGATTTATAGAGTGAAGACTCAGGAGCCAGACACTATGGTGAAAGCCTGCTAGCTTAGAGAGGTAGGGGAAGTTCAAAGACCAGCCTTCCTCTTTTTTGCTCTTTTTTTTTTTTTTAATGCTCACTCCCTATCAAATGGTTGTTCCCTCTGCCTCTTGATCTATCACTGACTTTCTTTAGCTTTCCTTTACGGAAAGCTCTTGGACTGAAGTCGTGTGCTAAGGCTGAGCCACACTACAGCTACTTGTTTAGAGTAAACAGAAAGCTCTTGGTTTAAAAGTATGTGCTAGGGCTAAGCCATACCACAACAAGAAACAGGTTTACAATCCCAGGGTTCACAATGTAATCAAGTATCCTACAATAGTTGACCATATACAAAATCATGGATCTATATAAAATACATTATTTAACATTTTTTGAAAATTATTTGAATGCAGTCTACTGACCATCAGTTAAGAATTAAGGTGAATTTGTATAACGAGACATAGACAGCAGGGTTGTGAGGGCATGTTTGTGTATACAGTTCCAGAACATTGATCAGAGGACAATATTCTCTATTTTCTACTCTCTCTCATTAAAGTATAGATGTTCCCATCTTTTGAATGGGACTTAGAGCTGCAAGATGCTAACATCAAGCTCATAGGAACAAAGTTATGTGCCATTCACAAGTCATTTTGTTTCTATCCATTCAAACCTTTACCTTTGCTTCTTGAGTCTCTGGATTCTTAGATGTTTTACTAAGTTAATTAAACAGAATGAATACAAATGGCTCTTGAGTTACCATGAAAACATGAACATGGAATTATATACTGCAAATATACATCAATATTTCAATGTAGAGTTCAGCCATGATAAAATGTGCAGCTGCAGCATGGGAATAAACATGGATATTGTCCATTGTCTTTTAGCAATGTGTGCTTTCATCTATAGATTTATATAGGTATCTTATATTTAGTCATTTAATCAGTTGCTATCATATAATCAGTATAATCATTTAATCAGTAGCACACATATATGGAAGTATCTCAGATCTGAGAACAAAACCACTTTGATCTCAGGTACAACTTCTTCTACTTCTTTGTTTCTAATGCCCCTTAAATTTTATTATTATTCATTAGTATATGCTTAAAATCCTTGTAGGTCTACCGTCCAATATATGATTTTTCTTATATCTTTGAAACTTTCTTGTTTGCTGAAACTTTCATAGACTTCCTACTCTCTTTTTCTCAGCTTGAATTGCCTTCTTATTATGTTAGAAAAACAGAGACCACTTGACTTTTTTTAATTTTTTAATTTTTATTTTTTGTTTTTTTTTTCAAAATAGGGTTTCTCTGTGTAGCCCTTGGGTGTCCTGGCACTCACTCTATAGACCAGGCTGGCCTCGAACTCAGAAACCCACATGTCTCTGCCTGCCAAGTGCTGGGATTAAAGGTGTGTGCCACTACTGCCCGGCTTAGAGACCACTTGTCTTTATGCCTCATTTAATTTCTTCCAAATCTATTAATGTCCAAGCTTCCATTTCCATGGATTATTACTAAAATAAGAAAGCCCTGATTTGGCAACAGGCCTGTATTACTCTGTAGACAGGATTCAGTGAGTTTTAAATAGTTGAGCTAAAAAGTTTTGGAAGGATTGTTTTCTCTGAGTAAATTTATTGTCTGTTCTATGCATCACTTCAGTAGCTTCGTGAAGCTTCCTGTCAGTTTTTTTTTCAGTCTTTTCCATTTTGGAACCTTGTCTCAAACAGCTAACTTGACTTTTTTTCCAGTATGGAAGAATTCCTTATCACCAGTCACCTTGAGGTAATCAAAGTCAACATTGTTACTACCATTACATATTCAACGTGGTTGACCTTTATTTAACAAGTGATATTTTTGTTTACATAACCTTTTATTTCCAAGTCTTTGCTCCCTTCCATGTAACATATGAGTATAATCTCATTCTCTATAACAACAACACAAAATAGTATAAATATGTAACAATAAAGCTTACTTTAACATGTTGTTAAAATGTCACACTATCTATTCCTGTGTGAATGTCATTTTCAGACATAAAATGTAAACTTTAACAAATACTTTTCTAGAAAGCACCGAGGGAATATGTTCTATTTCTCTTATTTGATCTATTGAATAAATTGTCCTTCACAGAGCTGCTACTTTCAACTAGCCTTTTCCATCAAAGTGTACATTACTAGTTTAGATTGTGTTAATATTCGAATGTTTTTGGTGAATTGTATTTGTTGATAGGTGTCTTTAAGATTTCCAAATTTTATAAATAGGGCTGCTATGAACATAGTAGAGCATGTATCCTTATTACATGGTGGGGAGTCTTCTGGGTATATGCCCAGGAGTGGTATAGCAGGATCTTCTGGAAGTGAGGTGCCCAGTTTTCAGAGGAACCGCCAGACTGCTTTCCAGAGTGGTTGTACCAATTTGCAACCCCACCAGCAGTGGAGGAGTGTTCCTCTTTCTCCACACCCTCTCCAACACCTGCTGTCTCCTGAATTTTTAATCTTAGCCATTCTGACTGGTGTAAGATGA
This sequence comes from Apodemus sylvaticus, assembly GCF_947179515.1. Lineage (NCBI taxonomy): Eukaryota > Metazoa > Chordata > Mammalia > Rodentia > Muridae > Apodemus > Apodemus sylvaticus. The sequence continues at coordinate 77,102,281 of NC_067476.1, forward strand.
AATGGTTCTGGAAAGACTCAGTGAAACAGTATTCGGCAAAACCAGAACTGGGAAGTGGGAAGGGGTGGGTGGAAGGACAGGGGAAGAGAAGGGGGCTTATGGGACTTTCGAGGAGTGGGGGGGCTAGAAAAGGGAAATCATTTGAAATGTAAATAAATTATATCGAATAAAAAAATTAAAAAAAAAAGATTTCCAAATTTACTGAGAATGCTTAACTTTTTGTAGTTTATTAAATCAGTTATTTAATTTTTTGTTAAGTAGGTAGTTTCTCCTATATCCAGTTTATTCTCTATCAGATGACATTTACTATTCCAGTAATATTTGTGCTAGATCTCAGGGCTGAGATAAAGGACTAAGTAAGGAGCTTATTAACATAACACAGTGATCACTGGCTACTACTCTGCCCCCCTCCCCCACACTCTCAGCACATCTTACCTGACATACTCTGCCCACTTCCCTAAACTTTCCAGTCCAGGATTAGGCTGGGCTGCCCTTCCCCCAGCTGCCTTATCTTACACACTTCATGTGTCCCTTCTTCCTTTTCAGCCTCTTGTCCTCCTGGTATCTTGGCTCTCTTTTCTCTCTTGTCCTCTGCACTCTCTCTTTGCTGAGTCCAGTGTGCATGCCATGTCTATTCTGGACTCATCCGGATGCCTCTGCCTGGTTTATCTTTTATATCTGCAATGAAAATCTTCTCCATACTTCAAGAAGAGCCATGTTTTCCACCTTTTATTTGATATTTTTAGTTCAATTTAAACATCTGGAGAAACTTTTAGCTGTTTTAACTAGGGAATGAGATTGTACTATAGTCTTTTTTTTTTTTATTATTCGATATAATTTATTTACATTTCAAATGATTTCCCCTTTTCTAGCCCCCCCACTCCCCGAAAGTCCCGCAAGCCCCCTTCTCTTCCCCTGTCCTCCCACCCACCCCTTCCCACTTCCCCATTCTGGTTTTGCTGAATACTGCTTCACTGAGTCTTTCCAGAACCAGGGGCCACTCCTCCTTTCTTCTTGTACCTCATTTGATGTGTGGATTATGTTTTGGGTATTCCAGTTTTCTAGGTTAATATCCACTTATTAGTGAGTGCATACCATGATTCACCTTTTGAGTCTGGGTTACCTCACTTAGTATGATATTCTCTAGCTCCATCCATTTGCCTAAGAATTTCATGAATTCATTGTTTCTAATGGCTGAATAGTACTCCATTGTGTAGATATACCACATTTTTTGCATCCACTCTTCTGTTGAGGGATACCTGGGTTCTTTCCAGCATCTGGCAATTACAAATAGGGCTGCTATGAACATAGTAGAACATGTATCCTTATTACATGGTGGGGAGTCTTCTGGGTATATGCCCAGGAGTGGTATAGCAGGATCTTCTGGAAGTAAGGTGCCCAGTTTTCGGAGGAACCGCCAGACTGATTTCCAGAGTGGTTGTACCAATTTGCAACCCCACCAGCAGTGGAGGAGTGTTCCTCTTTCTCCACACCCTCTCCAACACCTGCTGTCTCCTGAATTTTTAATCTTAGCCATTCTGACTGGTGTAAGATGAAATCTTAGGGTTGTTTTGATTTGCATTTCCCTAATGACTAATGAAGTTGAGCATTTTTTAAGATGCTTCTCCGCCATCCGAAGTTCTTCAGGTGAGAATTCTTTGTTTAACTCTGTACCCCATTTTTTAATAGGGTTGTTTGGTTTTCTGGAGTCTAACTTCTTGAGTTCTTAACAGAAAGCCCACATACACGTGGAAACTGAACAATACTCTACTCAATGATACCTTGGTCAAGGAAGAAATAAAGAAAGAAATTAAAGACTTTTTAGAACACAATGAAAATGAAAACACAACATACCCAAATCTATGGGACACAATGAAAGCAGTGCTAAGAGGAAAACTCATAGCCCTGAGTGCCTCCAAAAAGAAAATGGAGAGAGCATACATTACCAGCTTAATGACACACCTGAAAGCCCTGGAACAAAAAGAAGCTATTTCGCCCAGGAGGAGTAGAAGGCAGGAAATCATCAAACTCAGGGCTGAAATCAATCAAGTAGAAACAAAGAGAACCATACAAAAAATCAACAATACCAGGAGCTGGTTCTTTGAGAAAATCAACAAGATAGATAAACCCTTAGCCAGAATGACCAAAGGGCACAGAGAAAGTATCCAAATTAACAAACTTAGAAATGAAAAGGGAGATATAACAACGGAAACTGAGGAAATCCAAAAAATCATCAGAGCCTACTACAAGAGCCTATACTCAACACAACTGGAGAATCTGGAGGAAATGGACAATTTCCTTGACAGATACCAAATACCAAAATTAAATCAGGACCAACTAGACCATCTAAACAGTCCCATAATGCCTAAAGAAATAGAAGGAGTCATAGAAAGTCTTCCAACCAAAAAAAGCACAGGACCAGATGGCTTCAGTGCAGAATTCTACCAGACCTTCAAAGAAGAGTTAACACCAATACTCTTCAAACTATTCCACAAAATAGAAACAGAAGGAACACTACCCAATTCCTTCTACGAAGCCACAATTACGCTGATACCAAAGCCACACAAAGATCCAACAAAGAAAGAGAACTTCAGACCAATTTCCCTTATGAACATCGATGCAAAAATACTCAATAAAATTCTTGCCAACCGAATCCAAGAACACATCAAAACGATCATCCACCATGATCAAGTAGGCTTTATCCCGGGAATGCAGGGTTGGTTCAATATACGGAAATCCATCAATACAATCCACTACATAAACAAACTCAAAGAACAAAACCACATGGTCATTTCATTGGATGCTGAAAAAGCATTTGACAAAATTCAGCATCCCTTCATGCTTAAAGTCTTGGAGAGAACAGGAATTCAAGGCCCATACCTAAACATAGTAAAAGCAATATACAGCAAACCGGTAGCCAGCATCAAACTAAATGGAGAGAAACTTGAAGCAATCCCACTGAAATCAGGGACCAGACAAGGCTGCCCCCTTTCTCCTTATCTTTTCAATATTGTACTTGAGGTACTAGCTCGGGCAATTCGACAACATAAGGAGGTCAAAGGGATACAAATTGGAAAGGAAGAAGTCAAACTATCATTATTTGCAGACGACATGATCGTCTACCTAAGTGACCCAAAGAACTCCACTAGAGAGCTCCTACAGCTGATAAACAACTTCAGCAAAGTGGCAGGTTATAAAGTCAACTCAAGCAAATCAGTGGCCTTCCTATACTCAAAGGATAAACAGGCTGAGAAAGAAATTAGGGAAATGACCCCCTTCACAATAGCCACAAACAGTATAAAGTATCTTGGGGTGACTCTTACCAAACATGTGAAAGATCTGTATGACAAGAACTTCAAGACTCTGAAGAAGGAAATGGAAGAAGACCTCAAAAAATGGGAAAACCTCCCATGCTCATGGATCGGCAGAATCAATATAGTTAAAATGGCCATTTTGCCTAAAGCACTATACAGATTCAATGCAATACCCATCAAAATCCCAACTCAATTCTTCACAGAGCTAGAAAGAGCAATTATCAAATTCATCTGGAACAACAAAAAACCCAGGATAGCTAAAACTATTCTCAGCAACAAAAGGAAATCTGGGGGAATCAGTATCCCTGACCTCAAGCAATACTACAGAGCAATAGTGATAAAAACTGCATGGTATTGGTACAGTGACAGGCAGGAGGATCAATGGAACAGGATTGAAGATCCAGAAATGAACCCACACACCTATGGCCACTTGATCCTCGACAAAGAGGCTGAAAACATCCAATGGAAAAAAGATAGCCTTTTCAACAAATGGTGCTGGTTCAACTGGAGGTCAGCATGCAGAAGAATGCGAATTGATCCATCCTTGTCTCCTTGTACTAAGCTCAAATCCAAATGGATCAAGGACCTCCACATAAAGCCAGACACTCTGAAGCTAATAGAAAAAAAACTGGGGAAGACCCTTGAGGACATCGGTACAGGGAGAAAGTTTCTGAACAGAACACCAATAGCGTATGCTCTAAGAGCAAGAATTGACAAATGGGACCTCATAAAATTACAAAGTTTCTGTAAGGCAAAGGACACCATCAAGAGGACAAATCGGCAACCAACAAATTGGGAAAAGATCTTCACCAATCCTACATCAGATAGAGGGCTAATATCCAATATGTACTATAGTCTTACGGGAAGAGAACAAATATGCTAATTGTCTTTAGTCTAGAGGACTATCACCCACAGTAAATAATCATCTGATCCTGAATGTTATTACTGTTACAACTGTGCAATGTTACTTTGGGGTTAATTATAATTTCAACTTTTGTCTTCTGAATCTGCATGGTGCAAAGTCTTGTAGTTCTGTTGGACACCTTGTTTCAGCACATAAAGTACTGCTCATAGATTTCTTGACAGAAACACCAACTAAAATTGATAAAACTGGGCTAACATTCACTTAGCACTGAGGGCATACCATGTATGTTTTTTTGTGATTGGGTTACCTCACTCAGGATGACACTTTCTAGTTCCATCCATTTGCCTAAAAATTTCATGAATTCATTGTTTTTAATAGCTGAATAATACTCCATTGTGTATATATACCACAGTTTCTACATCCATTCCTCTGTTAAAAGACATTCCAGCTTCTGGCTAAATAAGACAGCTATGAACATAGTGATGCATGTGTCCTTATTACATATAGGAGCATCTTCTCAGTATATGCCCAGGAGTGGTATAGCTGGGTAATCAGGGAGTACTATGTCTAATTTTCTGAGGAATGGCCAAACTGATTTCCAGAGTGATTTTACCACCTTAGCCCAAAAGCTCAAAATAAACAAGTTACAATTTACAGAGCACAGGAAGCTCAAGAATAAGGAGGATTTAAGTATGGGTGCTTTGGTTCCTCTGAGAAAGGGAACAAAATACACACAGGAGCAATAAAGGAGAAAATGTGTGGAGCAGAGACTGAAGTAAAGGCCACCCAGAGACTGCCCTACCTTGGGATTCATCCTATAAACAGTCACCAAAACCTGAGCTAATGTGGTTTACAACCCCATGGGAATAACAATGATGTTGGCCACCCAGATGCCCCAGGACTCGCAGGGCCTAAACCATCAACCAAGGGGTACACATGGTTCCAGCAAAAAAATGTAGCAGAGGTATGCCTTGTTGGGCATCAGTGGGGGGAGTGGTTCTTGGTCAGGTGAAGGCTCAATAGATGCCCCAACAAAGGGAAATGGGGGAGGGAGAGGGGGGAGTGGTTTGGGTGGAAGGGCATATACTTGGAGGCAGGGGGTGGGAGGAGGGGTGGGGGGTTTTCCGGGAGCGGGAAACTGGGAAAGGTTTTACCATTTGAAATGTAAATGAAGATTATATTAAATAAAAAAATCGATAAAACTGAAATGAATTTAAAGGCAATTTGAGAGGGTGGACTGGACTTCAAACCTGGTCTTCAAGTGTCTTGCATGAATACAGTTTGTATGTCTATACCTTGAATGAACATTTCCTTTTACTTGGCATATGCATTTAGGTTGAATACCACTGTAGGTTCTGATCTCTACTGGCCTTTTTCTCTTTTCTTTCAACCTTTATGATGTAAAATGTTAACATTACCTGGAGAATAGTACAGCAAATATAGTCCCAATACAATTCAGCATATTAAATCTGTCATATCATTCATTTGTTTAACTATTTGTGACAAATATTTTAAAATGTTGGCTCAGCTCATTCGAGTTAAGCTGCCATAAAAGTACAGAGCCATACTTTTCCTTGTAAAAAAATGAGTTTAAAAAAAGTCAGGTAGCTTGCCTAAATAATAATTCTTCTTCTTCTTCTTCTTCTTCTTCTTCTTCTTCTTCTTCTTCTTCTTCTTCTTCTTCTTCTTCTTCTTCTTCTTCTTCTTCTTCTTCTTCCTCTTTCTTCCTCTTCCTCTTCCTCTTCCTCTTCCTCTTCCTCTTCCTCTTCTTCTTCTTCTTCTTCTTCTTCTTCTTCTTCTTCTTCTTCTTCTTCTTCTTCTTCTTCTTCTTCTTCTTCTTCTTCTTCTTCTTCTTCTTCTTCTTGTTCTTCTTCTTCTTCTTCTTGTTCTTCTTGTTCTTGTTCTTCTTCTTCTTCTTCTTCTTCTTCTTCTTCTTCTTCTTCTTCTTCTTCTTCTTCTTCTTCTTGTTCTTCTTGTTCTTCTTGTTCTTCTTCTTGTTCTTCTTCTTGTTCTTCTTGTTCTTGTTCTTCTTGTTCTTCTTGTTCTTCTTGTTCTTCTTCTTGTTCTTCTTCTTGTTCTTCTTCTTGTTCTTCTTGTTCTTCTTCTTGTTCTTCTTCTTGTTCTTGTTCTTATTCTTCTTCTTGTTCTTGTTCTTGTTCTTGTTCTTCTTCTTGTTCTTCTTGTTCTTCTTCTTCTTCTTGTTCTTCGTCTTCTTCTTCTTCTTCTTCTTCTTCTTCTTCTTCTTCTTCTTCTTCTTCTTCTTCTTCTTCTTCTTCTTCTTCTTCTTCTTCTTCTTCTTCTTCTTCTTCTTCTTCTTCTTCTTCTTCTTCTTCTTCTTCTTCCTGTTCTTGTTCTTCTTGTTCTTTTTCTTGTTCTTCTTGTTCTTCTTCTTCTTCTTCTTGTTCTTGTTCTTCTTGTTCTTCTTGTTCTTCTTGTTCTTCTTCTTGTTCTTCTTGTTCTTGTTCTTCTTGTTCTTCTTGTTCTTCTTGTTCTTGTTCTTCTTGTTCTTCTTGTTCTTGTTCTTCTTGTTCTTCTTGTTCTTGTTCTTCTTGTTCTTCTTGTTCTTGTTCTTGTTCTTCTTGTTCTTCTTGTTCTTGTTCTTGTTCTTCTTGTTCTTGTTGTTGTTGTTGTTGTTGTTGTTGTTGTTGTTGTTGTTGTTGTTGTTCTTCTTCTTCTTCTTCTTCTTCTTCTTCTTCTTCTTCTTCTTCTTCTTCTTCTTCTTCTTCTTCTTCTTCTTCTTCTTCTTCTTCTTCTTCTTCTTCCTCTTCTTCCTGTTCTTGTTCTTCTTGTTCTTTTTCTTGTTCTTCTTGTTCTTCTTCTTGTTCTTGTTCTTCTTGTTCTTCTTGTTCTTCTTGTTCTTGTTGTTCTTCTTGTTCTTCTTGTTCTTGTTCTTCTTGTTCTTCTTGTTCTTGTTCTTGTTCTTGTTCTTGTTCTTGTTCTTGTTCTTCTTCTTCTTCTTCTTCTTCTTCTTCTTCTTCTTCTTCTTCTTCTTCTTCTTCTTCTTCTTCTTCTTCTTCTTCTTCTTCTTCTTCTTCTTCTTCTTCTTCTTCTTCTTCTCCTTCTCCTCCTTCTCCTTCTCCTCCTCCTCCTCTTCCTTCTCTTTTTCCTCCTTCTCCTTTTCCTTCTCCTCCTCCTCCTCCTCCTTCACATTTAAAATAATATCCCCTTTACCAATTTCCCCTCCAAAAATCTCCTATCCCATCCTCCTCCCCAGCTTCTATGAGGGTGCACCCCCACCCACCCACTTATTCCCACTTACCTGTACTGGCATTCCTCTATACTGGGGCATCAAGCTTTTATAGGACCAATGGCCTCTCCTCTCTTTGATGCCCGACAAGGCCATCCTCTGCTACATATGCTACTGAAGTCATGGGTACTTCCATGTATACTCTTCGGTTAGTAATTTAGTCTTTGGGAGCTCTGGGGATAATAGTTGGTTCCTATTGATGTTCCTCCTATCTCCCTATCAGGCTGCAAAGCCCTTCAGCTCCTTGGATCCTTTCTCTAACTCCACCATTGGGGACCCTGTGCTCAGAACAATGGCTGGCTATGAACATCCACCTCTATATTTGTCAAGCCCGGGCAGAGTCTCTCAGGAGACAGCTATATGAGGCTCCTGTCAGCGAGTGCTTCTTGCTTCTTGGCATCAGGAATAGTGTCTGAGTTTGGTGTCTGGATATGGGATGGATCCCCAATACTATAGATAATGCCACTCTATTTTATCTTTCCTGGACAAATATAATTTAAACAAAATAAAATAAATCTATCAAATTAAATGAGTGTTCAGGCAAATAAATCATCTGGGTAAATACTTTGTGTATTTTTATATTCAAATATGTCTGTGAAGAACAATGATAACAAACAATATTTCAGGAAAAATGAGCAAAATAATCAGAAACACACTGTCAAAATGTAGAGTGTCCATGCATTTGACTTTTAAAAAAAGATTTATTTATTTATTATATGTAAGCACATTGTAGCTGTCTTCAGACACTCCAGAAGACTGAGGGTTGTGGTTGCTAGGATTTGAACTCAGGTCCTTCAGAAGAGCAGTCAGTGCTCTTTTATTTTTTTGTAGTTCTACTTTCTTTTTTTTTTCTTTTTAATTGTTTTCTTTATTGGTATATTTTTTATTTGCATTTCAAATGATTTCCCCCTTTCTGGGTCCCCACTCCCTGCAAGTCCCATAAGACCTCTTCCCTCCCCCTGTTCCTCCATCTACCCCTTCCCACTTCTCTCTTCGGGTATTCCCCTATACTGTTGCACTGAGTCTTTCCAGAACCAGGGGCCACTCCTCCATTCTTTCTGGACCTCAATTAATATGTGGATTATGTCTTAGGTATTCAAAGTTTCTAGGCTAATATCCACTTATCAGTGAGTGTATACCATGATTGATCTTTTGAGACTGTGTTACCTCACTTAGTATGATGTTCTCGAGCTCCATCCGTTTGTCTAAGAATTTCATAAATTCATTGTTTCTAATGGCTGAATAGTACTCCATTGTGTAAATATACCACATTTTTGTATCCTTTCCTCCGTTGAGGGACACCTGGGTTCTTTCCAGCTTCTGGCTACTACAAATAAGGCTACTATGAACATAGAGGAGCATGTGTCCTTATTGCATGCTGAAGAATCCTCTGGGTATATGCCCAGGAGTGGGATAGCAGGGTCCTCAGGAACTGTCATGCCCAGTTTTCTGAGGAACCGCCAGACTGATTTCCAAAGTGGTTGCACCATCTTGCAATCCCACCAGCAGTGAAGGAGTGTTCCTCTTTCTCCACATCATTGCCAACACCTTTGTCTCCTGAGTTTTTGAACTTAGCCATTCTGACTGGTGTGAGGTAAAATCTCAGGGTTGTTTTGATTTGCATTTCCCTAATGATTAATGATGCTGAACATTTCTTAAGGTGTTTCTCAGACCCCCGAAGTTCTTCATGTGAAAATTCTTTGTTTAGCTCCATGCCCCACTTTTTAATGGGGTTATTTGGTTCTCTGGGTTCTACCTTCTTGAGTTCTTTGTATATATTACATATTAGCCCTCTGTCAGATTTAGGGTTGGTGAAGATCCTTTCTCAATCTGTTGGTTGACATTTTGTCCTTTGAACAGTGTCCTTTGCCTTACAGAAACTTTGTAGTTTTATGAACTCCCATTTGTCAATTCTTGATCTTAGAGCATAAGCTATTGGTGTTCTATTCAGGAACTTTCCCCCTGTGCGCATGTCCTCAAGGATTTTCCCCAATTTCTTTTCTATTAGTTTCAGTGTGTCAGGTTTTATGTGGAGGTCCTTGATCCATTTGGAGTTGAGCTTAGTACAAGGAGATAAGAATGGATCGATTCGCATTCTTCTACATGCTGACCTCCAATTGAACCAGCACCATTTGTTGAAAAGACTATCTTTTTTCCACTGGATGCTTTCAGCTCCTTTGTCGAAGACCAAGTGACCATAGGTGTGTTGGTTCATTTCTGGGTCTTCAATCCTATTCCATTGATCCACTTGCCTGACACTGTATCAATACCATCTAGTTTTTATCACTATTGCTCTGGAGTAAAGTTTGAGGTCTGGGATACTAAATCCCCCTGAAGTTCTTTTACTGTTGATAATAGTTTTAGCTATCCTTGGTTTTTTGTTATTCCAGATGAATTTGAGAATTGCTATTTCTAGCTCTATGAAGAACTGGGTTGGGATTTTTATGGGGATAGCATTGAATCTGTAGATTGCCTTTGGCAAGATGGCCATTTTAACTATATTAATCCTGCCAATCCATGAGCATGGAAGATTTTTCCATTTTCTGAGATATTCTTAGATTTCCTTCTTCAGAGATCTGAAGTTCTTGTCATATAGGTCTTTCACTTGTTTGGTTAGAGTCACCCCAAGATACTTTATACTGTTTGTGGCTATTGTGAAGGGTGTCATTTCCCTAATTTCTTTCTCAGTCTGCTTATCCTTTGAGTATATAAAGGCTACTGATTTGCTTGTGTTGATTTTGTAGCCAGCCACTTTGCTGAAGTTGTTTATCAGCTGTAGGAGTTCTCTAGTAGAGTTTTTTGGGTCAATTAAGTATACTATCATATCATCTGCAAATAGTGATAGTTTGACTTCTTCCTTTCCAATGTGTATCCCTGTGACCTCCTTATGTTGTCTAATTGCTCTAGCTAGGACTTCAAGAACTATATTGAAAAAAGTTATGGAGAGAGAGGGTAGCCTTGTCTAGTCCCTGATTTTAGTGGGATTGCTTCAAGTTTCTCTCCATTAAGTTTGATGTTGGTTACTGGTTTGCTGTATATTGCTTTTACTATGTTTAGATATGTGCCTTGAATTCCTGTCCTTTCTAAGACTTTTAGCATGAAAGGATGCTGAATTTTATTAAATGCTTTTTCAGCATCTAATGAAATGATCATGTGGATTTTTTTTCTTTGAGTTTGTTTATGTAGTGGATTGCATTGATGGATGTCCTTATATTGAACCATCCCTGCATCCCTGGTATTAAGCCTACTTGATCATGTTAGATGATCTTTTTGATGTGTTCTTGGATTCGGTTGGCAAGAATTTTATTGTGTATTTTTGCATTGATATGCATGAGGGAAAATGGCCTGAAATTCTCTTTCTTAGTTGGATCTTTCTGTGGTTTTGGTATCAGCATAACTGTGGCTTCTTAGAAGGAGTTGGGTAGTGTTTCTTCTGTATCTATTTGGTGGAATAGTTTGAAGAGTATTGGTGTTAAGTCTTCATTGAAGGTCTGATAGAATTCTGCACTGAAACCATCTTGTCCTGTGCTTTTATTGGTCAGAAGGCTATCTATGACCTCTTCTATTTCTTTAGGGTTATGGATCTGTTTAGATGGTCTATTTGATCCTGGTTTAATTTTGATATTTGATATCTAAGAAAATGTCCGTTTCCTCCAGATTCTCCAGTTGTGTTGAGTACAGGCTTTTGTAGTAGGATTTGATGATTTTTTGAATTTCCTCGGTTTCTGTTGTAATATCTCCCTTTTCATTTCTAATTTTGTTAATTTGGATACTTTCTCTGTACCCTTTGGTTAGTCTGGCTAAGGGTTTATCTATCTTGTTGATTTTTTCAAAAACCAGCTCCTGGTTTTATTGATTCTTTGTATGGTTTTCTTGGTTTCTACTTGATTGATTTCAGCCCTGAATTTGATGATTTCCTGTCTTCTTCTCCTCCTGGGTGAATTAGCTTCTTTTTGTTCCAGGGCTTTCAGTTGTTCTGTTAATCTTCTAGTGTATCCTCTCTTGAATTTCTTTTTGGAGGCACTCAAAGCTATGAGGTTTCCATTTAGCACTGCTTTCATTGTGTCCCATAGATTTCTGTATGTTGTGCCTTCATTTTCATTAAATTCTAAAAAAATCTTTATTTCTTTCTTTATTTCTTCCTTGACCAAGGTATAATTGAGTAGAGTATTGTTCAGTTTCCATGTGTATGTGGGATTTCTATTGTTTTTATTGTTATTAATGACCACTTTTACTCCATAGTGATCTAATAGGAGGCATGGGATTATTTCAATCTTCTTATATTTGTTGAGGTCTGTCCTGTGACCAAGTATATGATCAATTTTGGAGAAGGTACCATGAGGTGCTGAGAAAAAAGTATATTATTTTGCTTTGGGATGTAAAGTTCTATATATATATCTGTTAAATCCAATTGGTCAAAAGCTTCATTTAGTTTCACTATCTCCCTGTTTAGTTTCTGTTTTCCTGATCGGTCCATTGATGAGAGTGGAGTGTTGAAGTCACCTACAATAATTGTGTTAGGTATAATGTGTGCTTTGAGCTTTAGTAAAGTTTCTTTTATGAATGAGGGCACCCTTGTATTTGGAGCATAGATGTTCAGTATTGATAGTTCTTCTTGTTTGATTTTTTTCTTTGACCAGCAAGAAGTGTCCTTCCTTGTCTCTTTTGATGACTTTAGGTTGAAAGTCAATTTTATCTGATATTAGAATGGCAACTCCGGCTTGTTTCCTGGGACTATTTGCTTGTAGAATTGTCTTCCAGCCTTTTACTCTAAGGTAGTTTTTGTCGTTGACACTGAGGTGTGTTTCCTATATGCAGCAAAATGTAGGGTCCTGTTTACATAACCAGTCTGTTAGTCTATGTCTTTTTATTGGGGAATTGAGTTCATTGATGTTCAGAGATATTAAGGAGTAGTGGTTATTGCTTCCTATCATTTTTTATTTTAATTTTATACTTGTGTGGTTATCTTCTTTTGGGTTTGATGAAAGGAGCTTAATATCCTGCATTTTCCAGGGTATAGTTTCTCTTGTTGTAATGGTGTTTTCCCCCTATTATCCTTTGTAGGGCTGGGTTTGTGGAAAGATACTGTGTACATTTGGTTTTGTCATGGAATGTCTTGGTTTCTCCATCTATAATGATTGAGAGTTTTGCTGGGTATAGTAGTCTTGGCTGGCATTTGTGTTCTCTTAGAGTCTGCATGAGCTCCGCCCAGGATCTTCTATCTTTCATGGTCTCTGGTGAGAAATCTGGTGTAATTCTGATAGGTCTTCCTTTATATGTTACTTGCCCTTTTTCTCTTACTGCCCTAAGTATTCTTTCTTTGTTTAGTACATTTGGGGTTTTGATTATTATGTGACAGGAGGTATTTCTGTTCTGGTCCAATCTGTTTGGAGTTCTATAGGCTTCTTGTATATTCATGGGCATCTCTCCCTTTAGGTTAGGGAAATTTTCTTCCATAATTTTGTTGAAGATATTTGCTGGCCCTTTAAGTTGTAAATCTTCACTCTCATCAATGCCTATAACCCTTAAATTTGAGTTTCTCATTGTGTCCTGGATTTTCTGGATGTTTTGGGTTGCAAGCTTTTTGCATTTTGCATTTTCTTTGACTGTTGAGTCCATGGTTTCTATGGTATCTTCAGCATCTGAGATTCTTTCTTCTATCTCTTGTATTCTGTTGTTGAAATTTGAATCTATGGTCCCTGATTTCTTCCCAAGGTTTTCTATCTCCAAAGTTGTTTCCCTTTGTGCTTTCTTAGTTGTTTCTACTTCTGTTTTTAGATCCTGGAAGTGTTTGCTCAGTTCTGTCATTTGCTTGTTTGTGTTTTCCTCTAATTCTTTGAGTGATTTTTGTGTTTCCTCTTTCATGACTTCTGCCTGTTGATCAAACTTCTCCTGTATTTTTTTAAGTGAATTTTGCATTTCCTCCTTATTGGCTACTAACTTCTGACCCATATTCTCTTGAATTTCTTTAAGTGATTTTTGTGTGTCCCTTGTAAGGACTTCTAGCTTTTGATCATTTTTCTCCTGAATTTCTTTAAGGGATTTATTTATGTTCTTCATGTGTTCCTCTAACAGCATCCTTACCAGTGCTTTTAAATCCAACTCTTGTTTTTCTGGTGTGTTGGGGTATCCAGGACTTGCTATTGTTAGGGAATTGGGTTCAGGTGCTGCCATAATGCCTTGTTTTCTCTTAGTAACATTCCTACGTTTGCCTTTAGCCATCTAGTTCTCCCTGGTGTTAGATGGTCTTATTGTCACTGGCTGGTGCTTCAACCTACTGTGGATCTTTAAGGTTATTTCTGCAACACTGGATGACTGGGTTTCCTCTGGCACAGATGACTGATATGCTGCCTTCCTCTTTTGTGCTTTTGGAGCCCTGCTCAGTCTTGCCTCAAGCAATGTTATACTTGGGTTGTCAAGGTGGACCAGGTGTTATCTGACTGCTCTGTTATGGGGCGAAGATGGTGTGGTGGGGGTCACTCCCTCTGTTGATTCTCACATAGGACACAGGTCCAGCGACTGACCAGCTTGCAGATGTACCGCCTCTGTGCTCAGTTCCTGAGTGCAGGCAGACGCCTGGCCATTTGCAACCCCAGAGATCTAAAGCGCAGGGCGATACAGTACCTAGTGACCCTTTTCTGTCCCAGCAGGCAGCAAATATGGCCGCGGGGAATCTCTTCCTCTGCTGCTCTCTGGGCCCAGTCAGTGCTCTTAACCACTGAGCCATCTCACCAGCCCCATGCATTTGACTTAATTTTTGTTTTTGAAGCAGAATTAGAACTTACTGAAAGGCATTTTTAACACCAGTCTTAAACACAAGGGCCTACAGAAAGAGAGGTATTAGGGAAGAAAATAAGACTCAGAGGAACTTGAGTGTGGCCTTCTCAAAGGAGAGTTGAGATTACGTCACTGTGTGTCTGTAGGATTTTAGCCTTTTTGGAGACATCATCAGAGGTTGCTTAGGAATTTAAGTAAGATCACAAGTGGCTCTGAGGTATTCGTGACCGCATGGCAGTTGATATTCCAGATCCCAAGCAACAGAGGCAGTTAGAATAACTCAGTTGTCAACCAAGGCTAATAGTTTTGTCTGTGACAGCCCCCGAAAAATTGTTTTCTTTTTAGCATCTGTCACTGGTCTAGAAGCAGTGTGAATGGCAGAATGGAGGGACAAATAGCTCACTTTATTCAGCGCATCAGACAATTTATACTTTGAAAGGTAAAGAAGGTAAAATTGACTGAAGTTCTCATGAGTTCTAGCTGGATATAATCACAAGGATAAGACCCCATGGCAAAACCATGTTTCTCCATAGAGGCGAATAACTGAGTAACAAGAGAAAGCAATAATAAGGAGTAAACTCACCCCTATCTGAGACACCTGGGAGAATTGCAAAAACACTTTTCATACTTTGAAAACACAGAGGCCTCAAGATTTGAGTTCCCACAAGCTCTCAGGATTCTCCACACATGGCTCCATATTTGGACCAGATTCCAAGAAGCCACAAAGCATCTCATGAGGAGTTTCTCTCTGCTGTCCTTCCTAAGAATGGCAACAGATACTGTCTCATAACGCGGAAGATTCTGATTTCAATCTCCTTTTGTCCCCTATTAAATATGTTCAATATAGTTATAAATTTGGTCCTCAAAATATGGGACATATATCACTATCCCATCCATTTTGGAGGTCTGAGAATATATGATATAGAGACTTCTCTAACATTCTAAAGAAGAATTTAATCTAGAGGCTAACTTGTTCCTGCATTTTAGAGCAGAAGCCTTAAGTAAGACTTTGCATTCAGAACATGTTTTGTGGTAGCTAAAGTTAGCTCTGCTAAGGTAAGAATATTTTCCCCTTCAACTCTAAACTAATCAAAGGAAACACCTAGATTGAAGGTAATTCTTGGGGAAGGTATTCTCAAACAGTAATTTAATGGAACTAGTCAGTTGTGGGTTTTACTGAAGGAAATTTTGTGCTAAAGGCATCTTTTCCTGGAGTAATTACAAGGTCATTATTTATTTCATTAGCTGTTTCTTCGATTGACTGGAACATGTGTGAAATCTCAATTTTAAGTCACAGCTTTAAGGAAAAGAACGGAAAGGAAAGGAAAGGTAAGGAAAAGAAAGAAAAGAAAATCTATTGCCAATTACTTACACGTCTACTAATAAGAAAAAATGAGGGCTCTTCTCTGATGTTAATTATACCTGCCAGTTTGGTAGTTCTTGTTTTCATATCTGATTCCTTGATCTCTTTTAACAATCACTGTAAATTTTTTAATTCTTTTTAAAATTCTGTATTTTTTTTCATATTAAAGTCGTATTCTACAGCCAAGGAGTTTGGCTTTGGTCTGGATGGTACAAGCTGGCCTTCAACTCATGATGTTCTTGGCTCATCTCCTGCAGAATGTGTCGCTGATTTTCATAAGAAACAAGGGCTCTGCTGGCAGCCAACCATTGGACTGGGTGTGGGGTCCCCAATGAATGATTGGGAGAGCAGACTGGAGGAGTTGAAGGCATTTACAGTCCCATGGTAATAACAATGAGGTTGGCCACCCAGGTGCCCCAGGACTTCCAGGGACTAAACCAGAAATCAAGGGTTACACAACAAGGGTTTTCAAGTCAAAAATGTGGCAGAGGAATGCCTTGTTGGGCATCAGTGGGAGGAGAGGTCCTTGGTCCTGTGAAGGCTCAATAGATGCCCCAACAAAGGGACACTGGGGGGGGGGGAGGTGGGAGTGGGTCAGATGGAGGGGCATATATTTGGAGGCAGTGGTTGGGAGGAAGGGTTGAGGGATTTTGGGGGAGGCAGGAAAACCTAGAAAGTTTTTAGCATTTGAAATGTAAATGAAGATTATATTCAATAAAAAAGAAAGAAAGAAAGAAAGAAAGAAAGAAAGAAAGAAAGAAAGAAAGAAAGAAAGAAAGAAAGAAAGAGAAACAAACAAAGAAGCAAGGGTTCTTGTGCATTTCTGAATCCTGCCCTTTAAGATTCTTGAGCTTGCTCTAATGTAAGTTGAAAAAATAAATAAAACAAAGTCTACAACATCACTTTTCTAGATGAGGCTAATTGCTAACTACATTCTAAGTCTCATCCTTATACCCACTGAAAATTGTAACTACCAGCTCATAAATCAAGTTTCTCTTTACAGCAAATAGAGAGTATCATAGAAAACTTCAACTGGATACAATGTAGAGATCAATGAGTCATGGTGTGCTCAACTCCAACAGATAGATCAGCATGACAGCTTCTGCATCTGTTCAGGGAACATTGAGGAAGAGGGTATGGAATGATGGTAAGAGTCAAAATACCAGCAAGTTTGCTGTGTAACAGTATCTCATAGAAATCGCTGCATAAGCAAGACCTGAACCATTGCAGCATCAATAGAATGCCAACTTGGAGGGGAGAAAATATTCCATGCCTGGACCATGTCAACTGCCTAGACAAGGAACTATAGATGAATATTGAGTGCTAAGACAGGAAAAGTTATTTTCTTCCAGGGATGGGACCCATTGTATGTTGTCTAAGACATGGCAGTAAGTATACACACAAAGATTAAGCAGGTTGTATTTAAATATTTGTGTATACACATATGTATGTATACACACATGTATATTGGAACAGCCAAACATATTATCAAATTCAAAAAGGATGCACATTGAAGGAGTTTGAGGGAAGAGACTTGGGATGGTCTGATGGTATGAAAGAGAAAGGGGAAACGTGATATAATATGATTTTAATTAAAATGTATAAAAATATTAATAAGAGAATGGGTCCTTGAATTGGATGTCCACAGCTTTGCTGGTTTCTCTATTGCTTCCAAAAATTGAAGGATAGTAGCGCTCCAAAGGGGATTCTAAGAAGTAAGATGCATGCCCAATGACAGGCTTTGGGAATTTAGCATGAATTAAAGTAACAGACCAACTTCAAATGGTAAGTTAACCCGAGATAAAAAACAAGAGGTGGTGAGGAAGAAAAACAGTGGTTAAAATGTGAAAATACAACATGACAGGAGTATAATGTACATACACCAAAGACTTCCTTTGGAAGTTAGGATGTGGGGACCACCTGATTTCATTACTAAAATGATACAAAGCTGAGGCAGGTACTTGCTTAAAGTATGTGTGTGTGTGTGCGCGCGTGCGCACGTGTGTGTTTGTGTGTGTGTGTGTGTGTGTGTATGTGTGTAGTAAGAAATGTTCATGCAGAATACTATTTGCAAACTCCTCCTGATCAAGCCTAATGGTCCATAGAGCACCTCCAGCTCACCTTTCCCCCAAAATAAAAGGAAATGTCTTTGCTGCAGAAGCATTAGCTGTGGAGGGACTAAACTGGCAAGTGAGCACAGGGAAGTCATTTAGTGTGTGCAGATGCTGAGCTTCTTGGGTTCACTCACTTTATACAAGCTTGCTGGAAGGTGTCGCTTTCACTGTTCAGTATGAGGTTTGTGCTCCTACAAGAATCTGAGTTTTGATTTCCTTTTCCTAAGTTCAATGCTTTATATTTGAAAATTTGACTTGCAACTAAAGAAAGATTTTCATTTAATTAAGGAATGCATTCTGGATCTTAACTACTAATTAAAATCTACTCTTTGCTTAAGGTATATAAGGTAACAATTACAGGGAGGAATTAGTCTTTTTCCTTCATAATTTTGTGGCTGTTTGTCTAAATTGCAATATTAGACTTTGTAGTCTCAGTTTTCCAGATGAAAAGAGTGTCTCTGCTTTTAAGAAAGTTTGATCAACTACTTATCCTTTAACACTGACGATGGAGTAGGGACTCCAATTAACCAATGTTTGCTCTGAACATCAGTTGTGATATTTATAAGCTGTTTTATACCATTGCTTTTAATGTTAGATTTATTTGGTTGGCCTAATTTTCTTGTGAGTGTGTGTGTGTGTGTGTGTCCTTTAATTTTGCATGTCCTAAATTATAGAACATATAAAGTCAGGAAGAAAAAATATGCCTAGAATGCTACATGTGAAACTCCATTTGAATGGCTTTGCTCTCTGTCTAGTGGGAAAATGGGTGAACAAAATGACTCCAGAAAATCTCACGAAGAGCTACAATATAGACATTACTTACACACTGGAAGAGACAAGAATCACAATGTTAGAAAATGTCTGAAAAATTGCACAATGACTATGTTTTCATAGCCTGCATTTTATTCCCCTACATGCCTCATGGGCCTACTGAGTTCTGTTTATAACATAATTGCTACAACACTTATCACTGTAGTTCCTCTAGCAATCAACTGTATTATTAAAGTAAAATTGATTTATTGCCTGATATATCTGTAACTTTTAAGTCATTTGGCATATAACTAATACACTTATATTTGGATGCCTTGTACCTGGCTTTTGATGTTAAGCTAATGTTTGGATAACTGATCCAAACAAGAGATTATAATAGTTGGTGCTTCCTAGATAGCTCTGTGTTGTACACTCAGATCATACAGTGGGAAGGTTTCCTGCAATAAAAGATGGCTTAAAAATCGAGGTATAAGTAAGAAAAGGTTTCCGGGAAATTCATTAGTGGAGCTACCTGTCTAAACTCTGTCCTGCTCTTAGCAAATTAGTACAGTAGTACACATATAAACATTACCAATTATAAAAACAATCCCTTTTGCCTTGTCTTCCACTTACTCAACTGATATTTGCTAGGGAAGTCAGCAGGACCTATAAGAAAATATATTTGTTTAAATTTTAACCTTATCGCATGAGCCAAGGAATGAAAACAACTTCTGAATACTTTATGTAACAATGAGTAATATGTTAGAAATATAAAAACAATTGGATATTTTCTCAAAATAAAGGAATGCACACATACTTATACCAACCCCTGCCAGAGGAGAGTGAAGGAGAGAGACAGAGATACAAAGAAATACTGCTTCTTGAATCAAAATCTAAGTTCATGCTTTTATATTTCAATCTTTTCCCACAAAATCATCAAAAAGAAGTATGTATAGAAGCACACACACACACACACACACTATCAGAGATGGATATGCTCAGAATATTATTTTGTAAATATAAACTGTTGTGTTTGTGGCTTTAAATAAAGACAATCCTAACATTGGCAGCTATATTGAGCAACAAAAACCATCTTCAAGCTCTAAGGATATAGGATATCATAATCTATTAAACCTGATGATTTGTGATGATACAACCACATATTGTTTTCCTTTAACACAAGTAAAGTGAGAAAGAATCATGAACATCGACATAAAATGAGAGCTATATAGATAAGGGCATGAGCCATAAACAAGCCTATTTTAAATGAACAATTCCTGTAAAGGAAATATACCTAAATATTAAGTCATTCATTTATAGTTCATCATTTTATTCTTTTAACTGGCCAATTACATGTGATATTTAGCAATCATGGAGAAGTCAATATAGGGAACTGACAATGTCTACAATATTGAAAAAAAAAAAAACCAGCAGTATCTACGTCTTACTGTTTCCTACAGGGATATATTGCTCTTGCCTCTGAACTTGTTCTTCCTTACATAAAATGCATAAATGTATTTTAGAATGGAAATAACTAAAATGTAAACAAGAACAATAGTATTACCATATCATGTTCTTTCTTAGACCTGGATTTTGGATGGAGTTAAATGAAATCTTGTACCTTAATTCTGTTAATGGTGGAAGTGGCAATACATTTTATGTTCTAAACAAAGTGTGGAGCAGAGACTGAAGGAAAGACTACACAAAGACGTCCCCACCTGGGGGGCCCTCCCATATACAGTTGCCAAACCCAGATACTATTTGAATGCCAACAAGTGCTTCCTGACAGGAGCCTGCTGAGAGGCCATGTCAGTACCTGACAAATACAGAGGTGGGTGCTCTCAGCCAACCATTGGTCTGAGCACAGGGTCCCCAATGGAGGAGCTAGAGAAAGGATCTAAGGAGCTGAAGGGGTTTGCAGCCCCATAGAAGGAACAAAAATCTGAACCAACCATTACCCCCAGAGCTCCCAGGGACTAAACTACCAACCAAAGAGTACACATGGAGGGATTCATGGCTCCAGTTGCGTATGTAGCAGAGGAAGATTTTTCTGGACATCAAAGGGAGGAAAGGCTCTTGGTTCTGAGATGGCTCGATGCCCCAGTATAGGGGAATACCAGGACAGGGAAGTGGTGGAGGGTGGGTTGGTAAGCAGGGGGAGGTGAGGATCAGATAGGATGTTTTCAGAGGGGAAACCAGGAAAGGGGATAACATTTGAAATGTAAATAAAGAAACTATCTAATTAAAAGAAAGAAAGTAACAACAACAACAAAAATCAGAGAGCATCTACTATCTTAACCTGAACTAAACACAAAGTCTCTGCAAAACTATTACTTATCACCTATATAAAACATTCTAGGAGCTTTATATATCCAAGCTCATGATCATGACTGTTTTTTCACACAGACCACACTGATTGGTTGTTTCAGTGCTATCAAACCTTCTATACTAGTCATAAGCATTAAACTAAAGCTTCATGCCTATATACTGTGGCCTTACATCATTTTACATAGCTTGGAACATGGAAGATCCCTTTTATGATCATCTTTATTTGATCGTTTTCTGGTCATTATGACCAAAGCAATTTAGTCATGGTTTAATGGTGGTTCTCAGCCTTCTTAAAGCTATGTAGTTCCTCATCTTGCAGTGACCCACAACTATAAATTATTTTTAGTGTGACTTCCTGATTATAATTTTCCTACAATATTGAACCATAATATAAATATTTTTGGAGATAGATATTTGTCAAAGTGTGACTCTCAGGCTGAGAAGTGCTGGTTTAGGAAGATCTGTTCATGGTCAATTAACTCTGTGTGCATAGAAGAATATCCTGTTTCTTGCACATATATAGGCCCTATTCATCTCCTAACCAACTGAG
Source organism: Apodemus sylvaticus (assembly GCF_947179515.1). Classification (NCBI taxonomy): domain Eukaryota; kingdom Metazoa; phylum Chordata; class Mammalia; order Rodentia; family Muridae; genus Apodemus; species Apodemus sylvaticus. The sequence continues at coordinate 77,123,589 of NC_067476.1, forward strand.
GTTTAGAGATTACAGGATGAGGCCATGGATATGACCCTGGAAGATAAGCCTCCAAGAGTATATATTAGGGATGTACTTCCTCTAACTAAGGTATACTTCCCATGTTTTCACAAATTTCCAACACTGTCATGATATTACAATTTCATTGAAGAAGTCACCAATTCATTAGGTTGGGGTCCTCATGAATAATTTTCTCCTCTCAATATATCCAGAAGTATGTCTAATTCCCAGGACTTTCTTCACATACCAGATTAAGAATCAAGATTATCACATCTTGTATCTCAATCTCCACTTTAGGCATATTACATCATCTCTCCGCCATTGGACATTTCCTTTACTCCTATACATTTATGTGAGCACTTCCTGCCTAGGACCAACATAGTACTCAAGAAATAGTTTCAGCTGCACTTGACATGGTGATATGTAATTTTTTTTGTCTCATAGGACAAATATCTTCATATAGCACCATTATCATCCCCTGTAAGTGCTTACCAGCTTCCATTCTATGTGTTCAGAAATTGGACTTTCCTTTCCATTTTTCTCATGTTTAAAATTTACTTTTCTGGATTTTGCAAATCAGATTTTAATTGTAGGTTTCTTTTTTTCTTCTTTTTTTATTTGATATATTCTTTATTTATATTTCAAATGATTTCCCCTTTTCTTGATCCCCACTCCCCAAAAGTCCCATAAGCCTTCTTCCCTCCCCCTGTTCCCCCATCCACCCCTTCCCACTTCACTGTTCTGGTATTCCCCTACACTGCTGCACTGAGTCTTTCCAGAACCAGGGGCCACTCCTTCCTTCTTCTTGGACATCATTTGATATGTGGATTTTGTCTTGGGTATTCCAAGCTTCTAGGGTAATATCCACATGGTAGGAGTGCTCTTTTGAGACTGGGTTACCTCACTTAGGATGATGCTCTCCAGCTCCATCCATTTGTCTAAGAATTTCATGAATTCATTGTTTCTAATGGCTGAGTAATACTCCATTGTGTAGATATACCACATTTTTTGTATTCATTCCTCTGTTGAGGAACATTCCGGCTTCTGGCTATTATAAATAGAGCTGTTATGAACATAGTAGAACATGTATCCTTATTACATGCTGGGAAATCCTCTGGGTATATTCCTAGGAGTGGTATAGCAGGTTCCTCTGGAAGTGTCATGCCCAGTTTTCTGAGGAACCGTAATTGTAGGTTTTAAATGGCAATACCAATCACATAAATCCTTATAACATTGGGAGTTTCTGAGGTTCTAATTCCCCATCTTCTCCTAGAACTTTGCATATGTCACCCTTCTTTTCTTGTGCAACTTTTTCGGCTTGAATTTTTAATTTGGCAAAACATCCTTGTTTGATTTACATAAAAAATGGCAAGAGATTGTTCATAGTATTTCATGGTTTCTCAATGGACTTTAATATTTCTACTTACTTCCTGTTCAGTCTAGCTAACCTCTTTGTGTGATGGTGGCTGTTCCACAGCACTAGGGCTATGAACATTTGTCATGTATAACTTAGTAATAATTTTTATATCTGGAGGTGGTATCCAACTGTGTAATTTTCTGAGTTTGTTTGGGTTAATTATAATTTCATCTCAATATAAGTGATCTGATTGTCACTTCTTAAAAGTGGAATAATAAAAACCTACCTTCTGATGCTAGTAATTCTGATGTATAGGTTAATTTAGGAAACAGTTACAAATAGTCACCTGATACATGAAAATAAAATTTTATTCATTTACTTTTTTAGTCATTCTTATTCTTCTAATATTGACTATTTATTTACTCTGTGATTTATGGATAATTTTGTCTACATGTAAGTATGTGCACTCAGTGTATGTCCGGTATCTGTGAAGGCTAGAAGATGGCATAGGACTTCCTTTCACTCAAGTTGCAGATGGTTCTGAGTTTCTGTGAAGGTGCTGGAAAAAGATTCTAGGTAATCTTAAGAATACCCAGCATTTTAAAAACATTGAGCAACAACGAATAAAAATGTTTAGCCATAATAAAAATAAACAACCAACCAACTAATTAACAGACCAACCAACCAAACAAACAAACAAACAAATACCATTATGGTACAAGTCTTAACTTCATTATATCAGTTAGAAGCTGAAGTGTTTCATTCTCTTTAATAATATTGTATTTGCTTTGCTAATTTTTCACTTAATTGTTACTACCGATATATAAGGTATGATCTACCTTCATATAATGATTTGGTTAGTGTGAATTGGATATATTTACTGTTTGGATATCTATGCACATTTATGTATTTGTATCTTTCTTTGATTTTTTTCTCTTTGTATTTATGGCACTACCATATATCAATGTAAATAATTTTATTGTTTTCTTTCTCAGGTTGATGCCTTTTATTTATCTGATAACCCAGGTGCACTGGATAATGATGACAGTCTGTGGTGAATGGAGATGAGTAGACTTCCTTCCTTCTTCTTACAAGATCTTTACCTTCAAGCTTGGTGTTTTCTTTGGATTTCTTCTGTTGATATTAAGACATATTCTCAGATGAAGGGTCTATTCTTCAACTTCACAATTTTTTTTTAAAAAAGAGAAATGTTAGACTTTTTAATTTGACCTTTTCTGCATTGAGATACATTTGTGGCTTTCTTCCTTCTACTCCTAGGGTGCTTGGCATCATAGGTCTTTTGTGTATGATGTCAAATGGATTCTGTCCTTGGGAATGGGATAGTCTTCACCCCTTTTGCACAGAGACGTGGCTTTAACACTTAAGAAATAATTTAAAATTTATTATTAAATTTACTTTGGGTTTTCTTTTTATGACAGTGTTTTTCATTATGAATTCCTTTGTCTTCAGTAATTATACATCTATTACATATTTCTAGGAAAAAAAAGGAGTTTTGGAAAGGGAAATTGCACTAAGAGAGCAATGCCAAGAATTTACCCATGGGATTTTTGTGAAATGAAAAAGCTTCTGCATGGCAAAGCCAACAGGTGATGGAAAAGACTGTCCATAGAATGCAGTAAATCCTCACTGCTTACATGACTGAGGGGCTTAGTATCTGTGACAAGCAAAAGGTTTACAAAACTAAGTATCAAATGATAGGAATGATGAAATGGCCAAACAGTTCTCAAAACATGAAGCACAAATGGCCAATAAACATGGACAGGTAATTACATTATTAGCCACAGGGAAACACAAATTAAATCTGCATAGAAATTCTATTTCACACTGCTCAAAATGGTAATGTCAAAAAAACAAAAATGCTGGTAAGGATGAAGAAAAAAATGTCTTTATATACTTTTGCATGTGAATGTAAAACAGTCTAACCCCTATGGAAATCAATACAGATACTTCTCAGAAAATGGAAAGTATATCTTTGATGTGATGCAGCTATAACCCATGAATATTTATAACTCATGGATAAGATCCTAAAGAGTCTTTGTCAACATACCACAGAGACGGTGGGTGGTGTATCATGTGTACTGGCTCACTATTTAAAATAGTTTAAGTCATGAAATCACTGTTCATTCCTGTTAATATATGATTATACTAAGAAAAATGTAGATAAATGATAGAATTTTATTCAGCCAAAATTAAGGTCAAAATAGTATTCATAGAAAGTGGTTGCAACTGTACGTTTCCCTGTTAAGTAAGTTAGGACATGTCTACAAATATTTTACTTTTTTTTCATTAGTGCATCCAAGAATTTGTATACCTGCATAAAATCATCTGTATATGTGTGGCATGAAAGGAGAAACAAGCTCTCTAGAGCAATGGTAGGGGGTACTAGGCAGTGATGGGAAAGGAGAGAAAGAAAAAGAAGGTTGGAGGTCCTTGGGGCATGATTAAGTATGTTATATGCTTTTATAATTGCCCATATAAAATCCAGTCTCTGTCAATAAAATACTTTCTGTTTACTCTTGAATTAGTATTATGATGCATCAAAAATTTGTGAATTTGCTCATTTTTTTAAAGATTGAATAAGGTCCATTTTACTGTTACTATATAATCAATTTAAATTCTCGCAGGTCAGTGATCATGTGTCTTTCATTCTGGTTTCTTATTTTTTCTGTGTCTATGTCTGTCTGCCAGTTTATGATTTTGTCTCTCTCTGTCTATGATACTACAACCATTTCTGTCTCTGTCATTTTCTCTATCAGTATGTCTTTTCTATTTGCTCTCTTACTAAAGAATTTTTTTCAAATGTGGAAATTGTTTCAAAAAAGATAATTTTGAATTTGCTAGCTTTTGCATCATTTTCTCTTACATATATTACTGTTTCTTTCTTAGTGAATTTAAAGAAAATCACATTCCTAATTGGTTCTTGGATCATGAGAGTTAGGTATGCCTTTACTTTAAAGGATTTGGTACTGAGCAGTGATAAGAATCTGTAATCTTCAAAACACAGAACGTATGGTCTACAGAACGTATGGTCTACAGAACGTATGGTCTACAGACGCGGGAACCATGGCAATCTGGAAACTGGTGATGAGTGGGCAGCCTTTAGGCTAGGACTTGGATGCTAACGGAAAATGACATTTAGCAAACACTAAACCCATGCTTGTGCCACCGTGTCAAAATTATCAAATTTCATTCAATTTATATGGTTGGAAATTCTTCCTGACACCATGCCTAAAAGATCTCAAAACATAATGCCTTTGGCATATGCCACAATTTCAACAAAATGTTTTCCTGCCTCCAAATTTCATGTAGTGGAATCTTACATCTTATGTGATGGTACTTTGGAAGTTAATATGCCTTATGCTGAATTCCAGGGATCCCAGGCCATCCTCCAGCCTGTTCTCTTCTGTGAGGTCAAAACTGAAACATGTAAGAGGAACTTTACCAGCACCGTACTACACTGGAACTCTCCTTGGCATTTTAGTCCCCAGAACTCTGAAATGTAACACTTTTGCCACTTAAAAGAGACAAATCTCTGTTATTTTGTGATACCATTCTAACACATGATTATTAGATCATTTGCCTTTATTCTTATATGAAATCCTGGATCGTGGCTCGGATTAATGCCATATTAAGCTTTGTTAGAGCCTGCAAATTAATGTCTGGCAAAGTTTCAATATACATTCAGTAAATCTTCCCAGGCTTCTGACTCTCAGTATTCTGAGACAGCTGCCTGATCCAAACATCACAATGCTGTGTGATGTGAATGCTGTTTCCCCGTGGTGCTGTGCCAATTCCACAGTATACACCACTCCAGCGCTATCCCATCTTGTCTGGACTTTAATTAAATAACCTTCAAGGATGAAGTACCACAGGGGCAAGGTCATATGAACAGCTACAATTATTTCCTGTAGCTATTGATTTTACACTAATGATCTTAAATGATGCATGGCTCTGGATCCAGCAATCACATTCAGAATGGCAGGTGGGGACTTAAGCGTCAGTTCCCACAAGGGACCAGAGCTATTTGGATAGATTTAAACTTGTTGATGCTGTTTTCGAACTGTGAAGGAGGGTGAAAGTCTGAATTTTGGTGGATACATGAATTTAGTAGAAGTTATAATATCAAGATAAAATCTTTGGGGTCAGGAAGAATTTTTTTAAGTAATGGGATTCAAAGCCTCTAAGCCTTTGTTTCTTTATTTGTAAAACCAGCAAAATATCATGCATTAATTTACCTTTTAAAGTGCATTTTAAATTACAAGGCATGAGACAATAATGCTTCTTTTTAGTTTTTATTCAAGTTATTGAACGTATTTCATTCTTGTGAATAGTAATATTTGTTTCTCAGAACTACAAACCCTGTAAATCACAAATAAAATCATTCCTATCAGTTGATATTAAAGGTAACATGAGAAGACTCTCATTCCAACTACAGTAAAATAGAAAGGATATTTGTGTGCACTTCAACATACTGGTTGTGAAAACATATTCTACTGCATGGTCTTAGCCTTGCTCGTTTGAATCTTCAATTGATACAGAAAATGTGGTATATTTACACAATGACATACTACTCAGCTATTGAAAACAATGACTTCATTATGTTCTTAGACAAATGGATGGAACTAGAAAATATCATCTTGAGTGAGGTAACCCAATCACAAAAGAACACAAATGGTATGCACTCACTGATAAGTGGATATTAGCCCAGAAGCTTGGAATACCCAAGACACAATTCCCATATAAAATGATGCTCAAGAGGAAGGAAGAACAATGTATGGATACTCTGATCCTTCTTAGAAGGGGGAACAAAATTCCCACAGAAGGAGATACAGAGTGTGGAGCAGAGACTTAGGGAAAGACCATCTAGAGACTACCCCACCTATGAATCCATCCCATATACAGTTATAAAGCCCAGACACTATTATTGATGCCCATATTTGAAAAATGTAATCATAGACCCACACTAAACTATCTTAATGATAAAGAGGATTAGATATTTGAGTATACTTTATCTGAAGATAAATGCTACGAAATACTGTTAGATACACCATTGTAAATTAATCTTCATGTTTGAAGGAGTAGGAAGGATTCACTTTGTAAGAATTGTATCGAGTATTTTGCATCAATATCATAAGCAAAATTGATGTGAAGTTTTCTTTTTTTTTTTTTTGGATCATTTTTCTGAGGAACCTTAGTCCACATACAGTCTTCCTTATCTAAGTTGGTTTTGGTCCCAGTGTTTTATAACAGCAACAAAAATAAATTAATTCAAGGACAAAGAATATGAGAGTGTTTTTTTTCTAATAACCTGTGTTATTCATTATCTATATAAGGTCTAGATTCTGGTACTTTGATATCCAGTTCAGTCTTCTTTCTATTTTAGGGCAAACTTGGCTGTTTGTCTACTCCTTCTGTGAAATGCAAAGGGGAATTTTATGAATTGACAACTTATAACCTTGCATCCACAATCTGTCAGCATCTTTGTTCTTGCCATAGGTAGTTTTACAACCATAAACTATTTTCAGAAGTAAAAGTGTGGCTGAGGGTCAAATTTAGCCCTCATTGTCTGGGTGTCATTGCCTGGTGTCATTGTCTCATTCATCACGTCTAGATCACATGCTTCTGACTTTTGCATGCCTGACTGCATATCTGAAGTGACTTAAGTATTTTATTTTAGTTTTTGTGCTTGTTGTTTTAAATTCAGGGAATGATCTCATTTTCCCCCTTGGGCAGAATTAGGCAGTTGTTAGTGTCATTGTATCTTCATTCCATTCAAAATTCCTACAGAGCATATTTTATCTTTCTTCTCTGGCTTACTTCCACTTTAAATTTAGGGTTTCTAAAACCTTGAAAGTTCTTTTCTCATCTCTGTGTGAAAAACTTAGAAAAATGAGTAGGAAAAGGATGCACAAGTTTAAGTTTCTCAGTATTAAATCCACCAAAGCAAATGATAATGTTGAAAAAATTCATGGAAATTATACTAGTAACTATCTAGAAAATGAAACATGATTAAATAAATTTCATGAATGCTTGTACTGTTAAGTAATTTTTAATCACCTGAAACTTAGAATAAATGGACAACAAGATGTTTCTATATATTTCTATATATTTCCAAAGTTATATCGCAACGGCATCTTCCAGGTCTGCCTAAAAGTTATTTGGTTTTCTATGTAAATCTACTTTTGATTGGCATACTCTTTACTATTTATAAGAATCATGACTCTGTAAAATTATATGTACTGAGGTAAATATTTTCTGGTAGGCATGAAAATTCTTTGCCTGGTGGAAAGGATAAATGTAAAGGATTTGCTGTAACCTCACTCCTGCAGTTTTTCTTTGCCTAAATTTATGCAGTTTCTTTATCCTTTGAAACAACTTAACCATTTGTTATTTCCCTTGCTAAGGAAATAAGGAAATCATCAGTGTCTCACTATTTGTTTATATGAGAGGTCTGATTTCATTAAAAATATTTAATGTGTAATAGCTAAAATCAATGTATCTTACCTAGAATTCCTAATCAAATATGAATGTTTAAAGGGTTGTTCCATCGTAGTGCAAGTTACCTCTTGGTGTGTCATGGTGGCAGGCTTACTGCTGTTAATTACTTGCTGTCATTAGGGATCCTTTAAATGTTACAAATTAATTCTCTATGAGATAGATGTTTATTGAAAGTTCAAATTGTTAAAACTGGGTGTGATTTTTTTTTAATTAGGGAATTATAGTCAACACAATGGTTTCATTTTTATTTATTTTTATTTTTAAATATGGAAGGTGATATGAGCATGTGTGTGGCTCTGCATTCTTTTTCCTCTCTAGGGGTATCAAAGTGTCCCTGAACACCACATGTAAGTGTGTGTGTGTGTGTGTGTGTGTGTGTGTGTGTGTGTGTGTGTATGGGGGAAGAGGGAACGATGAAGTGGAGCCCAGACCCTACTGGTCAGAAGGATCTTGGTCTAGCTGTGAGTGTCTGGAAAGCCTTTTCTGCAGATTTCAGGGTTACAGCTCTTTTAGGTGGTATTAAGGGGAAACCTCTTGCATGCTTTGATCCAGGTAAACAAGTGCTATCTAAACCTCAGGGAGAGGGAAGGGGGTTCTTCTTAGGGTAAAATTTTGGCTCAGGCTTAAAGTTCTGGGAATATCTCCTTTTCATGGAAACAAATTCCAGGTGCTTGCTAGGCAGGCTTAAACTGAGAGGAAGGGAGTTGAACCAATAATTTCATCAACGACTTCTTGACATTACTCAGGTACAGCATGTAGGTTTCTGGCTCCCCAGATAAGGTCAGGCAGGACAGAGGAAGCCCCACTGAAAAAAGGGAGTCCTCCATAAGCACAGGGGAAAAGTTCCTGAACAGAACACCAATAGCTTATGCTCTAAGATCAAGAATTAGCAAATGGGATCTAGAAAATTACAAAGTTTCTGTAAGACAAAGGACACCATCAAAAGGACAAAATGGCAACCAACAAATTGGGAAAAGATCTTCACCAATCCTACGTCCAATAGAGGGCTAATATCCAATATATACAAAGAAATCAAGAAGTTAGACACCAGGGAACCAAATAACCCTATTAAAAAATGGGGTACAGACCTAAACAAAGAACTTTCACCTGAAAAAATTCGGATGGCTGAGAAGCACCTTAAGAAGTGCTCAACATCATTAGCCATTAGGGAAATGCAAATCAAAACAACCCTGAGATTTCACCTCACACCAGTCAGAATGGCTAAGATTAAAAACTCAGGAGACAGCAGGTGTTGGCAAGGATGTGGAGAAAGAGGAACACTCCTTCACTGCTGGTGGGATTGTAAGATGGTACAACCACTATGGAAATCAGTCTGGCAGTTCCTAAAAAAACTGGACATGACACTTCCGGAGGATTGTCTCCTGGACATATACCCAGAGTATTCCCCAGCATGCAATAAGGACATATGCTCCACTGTGTTCATAGCAGCCTTATTTATAATAGCCAGAAGCTGGAAAGAACCCAGATATCCCTCAATGGAGCAATGGATACAAAAAATGTGGTATATATTCACAATGGAGTACTATTCAGCAATTAAAAACAATGAATTCATGAATTTTTTTAGGCAAGTGGATGGAACTGGAAAATTTCATCCTAAGCGAGGTAATGCAATCACAAAAGAATACACATGGAATGCAATCATTGATAAGTGGATATTAATTAGCCCTGAAGCTCTGCATACTGAAGATACAATTAGCATATCAAATGATTCCCATGAAGAAGGAAGAAGAGGTCCCTAATCCTGGAAAGGCTTGATCCAGCATTGTAGGGGAGTACCAGGACAGAGAAAAGGGAGGGGGAAAGATAGGAGAATGGATGGAGAGAAGAGGACTTATGGGACATATTGGGAGGGGGGAACTGAGAAAGAGGAAAGCTTTTGTATTGCAAACAAAGAATATAGAAAATAAAAAAAATATATTTTAAAAAACAGAAGAAACCAATAAAAAAAACAAAAAAGGAAAAAGAATTAGGGAGTCCTCAATTTTTCACCAAGTTCAAGGATCTATCCTGTCATGGAAGACTGGGACTCTAATAGCAAGGTTTCCCAACACATGTGTATGCAAGAATGTATTGAACCCTTAGATCTGGAGTTTCACTTGTCTCCTACTTGATATGTGGGATAGAAAATAAGCCTGAGTCCTCTGCAAGAGCAGTATATACTTTTACCTGAGTGGTATATCCAAGCCTCTCTTTTGCAACATTTTCAACATTTTGATGAGAAATACCCTGCTGCTGCTCCCCACCTTATTTTTCTCTCACCAGTAGTCCTCTATTTACTTTTACATCATTTTTACTTCTAAGTTCTATATGAAGGGAGACAGAAGCTATACTTGTTTGTTACCAGCTTACCTCATGTAATAAGATGACTCTCAGTTCCTCTATTTTCTTGTAAAAAACGCAAAATTGATACTTCTTTATAGCTGAGGATAAATCCACTGTGTATATATGTCACACTTCCTTAGTCTGTTCATAAATTTATGAGAACCTTAGCTAGTTCTAAAAATTTACTATTGTATATGATGTTGTGATAATACATATATATATATATATATATATATATATATATATATATATATATATATAGTAAAATGTAGTGGTTTGATTATGCTTAATCCAGGGAGTAGAACTATTAGGAGGTGTGGCAATGTTGGAGCTGTTGTGGCCCTATTGGAGGAAGTGTGTCACATTGGGGATGGGCAATGAAACTTTCTTCCTAACTGCCTAAAAGACAGTCTTCTCCTGACTGCCTTCTGATAAAGATGTAGAACTCTTGGCTCTTTCTCCAGCACCAAGTCTGCCTAGATGCTGCCATTTTTTTGCTATGATGATAACTGAATCTCTAACCTGTAAACCAGCCCCAATAAATGTTGTCCCTTTTGAGAGTTGCCTTGGTTAGTGTATCTCTTCTCAGCAATGGAATCTGTAACTAGAATATTAGACAACTTTCTTTTAAGTATACGTTTTTGCCAGTTGTTAACCTTAATAACTAGCATACAAGATGCTTTGTAGCCATACTTTCTGTTTTTCTAAAATTTCATCATAGGTTATTAAATTATAATTGAAGTATCACAAAATATTCTAACTGGTAGTCTCTGCATGAATGCATATCAACAAAGTAAACAAAGGAAGTGAGAAGTGAGTCAAAGGGAGCAATCTATGTTCTGTCACTTATAATGATATTAAGCATTGGATATTTGTCCTCTTACTTGTTAAGGGATATTTCTGTGACTATATAAAAGGCAAGCTAAAACTCCATAAGAAAAGTGATTCAAAGGGTAGGATAAGAGAGATACTAAGCCTATTTGATATCATTTTGTTGTTGTTAGAGACAAGAAGTCTCAGTGAGATCATTCTTATTATTTGGGAAGGGAAGCAAACAATTGTGATTTAATTCTGTCTGATTAAGCTTGCTAAACTTCTTCCCAGTGGATGAAGGTTAAACAAGGAAGTGAGTATATGTTGCTAGTATAATTAATATTAAATAAATGCTCTCTGTATCCTTCTTGGGTCCATCCTCTTGCACAGCTTGCCATGCTCAAGTGGCACAGGAAGGCAGATTAACCACCCAGGAGTGTGGAGTGACTGGCCTGCACAGGTAGAACCACCTCCAAACCCTCTGGTGGAAGCCCTCTGGTTTCCGTCTCCTGCTTGGGTCCATTGTCTGGTACAGCGTGCCACATCTAAATGGTGCAGGAAGGCAGCTTAACCACCCCGGAGTACAGAGGTGCCTGCTTGCACAGGTAGACGACCCCTGCCTCTCAGAGGATCACACCCAGAACCTTCTGGCAGAAGCAGTCCAGTTCCTGTCTCTGGCTTAGGACCAACCTCTGACACTGAGCACCATATCCAAGTGACGCAAGGAGGTAGCTGACCACTCAGGAGTGCAGAGAAGCCAGACAGCACAGACAGAAACACCTCTGTCGCTCAGAAGAAACAACCTGAAACCCTGAGGACACAAGAGCTTAGAAGCAGCCTTGACAGGAGTCTTCTGATTTCTGCCTGCACCCAGAGTTGATCAGGGTCACAGAGCTACATACCCAAATACAACCACAAGAGAGAGGGTCTCGCAGGAGTGCCTACATATCTGTGTACACAGAAAGAATGGTCTCCCAGAAGCACAGATACAGAGTTTGAATGACAGATAAGCCACAGTCAGAGACAACAACACCAGCTAACACCAGAGATAACCAGATGGCAAAAGGCAAATGCAAGAACATTACAAACAGAAACCAAGGCAACATGACACCATCTGGACAAAGTTCTCACAACACATCAGAAAAACAAGATCTGGATTTAAAATCACATCTCATGATGCTCATAGAGGATTTCAAGAAGAACATAAATAAGTCCCTTAAAGAAGTACAAGAGAACATGACTCAATAGGTAGAAGCCCTTAAAAGGAAACAAAAATCAATTAAAGAAATACAGGAGAACAAGGGTCAATAGATAGAAGCCCATAAAGAGGAAACACAAAAATCAATTAAAGAAATACAGGAGAACATGGGTCAACAGGTAGAAGCCCTTAAAGAGGAAACACAAAAACCCCTTAAAAATTATAGGAAAACACAAACAAACACATGAAGAAACTGAACAAAACCATCCAGGATCTAAAAATGGAAAGTAGAACCAACTAAGAAATCAGAAAGGGAGACAACTCTAGAGCTAGAATACTTTGGAAAGAAATCAGGAATCATAGATGCAAATATAAGCAACAGAATTCAAGAGATAGAAGAAAGAATCTCAGGTGGTTACCATAAAGGAGCATTGACTCAATGGTCAAAGAAAATGCAAAATGCAAAAAGCTTGTAACTCAAACCCATGAAATCCAGGACAAAGATCAAACCTAAGGATTATAGGTATAGAAGAGACCAAAGATTTACAACTTAAAGGGCCAGTGAATAGCATCAACAAAATTATAGAAGAAAACTTCCATAAACTAAAGAAAGTGATGCCCATGAAAATACAAGAAGCCTACAGAACTCCAAACAGATTGGACCAGAACAGAAATACTTCCACACATTTAATAATCAAACCACAAAATATACCAAACAAAGAAAGAATATTAAAAGGAGTAAGGGAAAAAGTCCAAGTAACATATAAAAGAAGACCTGTTAGAATTATACCAGACTTCTCACCAGAGACCATGAAAGCAAGAAGATCCTGGGCAGATCTCATACAGATTCTAAGAGAACAAAAATGCCAGCCCAGATTACTATACCCAGCAAAACTTTCAATCACCATAGGTGGAGAAGCCAATATATTCCATAATAAAACCAAATTTACACAATATCTTTCTACATATCCAGCCTTACAAAAGATAATAGATGGAAAAATGCCAACATAAGGAGAGTAACAACATCCTACAAAAAACAAGATTGAAATCTTCTTTCAACAAACCCAAAAGAAGATAACCACACAAATACAAAAATATAAAGTTCTTGGTATGACTCTAACCAAACAAGTGAAAGATCTATATAACAAGAATTTCAAGTCTCTGAAGAAAGAAATCGAAGAAGACCTCAGAAAATGGAAAGATCTCACATGCTCGTGGATTGGCAGGATTAATATAGCAAAAGTGACCATCTTGCCAAAAGCAATATACAATTTCAATGCAATCCCCATCAAAATTCCAACTTAATTCTTAATATAGTTAGAAAGAGAAATTCTCAAATTCATTTGGAATAACAAAAAAAAAAAAAAACAGGATAGCAAAAACTATTCATAACAGTAAAAGAACTTCTGGGGGAACTAATATCCCAGACCTTAAGCAATACTACAGAGCAATAGTGATAAAAACTGCATGGTACTGGTACAGTGACAGGCAGGTAGATCAATGGAATAGAATTGAAGACCCAGAAATGATCCCACACACCTATGGTCATTTGATCTTTGACAAAGGAGCTAAAATCATCCAGTGAAAAAAGATAGTCTTTTCAAAAAATTGTGCTGTCTCAACTGGTGGCTAGCATGCAGAAGAATGCAAATTGATCCATTCTTGTCTCCTTGTATTACATTCTAGTCCAAGTGGATCAAGGACCTCCACATAAAATCAGACACACCGAAACCAATAGAAAGAAACTGGTGAAGAGCCTTGAATACATGGGCACAGGGGAAATTTTCCTGAACAGAACACCAGTAGCCTATGCTGAAAGATCAAGAATTGACAAATGGGACCTCATAAAATTACAAAGTTTCTGTAAAGCAAAGGACACTGTAAATAACAAATTGGGAAACGATTTTTACTAACCCTACATCCAACAGATGGCTAATATCCAATATATACAAAGAACTCAAGAAGTTAGACTCTAGAGAACCAAATAACCCTATTAAAAATGGGGTACATGCCGGGCGGTGGTGGTGCACATCTGTAATCCCAGCACTCTGGGAGGCAGAGGCAGGAGGATTTCTGAGTTTGAGGCCAGCCTGGTCTACAGATTGAGTTCCAGGATAGCCAGGGCTATACAGAGAAACCCTGTCTCAGAAAAAAAAAATGGGGTACAGAGCTAAACAAAGAATTTTCACCTGAGGAATATCAAACATTTAAGAAACACCTAAAGAAATGTTTAACATCTTTAATCATCAGGGAAATCCAGATCAAAATAACCCTGAGATTTCACCTCACACTGGTCAGAATGGCTAAGATCAAAAATTCAGGAGATAGCAAGTGCAGGGCAAGGATGAGGAGAAAGAGGAACATTCCTCCATTGCTGGTGGGATTGCAAGCTGTTACAACCATTCTGGAAATCAGTTTGGCTGGTCCTCAGAAAACTGGGCATAAACTGGAGGACCCCATTCCTGGGCATATACCCAGAGGATTCTTCAGCATGTAGTAAGGACACAAGCTCCACTATGTTCACAGGAACCCTAGTTATAATAGCCAGAAGCTGGAAAGAACTTAGATGCCCCTCAATGGAGGAATGGATACAGAAAATGTGGTATATATTCACAATGGAATACTACACAGAGATTAAAAACAATGAATTCATGAAATTCTTAGACAAATGAATGGAACTGGAAAATAGCTCCTTCAGTGAGGTAACCTAATCAAGATACATTTCACATATCAAATGAAACCCAAGAAGGAGGAAGAAAAAAATATGGATACTCTGGCCCTTTGTAGAAAAGGGAACAAAATACCCCCAGATGGAGATATGGAGACAAAGGGTGGAGCAGAGTCTGAGGGAAAGACCATGCAAGACTACCCCACTTAGTGATCCATCCAAGATACAGTTACAAAACCCAGACACTATTACTGATGCCAACAAGTGATTTATGTCTGGATTAGGATATAGCTGTCACTGGGAGGCTCTGCTAGTGCATGAGAAATACAGAGGGGGACACTCTCAGCCAGCCATTGAACTGAGCACAGGGCCCCCAATGGAGGAGCTAGAGAAAGGACCCAAGGAATTAAAGGGGTTTGTAGCACCATAGGAGGAACAATAATGTGAGTCACCCAGTACTCCCAGAGCTCCCAGGGACAAATCCACCAACCAAAGAGTATACATGGAGTACCAATGGCTCTAGACACATAGGCACAGAGGATGACCTTGATGGACATCAAAGGGAGGATAGGCCCCTGGTGCTGGGTAGGGTCAATGCTGCAGTGTAGGGGATTACCAGTACTGGGAAACAGAACAGGGTTGATTGGGAAACCTGAGGAGGGGAGATGGTTTATGGGATTTTGGGGGAGGGGAAACAAGGAAAGGGGACAACATTTAAAATGTAAATAAAGAATATATCTAATAAAATAAATGCTCTCTGTAGAAATGTTAAAAGGACTGTCCTGCACAAGTGGCCAAAGTTTATCACATTCACATGCATTTAGTTAGTATCTAGTGTGTAGAAGGTGGCACTAAAACTATTAACTCCATGCATTATGCCTTATGAGATTCGGAAGACAAAATGGAAACTGCATTCTATTTTACATGCAGAGAAACCTTGCAAATTATGTGGCTGTTCCCACATGAATTTGGATGATGACAACTGAAACTTAGAAGATCTCATTGATTTGCATCTTTCTATGGTCAAGCTCTGAAAATTCGGCAACATCCTTTACTAAGAACTAGAATTTTAAGTCATTACTCTTACAAATTGTCCTGGCAGAAATGAGCAATGAATTAACAGTAGCCTCACATTTTTAAAAGGCTTTACCACAAACTACTTTCCTTCCTATGCATAGTAGACATATAGACACATTATTTAAATTTTCCATCAAAAATTGATTAAATCCAGTATAATCTGGCAAATTAAGCTGGTTAACTTTTTTCAAATTTATTATTTATGTATTTATGTTCCAAATGATTACCCACTTTCATTCTCCCCTCCCAGACATCTTCACCTCCTCATCCCTCCCCTTTGCCTTTGAGAGGGTACTCCCTCCCACCACTATCTGGCATCTCCCTTCCATGGGGCATCTAGTCTCTATAGGATGAGGTTCATCCTCTCTCACTGAGGTCAGAGCAGACCATTCTCTGTGGTTGTGGGGGGGTGGGGGTGGGATGGGTTCAAACCAGTTCCTGTATGCTCTGTGTTTGGTGGCTTCGTCTCTAGTAGCTGCCATGGGCCTGGGCTAGTTGCCACTATTGTTCTTCCTATGGGGTTGCCATTACCTTCATTTTCTCCCTAACTCTTCCATAGGGGTCTGATGGTTGGCTGTAGATATCTGTATCTGCCTCAGTCAGGTGCTGGTAGATCCTCTCAGAGGACAGCCATGCAAAACTCCTGTCTGCAAGTACAACCTAAGATCTGTAATAGTGTCAGGATTTGGTGCTTGCCCATGGGATGGATCCCATGTTGGGCAGGTGCCTGAATGGCATTTCCTCAGTCTATTCTCCATTTTTTTCTTCATTTCTTTTAGACAGAAACACTTCTGGTCCAAAATTTTGAAGATAGGTTGGTGACCCCATCCTTCCACTGGGAGCCCTGTCTATCTACTGGGGATATCTCTTCAGTTTCCATCTTTCTACTGTTGGGCATTTCGGCTAAGGTTGCCCCCATTGAGTCCTAAGAGACTCTCAAATTTCAGGTCTCTGGAACTTTCTAGAGGTTCATCCCTACGCCCTGATTCACATTTAAGAAAAAATCATGAAAGACAGTGTAAACCAAATATGTTAGAAGCAAAAGTTGGAAAGAAATATGCCAGAAAAATTGTAACCAAAATAATTTTGCCACAGTAATATTAAAATGAACATAGATAAAGAGATGTTGCTATACACCAGGCAGGATACTTCATATTTATAAATAGAATGCATTGTTGACCAGCAAAATAATTATGTATATAGATATAATTAATATTATATCAAATATATAAAAAGACATACTATACATATTAAAATAAATTGACAGATGTAATAAAAGATTAAAATACACTCTGCAGTAATCTGCTTAAATATATAGCATTTCTTTTAAATATATATATAGTTTAAGTTTATATGTGTCATGATAAAAGAAAGTAGCATAAACTCTTAAATCTTCCTCAATGAAAATAAGATGTATATTAATCAAAAAATGTAGTATTGATACAATAATACTCTATTTTTAATATAAAAGAGATTATATAAAAATTTCTGTATATTAAAATTGTGACAAGGAGCTGTAAGGATGGCTCAGTCAGTAAAAGATTTTCTTAGCAAATATAGCACATATGTTTGAATCTTTGTAAATGGTGCCAGTCATTGTGGTGTGACATTCAATCCCAGCCCTGACAGGGAACCTGGGACTCACTGTCTGAACATCCTAGACTACATGGTGAACACCAGGCCAATAAAAGATCCTGTCTTAAAAAATAGTGGATAGCGCCTTAAGAATGACACTTAAGGTTTTTCTCTGTATTCTACAACTGCACATATAAACAAAAGTGTGCACTGCAAACACACACACACAAACACAAACACATAAACATACATACCACACATGCACAGTACAATGGTTATATAGTTAGTGAGAAGAGGTAAGATTATATTTTGTTATTGGCATATTTTTATTCAAAACATAAAATAAATGAACTTATTTTCTACAGAAGGCAAATATGTATTCTAGACAGATTCAAAGTCAAAGCACAGAAAATAGAATGAAAAAAGTCAAGCATCCAAAACTTTCAGAAAGATTTCGAACATATGTTTGACCTCAGATATGGAAGCATTTATGAAGTGCCAGGCTGAAAGCATGAAGCATGAAGAGTGGATTTGTGAAGTCGATAACCTGATTTTTAAAGATGCATTCGCAGTGCTTTAATAAACAGAAAATTAGCATTTAGTACATGGAAGGAAAATAAACGATGCAATCCAATCCAGCAGAATAGTGCGAGACATTTGAACAAGAAATCTATTGGAGAAATAAACAATTTAATAAATATATAAAAATGGTCAATTTTGTTAACACAGGAGAATACTAAATATGAATTCTCTATCTTAAGTTTGACAAAAATGCAGATAACTATCTGATTGCTGATGGAAATGTTAAAAACAGTGATTCATTCCTGGGAAAGGGGCAGAGTATGGAGAAAATAAGTTTTGTGTAGCTGGTGTGTCCCACAGAGTAGCTGCCCACCAAGGAGGGATCATCCTGTCTCTCAGAACCCAGCAATGTTACCCTGCATAGCACAATGTGCTTTTGAGCTGATTACTTTGTAGATTTTAGGATAGAAACATTGATCTATAACAACCAGGTTAACTTGAAGTAATGGTATGGTTTCTTCTCTCTCTCTCTCTCTCTCTCTCTCTCTCTCTCTCTCTCTCTCTCTCTCTCTCTCTCTCTCTCTCTCTCTCTCTCTCTCTCTCTCTCTCTCTCTCTCTCTCTCTCTCTCTCTCTCTCTTTCTCTCTCTCTTAATTGTATATACAAGAAGCATTTTAAAAACTTTAGACAGTTATCAGTTTTATTAAAATAATTGTTTCATTTTCTGGAAGTGAGAAATCTAAAATCTATTTCCCTTCAGTAGAGAAAAGGAGTCAGAGACCTGGTTTTTGTTTGTTTTGTTTTCTATCCTGGGGCTCTCAGGAAGAATATATTGTGTCCACATGCTCAGTTTTTCCTCTTCAGTCTCTGACTTCCACAGCTACATCTCCAGCTTTCTTCTCTTCTGTCCTTGCTCTTGTCTCTCATACACAAACTATTTTTGGCAGTCAGGCAGCTAATTCAAGGTCAAGGTTGTTGACACTCATTTAGTTACTTTAATATATCACCTTAAGACAGGTATTACAAACCATAAAAACTTACTGTATGTAACTCTGGAAGCCAAAGTGTTCTAGAACAGGGAACCAGATTTGTTGATTGAGGAGCGAGCATAGTCCTCACACAGGAATGCCCAGCTTTTTCACATTGCAACCTGAAGTTACCATCTACAGTGTTCATACTCTAGAATTGTCAAACACAGTTATGAATATATATTTATATATTTTTTTCAAAGCTCTTAATGGTTTAAGTACATTGTCTGGTTTGTCTTGGGCTGGATGTATATACATCCTCAGTCACATGAAGATGTATATAGCCAGCCGACCACAAGTAGGACACAACTATATTGTGACTTCTCTGTGCCCTTATTGATGTGGAATTGGCCTATTGCCATCAGCTCCCCTGCCCCTGCCCTGTTTCACAAGGAGACAAATGTCATTCAACAAAGTTGGGTCCTCACCACCTAGTAACCTACTAAAAGGTTCATTTCGTTTTTAAAAAAAAATTTATTTTTAATCTTTAATACTTTTTTATAGTCCAGACTTCATTTCCTTCCAGGTCTGCCCCATCCCATACCTCCTCCTCCCCACCCCGACCCCATATCAAAGAGAATGTCCCTATCCCCATCCTACTAGGCCTCCTTACTCCCTGGGGCCTGAAGTCTCTGGAGGGTTAGGTGCATCTTTGCTCCCTGAGGCCAGACCAGGCATTCCTCTGCTGTATATGTGTTGGGGCTTCATATCAGTTGGTATATGCTGCCTGGTTGGTGGTTCAGTGTCTGAGAGATCTCAGAGGTCCAGGTTAATTGAGACTGCTGGTCTTCCCATGGGGCCACCCTCCTCCACCATCTTTTCCCCAATTGAACCCCAGGGGTTCCCAGTTTCTGTCCATTGGTTGGGTGCTAATATGTGCACCTGACTCTTTCACCTGCTTGATGAAGGCCTTCCTCTTCATGCCAGCACACTGAGGCTTACATTTGAGCATATGTATTTTTCTTTGGAGAGACATAACACATCACAGCAGGAATGTCTATACAGCTGCACTGCCTCATGACTAGGACATAAAAAAATGATACATGTTTTTGTCATTATTGCTATACTTATAGATTTCAGTGTAGCAAAGAAGTAAATAGAAACATCTGCTTCTTCATACAATAAAAAGGATAGAAATGGAGGATTGACATGCTGAATCTGGAATAGGCAAATAAAAATGTAGCTATACATTAGAACAAAGGAAAGGGAGAGAGAGTCTTGAACAGGCTTTATATCCTTTTTAGTCCCTAGGAGAAAAGATGATCCAGGCAGATGCTGATATTTATTGGTCACAAGTGGTTGCCTGACTTATTCCATAGTCTTTCTTCTTTATGTATGAATGAATACCAAGCGAGGTGGCCTATGAGTTAAAACTCTATACATTTTATCATACACACTAAAAAAATCTTTTAAAATATATTTTTGTGACTTGGACATTTTGTACATTTATAAAATATATTTTAGTTGTTTTCATCTGTTTATCCTCAGTTCATCCCTATCACCTTCTCCTTACCTGTTGAAACCTTTCTTTCTAACCTTTCTCCTTGTTACTTTAACTCTGATTTTTATGTGGACTACCCATAAAAATCAGAGTTTCTTGTATGAGCATGGAAAGAAACTACTGCTAAGTTGTCCAAAATACCATTTTAAAAATTAAAGGTGCACTCTTGAAAATTGTGGTGAGAGGCACACAGGTAGGTAGAGGTATGTGTTTTCCAAAATATTCTCCACTCATCTTTCATGAAAGTGAATGACATACTACAGAAAGGAATCTGAGCTCCAGGCACTCCCATGGCTGCCTCTTCACCATGATCATGGTTGGAAACAAGAGTGGCAGACTGCCTTTCATTGCTTCCATTCATTCACTTGAGCTAGAGAAATCTTTTGAGGGATGAGTGTACATAGAGGACAAGATGGAGTTCTGCATATGCTAGTCTTCCTAATGACAAAATTCTTTCCTTTCTCTCTGCATATTCTTTTGTGGAGAAAACCATAGACAGAAAGAATTTTGATTTTGTCCTGTGTAGCATGTGGATAGACAAACACCAGTCATCTAACTGTCCACAACACTGCCTTCATCTCCAGCAATCATGCACTTTGCATTATATAGCTGTCAATGTGATAACACCTTTCATGTTTCTTTTTTTTTTCCTTTTAAGTCCTATGAGAGTCTAGGCACAAGCCTTGCAAACTTTCTCACAAATATGCTGTTACAGGTCACTTTCAGAAGATACTGTGACAAAGACAATGAATTTGAGAAGGTGACTGTCTAAACTGTCTGACAGAGATCCAGATGTCTCAGAATCTTTTCTGTGGTCTCTGATTCCCATCCTAAGGCAAAAACAAATTCTCATTAATAATTTTTTGACTTCAACTGTTACAAATAAATTACTAACATTTTCTGTTTTTGGTTCTCAATGGTAACACAGTCAAATCACATTTTCAAAGGTAGCAAATACTTCATAATTAGAGCTTCTTTCCAGTAAGTTTTGACAAGTTTTTAGTGTTTCCTTCTTTTAAAATTTTCTATATTCTATGTTTACAGTCCAAATGGTTTTCCCTTTCCCAGTTCCCCCCTCCCAATAAGTTCCCTAATCCCTCTTCCCTCTGCTCATTCTCCTATCAACCCCCTCCTACTTCTCTGTCCTGGTACTCCCCTACAATGCTGGAACAAGCCTTTTCAGGATCCAGGACCTCTCCTTCCTTCTTTTTGGGAGTCATTTGATATGTGAATTGTGTCTTGGGTATTCAGAGTTTCTGAGCTAATATCCACTTATCAGTGACTGTATTCCATGTGTGTTCTTTTGTGACTGGGTTACCTCACTTAGGATGATATTTTCCAGATCCAACCATTTGCCTAAGAATTTCTTAAATTCATTGTTTTTAATTGCTGAGTAGTATTCCATTGGGTAAATATACCACATTTTCTGTATCCATTCCTCCATTGAGGGACATCTGGGTTCTTTCCAACTTCTGGCTATTATAAATAAGGCTGCTATGAATATAGTGGAGCATGTGTCCTTATTGCATGTTGGGGAATCCTCAGGGTATATGCCCAGGAGTGGTATTACAGGGTGCTTTGTCAATGCTGGTAAGGTCATTGATACTCTGGTGTGTATTATTGAACAGGCTCTACTTATGTTAAAAAAAAAAAAGCCCATAAATAAATAAAAGTATGTTCGCTTGACATAGTAAAGGATTACTTAACCCAACATAGCCTGGGAGGTCAGAAGTCAAAAGAGATCTTATGATAATGTATCACAATATTTTAAATGAGAACACAATATATATGTTTTAAGGGTCTTGTGTTTGAAGGCTTATACCAGAGTGCTATGAAAAATGTTTATAAAGTATGTTTCTTACACCATACTTCTTTAGGAGGAAATTCTACTTATAGAAATAAGAGTAGAATACTGGTCTTAGCATAATGGTATTCTCTGTGATCCAAGGATATAGCCACAATCTCTGTCATAATTAATATTGACTATGAACATGACAGGATCTGGCATTGTCTAGAAAACAAATCTGTGCCATATACCTTGAAGACAGTTTCTAAACCGGGTTAATTGGAGTGGGAATATCCATGGTAAATATGGACAGCACCAGCCCCTAGGCTAAATCACTGACTTAACAATAGTAGAAGAGATCTGAGGGTCAGGTTAATTTTCCTGACTTCAGATTCAATGTGAACAATTACCTCAATCTCCAAGAGCCACAACTCCATGCTATGCCATCTATGGGCCAGAAAAAGAAAAAACATATTAAGTTAGTTTCATCATAAAAATGAGTAAAGTTCTTAATATACTAGTCGAATATACCCAACCTCTGGCACGTGCTTTAAGAATCAGAACATAATTCTGGTAGAGAGGAACAGATGGTGGAAAAGCATTTGTTTTTTCCGATTTTCTTAGGTCTTGAACTCTAAGGACAATGTTCAATTTGACTTTCCAATGATGGCTGTGGTCTCTTAGCCTGTGCTCCAGGATTATTTTAGGGCAAGGTTTCCAGGTAGAGGATTCTAACTTTTGTCATAAGAGCTAAACAGAGAACAAAAAAACATGTTTCTCTAGCAGCAGGGACATTCAATGTAACTGTTGGCTTTCTGATGCTATTACTACAGTATGACACAACACGAGACAGCACACCATTTTGCATTCTAAATCACGATGGACATAGATATTCACCTCAACAGTCTTTTGTGATTATTATAGCAACTTCTGACCAAGTATTCTTCATGTATCACAAAGGAGGACACAGGAACTCATAGTAGATTAACAGCCAGATGTATTCCACCAAGCAACTTGTGGTTAACACTCTGAACCCAGAACCAAGGTACATTCAAGATTCCATTTTTATCATGCCAATTTTTAAAACATTTTATTAATTATTTTGGCAAATGTTATGGGAACTGTTTTGCTCATAGTAATCCTTGATTGTTCCTTCTAGATCTGCCAAGATCCACTACTCAGTTCCCCATCCTCTCAACCTCTTGGTTTTATTTCTTTAATTTTAATAACCCATTTAGTCCAATTTGTGGTGAGCATATGTTCCTAGAGCTGTGGCCATTCATGACATGACCAATCTTCTGAGGGTAGAATTCTTAAAGAAAATTATCTTGTCCTTCCCCAAATCTCTTCAACAGTCTATAGCTCCTCAATAAGGAGTAGGGGCTTATGAGACTTACCTCTTTCCATGCTAACAAAGTGAATCATCTTGAATTGTACAGGTTGTGTGCAGGAATCCACAATCAATATGAGTTCATGACTATTGCTGCCCCATCAGGAATAGAAGATATGTTTTCTCTAGTTCTTTCCTGCTTTCCTAGAGTCTATAAATGCTCTAAACACATGCATGTAAAGCCTTGGTGCCAAGATCCATATATGAGTGAGAACATGATGTCAGTCTCTCTGGGTCTGTGTTACTTCACTCAGAATGACTGATTCCAGCTCCATCCAGTTACCATTTTTCTTTACAGAATCAAGAGGATGTACTTTGGTAGAATAATCCACAAGGACCACATAATGATGTTGCCATTATTAGATAATTTTAATTATCTTTGAAAGATATTCCAATAGGTTACAGAAAATTTGTAATTCTGTTTAGTCTCCTGAATTTCACTGTATAAATGTCTCAAGTCCTAACTGATAGAACATCTTCTCCAGTATTTCCATGTCATATTTTGGAAAGTGTGAACTGCATTCATTTATTTTGTCAGTGAATCTTTTCTCAGCACCAAAGCTCCAGTACAGTGTGTATATATACACAGAGAGACAGTGATGTTATTGTCTGTGTGGCAGTAAGAGCGGCAATGAGAGAGGAAATTAAAAGGCAACAGGTGATGAAAAACAGACGATTACATCTTCTCTGAGCACAAACACAGCCAACACCTGAGAATGCTAAAAGACATTTATTTATGTCCAATAAATATTTGTTTTTCTACAATGGTATCATTTTTCTTTGTTCCCAAAGAAAATCCAACCAGATTTGATGATCACCCAAGTTTGATATTTATTTAAAAAATGATGGGGCAAGCTCTAAAAGTTTTCCACAAAGTTCTTCTAATTGCTTTTCTTTAGGTTCTTCTTAATGCTAAAGGGTGGACTTAGGCAGGCCCAATCTGAAAATGTGGCCTTTGCAATTTTGACTCTGCTCTCTTGCTGCCCTGAAATGACACCAGATACTCAGCTCTGAGACTATGATTGAGCACACTTATCTGGTCATTGGAGAGATCATTATTATGGGAAGCTAACAGACTAAGGGCCTGCTCTCTAGGTCTTAGAAGTGGATACTCCAGACTCTTCTGTGTGTCCTGCCATTTTGTAGACACATAGGGAGTCTGGTGCCAGTACTAATGATCTCATGAATGTACAGGAATTATATATGTATTTTCAACCAAAGCTCATATTTCAATTCATAAAGCAGAATATAACAAATATGACATTTTTCCATATAAGCAGACACTCAATTGTTATTTTCCTTGCTGTGAAAAATTAAAAATCAACCATTGTATTGCAAATATTTTCTGTCACTGGCTGAGATGGACTGTGGTGTTTCTGTTTGGAAACAAGGATGTTGAGGCTCAGAAAGATTGTTGTATGAGAATGACACCATTCAGCTAGAGACTGCAGCTGGGCTCCAATTTGAACCACAGGCTTTCTAATTCTACACCCATGCCTCTTCCTAATATGGAAAAAAAATGAAGTAAAACTGAAACATAGATCAAATCACATTCAACAATTTATTCTGTAAAATATATATTTAACTACATACAAG
This sequence comes from Apodemus sylvaticus, assembly GCF_947179515.1. NCBI lineage: Eukaryota > Metazoa > Chordata > Mammalia > Rodentia > Muridae > Apodemus > Apodemus sylvaticus. Next base: position 77,148,961 of record NC_067476.1, read on the forward strand.
AAGTGTAGTACTAAAAGCCTTTCCTCAGCTATGTGAGGTTTTGAAACATAATATTTGAATGGATAAATAGAATTCAATTCTTCACTCATAAGGCCAGGAATTTCAGATAATTCTCAAGAGGAAAAAATAATAAAAGGAGAAAGTTTGAGTTGTCTGTGTGTATCATCGTAGTATAAAAGGTGCAAACACATTTTTATTATGCTTCCTGAAGATCAAGAAATCACTTACAGGACAACATGAAAGAAGCAAGGTAGCGAGAGGCAGAGCCCTGGGAAGTTGTGTTGTCCCCTTTAAACGCTCATCTTCCCCTGTCTCCCACCCACACCTGGAGCTTTGGACTCTTTGGTTCATATTTTCAATTCCCAATGCACTCTGTCTGTGGTAAGAATTTTGAAATATACTTCAGATGATATCAAGCAAGAAGGGGTTATATTAAGGAAAATAAATGTGTGTTCACTCTAATAGCTATTCAGAGTGTGAAACGCAAATAAGCTTTAAAAAAAAAAGCCACGCCCTTTGACCCACATTCATGTTTAGGTGAGTGACAGTGACCTCATAACTTTGTAGAGACTGATGACGTGAATGAGAAGCGGTAGGGCTTTAGGTAGGCTTTAATGTGGAAACACAGAAACTTTGAAAGAACACAAACCCTTTAGGCACAATGCTTGTGTGACATGTAGATTGTGTGAGGAATGTATGTTAGGGATAATCAATAATTTGTTGAAGCTTTTGTTAGATATTCATGTGCCATTACCGCCTCTACTTAAGAGGGATCTGAATGGGCTGGAGAGCTAGCTCAACAGCTAAGGCACTGACTGCTCTTCCAGAGGTCCTGAGTTCAATTCCCAGCAATCACAATTATCTGTAATGGGAATTGATATCCCCTTCTGGTATGTCTGAAGACAGCAACACTAAATTAATATACATAAAATAAATAAATCTTAAAAGAGAGAGAGAGAGAGAGAGAGAGAGAGAGAGAGAGAGAGAGAGAGAGAGAGAGAGAGAGTCCTGAGCACTGTAGGTGTATAGAGAGGCTATCGGAACATATTGACCTATTCTATGATGAGTCTTTTTTTTTTTTACTTACTTAGAGTTCTCAGTTTCTGGGTTTTAGTTTAATATTATCATTTTTGTTTTGATTTTTTTAATTAGAAGTTTTCTTTATTTACATTTCAAATGCTATCCACTTTCCTGGTTTCCCCTCTGAAAACCCCCTATCCCATTCCCCCTCCCCCTGCTTCTATGAGAGTGTTCCCTCCATCTATTCACCCACACCCCCTTCCCTGTCCTGGCCTTTGCCTATACTGGAACATCGAGCATTCACAGGAAGAAGGCCCTGTCCTCTTGTTGACATTCTACAAGAACATCCTCTGCTACATATGTGGCTGGAACCATGGGTCCTTCCATGTGTACTCTAGTTGGTGGTTTAGGCCCTGGGAGCTCTGGTTGGTTCATATTGTTGTTCCTCCTATGGGGCTGCAAACCCCTTCAACTCCTTCAGTCCTTTCTCTAACTCTTCCATTGGGGACCCTGTGTTCAGTCCAATGGTGGACTGCGAGCATCTGCCTCTTAGGAGTGAGCTATATGAGGCTCCTGTCAGCATGCACTTCTTGGCATTTACAATAGTGGATTATATGGTTGCTGTATATGGGATGGATCCCCAGGTGGAACAGTCTCTAGATGGCCTTTCCTTCAGTCTCTTCTCCACAGTTTGTCTCTGTATCTCCTCTCTTGGGTGTTTTGTCCCCCCTTCTAAGAAGGACCAGCGTATCCACACTTTGGTCTTCCTTCTTCTTGAGCTTCATTTTGTCTGTGAGTTGTATCTTGGGTATTCTGAGTTTTGGGGCTAATATCCATCTATTAGTGAGTGCATGCCATGTGTGTTCTTTTGTGATTAGGTTACCTCACTCATGACATTTTCTAGTTCCATCAATTTGCCTAAAAATTTCATGAAGTCATTGTTTTTAATAGATAAGTAGTACTCCATGTACATTTTCTGTATCCATTCCTAGACTCCAGAAAACCAAGTAACCCTATTAAAAATGGGGTACAGGGCTAAACAAAGAATTCTCAATTGAGGAATACCAGATGGCTGAGAAACACCTAAAGAAATGTTCAAATTCCTTAGTCATCAGGAAAATACAAATCAAAACTTCCCTGAGATTCCACCTCACACCAGTCAGAATGGCTAAGATAAATGAAAACAAACAAACAAAACAAAACTCCAGTGACTGTAGAGAGCCTTATTGAGGTGCCATGCCACCTGGCAGGAACTTGCCCTTGCCCAATGAGAAGTTCCTCTCCCAGCTTTTGAGCAGGAACTCCTGTGTTAGCCATAATCTCTTCCACCTTGGGTGGAGTGCTCAGACCAAGGTGAAGCCTATTGTTCTTCAATGACCTGCAGTTTCCTGAGAAACACTAGCCACCTGCTGATCAACTGAACTGGTTCTGCTGAGAAGCTTCCAGCCTGTGTGGGAAGGATTTTCCCCTGCCTATAAATTTGGAATCCTTCATTAAACTTTGAGACCTTGAAGAGTAGGTGTTATCTTGGTCTCTGTCTCTTTCTACCACCATCCCATACATCCCCCCCCCCCCCCCCCGGTTCCCTTCCAGGTAACCCATTCGATGTAACTGTGGCCAGTTACAGGTGACAGCAATGCTCAGGTTTCTCTCTGAACAGTTCTCCTTTGCTGCTGGGACTGCAAGCTGCTGCAACCACTTTGGAAATCAGTCTGGGGGTTCCTCGGAAAATTTGATATAGTATTAACTGAGCCCCCAGCTGTCCCACTCCTGGGCATTTACCTAAAACATGCTGCAGCATGCAATAAGGACACATGATCCACTATGTTCATAGCAGCCTTATTTATAATACCAAGAAGCTGCACAAAAATAACCAAAACAACAACAACAACAACAACAACAAAAACCCAGATGTCCTTCAACAGAAGAATGGACACAGAAAATGTGGTACATTTATACAATGTCATCTTTGTATAAAGCCTTCTCTATTTGCATGATCCACAGAGAGTCTCATGTCCACTATCTCAGCTTGTGTTTTTGTAAACATTCCTCTCAACTCTCTGCCATTTTTATCACTTTACTTTCATAATTGTGGGTTTCTCTTCATTGCAGTCAGTGCTTTGCACATTACTATAAGTTTGGAATGCTTTACTAGTTGTCTTCCTAGTTTATTATTTAAACTCTCATAAATTAAGCACTGTCAGATCACAAATCATATTCACCACACTCACCATAGCATATTCATAACATGAGGAACTGTTTAATACTTGAAATTTTTACATCTTGAGATTGTTTTGCTTTTGAGTCTCTGACTCCTAGTAATGATCAGATCCCAAGCAGATCCAGAGATTTGGGCTTTAAATATGCAAAGCTCACATGCTGAAAGTTGAAAACGCTGCATTTATCCTGAGTCTGGAATTCTCATGTTTAGTCTGGCAAATCATCTCTGTGAAAACTTCACTTCTCTTTAAGGTAATAATCATTTTCTTTGCCTTGGCTTACTCATGGCCTCTGAATTCCAGCACTGTGACTATCAGGCAGTGACATAAAAATATAAAACTACATGTACAACACAATGTGATAACAGGTAAAATAATGGGTTTTATTCAGTATTCATTTAAAGAATTTCTGTATTAGTTTTTTTTGGAAATTTCAAACAATGTGATTTGATCATATTTATTGCCTCTTCCAACTCCCCCAGATTCATACCTAATCAGCTCTGTGTCCTCTTTAATTTTTATTTCGCTTATTTTTTCATATATTAAATCCAATGTATGTTTCCCATTAATTCTTTGATGTCCAGCCTTCCATTGTAGTGTGGTTCACTTACTCGTAATATTCTTTAAAACCTGATTCTCTATTTTTCAGCTTTTTCCAACAGCTCCTCAGTTAGAGGTGCCACTTCAGATGCAATTTCTCACTTCATGTAGGGATTTGGTTACTGTTAAGTTTACATGGTATCACAATTCCTGTAAATACACACACACATACACACGCCATACATACATATATATATATATATATATATATATATATATATATATATATAAATTAGAGGTGTCAACAATGTCATCATAATTTCATGATGAAATTATGAATTTAAAAAGATGAATAGAATAAAATAGTAAAATATAGCTCAAAATTTATAGATTATGTACCATATACTTATAAGATACATATGATATATATAATATTTATGATACATTCATTCTATCTTATTATAACTCATAGTTCAAGTACCTTGAATTTGTTGAATTTCATTTTTTCTCTAACATGAGTGTAAAAAATATACTTTTTTCTTTTCTAGATTTTAGTGGGAATTAAGGTGATAATCATAGGCTCTAGCATTAGCCTGGGTGAAATTACATAATAGATTAACAATATATTTCTCATCAATAGAGAAAGATGCTTTAAAAATATATGAGATAGTTTTGTGGGGACAGTGTTTTATAGCATTGTGCCAAGTTCAAGAGAAAATTTCAGACCTGTCTTCTCATACGGAAAGTGTGTCCTGTTGTCTTTGTTCATGTTCCCATATAGTTCACATTAGAAACAATCAATGGTATGGGGTAAGAATCAACTATATATGAAGAAAACATTCATAACTTATTCATAGGGTGTTAACAGAATACCAAACTTCAAAATCAGACTTCTTTTTAAGTTGAATATAATTGTACTTATTTTAGAAAGTCATTTGCAGAGTTAGATATTATACAAAAGGTATTTTCAGTACTTAGTATATAGCACATAAAATATGGCATTTTTCTTGCCTATAAACAATGATAATCATCATCATCATCATCATCATCATTATAATAATGATAACAGCAATAATAGTAAATACCACTAAGAGGTCAACTAGTTTCAATACACTGTGACACTCAGTGTTGTCAATTTATATCATTTTCTGTGCAATGTACAATTTGTATAGAATCATTGAAGTAGAGAAGTGTTTAGTGTAGCTTTTCCTACCCCCACATAAGCTCCAGAAGGCCCACACTACCAGCCCCCATCCAGAATACCCTTAATCCACGGATAAAAATCACCGACACACACATTGCTCAATTTCAACGTGCATTATTGGCTCAATTGCTGTGTGTTATTAAACCCCTGTGGCTACTGTGCCCACCACTACTCTTAGCTCAACACCCTAAATCTGTTCTTAACTTTACTCAGTTACCTCCACTGCCCACCTATAGAAGTGACCTGAGATTTCACAGAGCTGCTGGGCTTTTCTCTGAATCATGGTGAACCTTCCCTTCCTCTCACTCCTGTGTCTATCAGCTTGCCTGTCCATACCAGGAAGTCTTGCCTGTTCCTTCTAGCCAGCAATTTGCCCATGACTTCTTTACTGATAGAAGAAGAACCAATTTGGAATGGGATCTTAGCATTAGAACTACAACTGCTGAGATGTTTAGTGCCCCACAACTTTCCCCAATTTATTTTTCAGAAATTGTATCACATATCTACTTGACCTTGGAAATAAAAAAGGGAAAGGTGTTAAGTCTATTGTGCACTTTAAATTATATATAGACTCTATATATTTCATCTACAGACAAAAAGTATCAAAAGGCCAATAGGTTGCCTTTGAATTCTCTCATTTCCTATAGTGACTGGCCACTGAGGTTAATTGAGGATGTATTGACAATAGGACAATGGGCCCTTTATCATTTCTGATCTTGAGTACAATAGAACTTTAGTCATCCTTTGGCAGTCACACATGAGGAAAAATGCACTCCTAATATGTTAAATAATCTCTGCAGGTGGAAGGAACAGGAATTCTTTTTTATTTTTTTTATTTACATTTTAAAAAATTCCCCTTTTCTAGACCCCCCACCCCCCGAAAGTCCCATCAGCCCCCTTCCCTCCCCATGTTTTCCCACCCAACCCTTCCCACTTCCCTGTTCTGGTTTTGCCTGTACTGGAATACCCAAAACATAATCCACACATCAAATGAGGTACAAGAAGAATGGAGGAGTGGCCCCTTGTTCTGGAAAGACTCAGTGAAGCAGTATAGGGAACAGGAATTCAAAACTAGCTTCAGCTACATAGTAAGTTTGAGACTAGCCTGGAGGTGAGACCTTGATCAAATAAAGGAAGATGTTTAGAGTGTTTATCATAGATTAGTAGGGTTACTTTTAAAAAAGTAAATATTTATATTCATTTATTCTCTTAGAAGGCTTTTATAGATAATTATTCCCTAGTCATTAATAGACAAGTAGTTAATTCACTTTAATTTAAATGATAATAAGTTATTTCTTGCTGTATGAACTCAGGAGTGAGTGAGGGATAATGCAGTTTTAATAAATGATAAAGAGTTCAGGTGTTATGGGCAGATATTTACAGGAAAAATTGAGTTTTGATCATTTCATCTCTTATTAAAAATAGTATATATCTCACATAAAAAGAAATCACCATTATATTTTATTTGAAGCTTGACTATTAGAGCATAAACATAATAAACCAAGAGGTATTAATTCCTTGTGGAGGTTAGAATTGAGATCACCTTTATTCTTTTTTAAAAGGGGCATTTAAATACAGAACACAGTGGCTGAGACAAGGTGCTAACTTCTATGTATTGAGCACTCTTTTGTCTAGATTCTCAATCTTCTGATGACTCTCCTTAAAATACATCACTTATATGCATATATTGCCTTAAAGATTAAAAGACAGATGAATTAGTGGTTTAAAGCTTGAATCATGGGCAAGATCACTTAAGTCAAATTTCATCACTTCTTTTTTTTTGGTTTTTGTTTGTTTTACTATTTTTAAACAAAAGATTTATTTTATTTATTTTATGTATAGGAGTACTATGTATTCTTGCACACCAGAAGAGTAAATCAGATTCATTGCAGATGGTTGAGTTTTACCATATAGTTGCTGGCAATTAAACTCAGGATCTCTGGAAGAGCAGCCAGTAGTGCTTTGAACTGCTAGGCCAACTCTCTAGCCCTAAATTTGTCACTTCTACATATTATCTATGTGACCTTTGCCACTGTTAATAACATTTAAAAAGGTTATTACATTTATGCATGTATGTATACATGAATGCATGTATGTATGTCATGTTTATGTATATGTTAGTGATTGCATGTAGATTTCAAAGGACAAGTATTGAGAGTTAGTTTTCTCATTTTATTTTGTGTTGGCATAGAGCTGTATTGTTTCTGATATACTTTGTACTCTAGGTAGCTGGCCAGCAACCTTCTGGATGATTCTCCTGTGTCTGCCTACTATGTCGCCATAAGAGGACTATGATTATAGGTGTACTCCATCACATTTGACTTTTTTGTGGTTTCTTAAAATAGAATTCAGACCATTAGACTTTGTGGTAAGTGCTATTACTCACTTAGACATCTCAATGGCCCCTTGTTAATCTTAGGAAGACAACTGATAGAATAAAACATGGTCCTTACATTCAAGCTCACATGAACTCTCTGTGCTTACATTACCATATAGGAAGGCACTTGTCTTTCATACAGACATGTTGGCCAATCAACAATGACACTTAAAAACATAAAGCTTCTGCTTATTTTGTCTTAGGACAATGAACACTTGGTACATAGAAGGAATGTCATATATACTGGTGGATGAATGAATGAATGAATGCACCAGTTGTAACTAGTCACCTGGTATTTGCTAAGGTCAATACCAAAGCATTTCAGAAATCGTTTCATATTAAATTAATAGTGTTAAGATTGGATTTGACTCTATATAAAGAGTCTTATGTTTCATCTCTTAGTCATCACAAGGAGATGTATGTAAAGTGAGAGTGATGCATTTAATCTTACAGTGGACGTATTTATCTAGTTCAAAAATAATAGGCCAAAATTTCCACCATATTGTTAAATTCTTAAAGAATCTACTCATGATTTCTTCTACTATTATCAAATTAGTATACAAATTGAAAGAAAGTAAGGTATATGAAAGAAAATGTGGAGGGGAGGTCTTACTTTTCTGACTACAAATATCTGGGCAGCTTTTTCCTGTCTCAGATATTAGACTAAAGCAAAGAACTATAGTGCTGTACTAGGTGATAGATCATGTACAGCAAGATATAACTTCTTGTGTTTATTTCATTTAATTAATTAATTAGAGAAGGAGGTAGTTTCACTATGTAGACCAGGCTGCCAGACCAGGAACTTGCTATGCATACCTGTCTAAGCCTCAAACTCAGAAATCTACTTTATTCTGCCTCTCTGGTTGTAGGATTAAAGGCATACTTCACATTATTCTTGTTTTTTGTTTTGAGCCCCTGAATGAGTTTTATAAAAATGGAGAATGTATTCCGGTATGAGTAGGCCTGGGCATTCAGTCTTGAGATGCAATCTCTCATCATCTTGGAACATTCAGACCTTGTGAAAAAGACTATTTTATTAATTTTGTAGGATTGCTATACCTATGTATCTGTGATGACAGATACACTGTTAAGGCTGTATAAATAATTTTTGAATACCCTCTAAAAGATACTTCTGGATCCAGTAAGCAGGCTCATTGGGTTAAAACATTTGCCGAGTGGCTGCTCCAGCTGAAGGGCCATCAGCAGTGGAACCAAGGAGTCACAGGGACCAGTTAGGCCCTGCGCCCACGACCACTGACCTTCGCTGACCAGCCGGACAGCAAGCAGCTGCAGTTGTGCGGCGCCTTTCCTGCACGGAGGCCACTTCAGAACTCGGCCTCCCACCAGTCAGGAGAGGAGGATCCATCTTGGTTCCGTACTCCAGGAATCGGACAGACTGAGGTACACAAACATAATCCGAGGCCAACACCGCGGTGGTCTGAGCCCGACGGGCGTTGGCCTGCACCCAGGCCCTGGGCGGGTCGGGGGGCCATCGGGGTGCCAACCCAACCAGGAGGTTTTTTGCCCAGGCCTGCGAGCTCGCCGCCGCCATTTTGCCTGCAGGACGACAGAGAGCTCAGGCGGGCAGACCTGTAACAGGCATAGCCTAAGGCTAACAAAGCGGGGGTCCAGGCCCCAACAGGCACAGGACTGACCCCAAGAACTGGGCGGCTTGGTGGGCCATCTGTGAGTCAACCCGCCCAGGTGATTGTTAGCAAAGCAGACTCTCCCGGCGCTTTCAGGGAGCGCGGGCGCACACGCCCGCCATCCTAGTCACCTGGCAAACCCAATTAACAGTCAAAGCCGTAGGGGAACTTTGCTCGGACCTTGGCCTCCCAGGCTTTTGCCTGGACTCAGGGACTGGGCGGCCAGGCTAACCTTGTGTGCGATAGCCCTGTTGGCAGATCGGCTGCCCAGCGGAGTGAGCAGAACTCAGGGGAGGTCACAGTAGCATACACCATCGGCACTCCCTGGAGTGCACACGGGCTCCATCTGCTCCACAGACACAATCTGGGGCAAGGCCTCAGGCAGAAGCCCTTAGCTCTACTCTCTCCGCTTCCGGATCCAGATCAGTCTGGGCGGCAGCATTACATCTCCAAGTCCTGCAAGTGGCTAGCTGGGCTTCCGGGCGGCCAGCTGGGAGAAGTCAGTGTGCTCCAGTGAATCCAGCGGGCCCCAGCGGGAGCCTTCGGGTGCCTGCTTTGGGATCTGAACAGCCTGGGCAGCAGCACACTGTCTACAAGCAGTGCAGGAGGTAAGCTGTGCACCAGAGGCCAACTGGGAAGGGGCAGCTTGCACTGGTGAGTCCAGCACTGACAAGATAAACTAACACCAGTGAGATCTAGATGGCAAAAGGCAAACGCAGGAACGTCACTAACAGAAATCAAGGCAATATGGCAACATCTGAACCCAATTCTCCTCTACCAACATGTCCTGGATACCCCATCACACCAGTAAAACAAGATTTGGATTTAAAATCACTGGTCATGATGCTGGTACAGGAACACATGAAGGTCATACATAAAGAAATTCAGGAGACAATGGATCAAAAGGTAGAAGCCCTTGCAAGGGAAACACAAAAATCATTGAAAGAAATCCAGGAGAATACAAAAGCCAACAAGGAGGAAATGCAAAAAACACTTAAAGAAATACAGGAGAACTTTGCTCAACAGGCTGAGGTCATGAAAGACGAAACACAAAAATCTCTTAAAGAAATACAGGAGAACTTTGGTCAACAGGCTGAGCTCATGAAAGAGAGAACACAAAAATCTCTTAAAGAATTACAGGAAAACACAAACATGCAAGTGAAGGAGCTAAGCAAAACCATCCAGGATCTAAAATCAGAAGTAGAAACAACTAAGAAAACTCAAAGGGAGACAACTTTGGAGATAGAAAGCCTTGGGAAGAAATCAGGGGACAGAGATACAAATATCAACAACAGAATACAAGAGATAGAAGAAAGAATCTCAGATGCTGAAGATTCCATAGAAACCATGGACTCAACAGTTAAAGAAAATGCAAAATGCAAAAAGCTTGTAACCCAAAATATCCAGGAAATCCAGGACACAATGAGAAGACCAAACCTAAGGATTATAGGCATAGAGGAGAGTGAAGATTTACAACTTAAAGGGCCAGCAAATATCTTCAATAAAATTATGGAAGAAAACTTCCCTAACCTAAAGAGAGAGATGCCCATGAATATACAAGAAGCCTACAGAACTCCAAACAGACTGGACCAGAACAGAAATACTTCCCGTCACATAATAATCAAAACACCAAATGTTCTAAACAAAGAAAGAATACTAAAGGCAGTAAGAGAAAAAGGCCAAGTAACATATAAAGGAAGACCTATCAGAATCACAGCAGACTTTTCACCTGAGACTATGAAGGCTAGAAGGTCCTGGGCAGATCTCATGCAGACTCTAAGAGAACACAAATGCCAACCAAAACTACTATATCCAGCAAAACTCTCAATCACCATAGATGGAGAAACTAAGATATTTCATGACAAAACCAAGTTTACCCAATATCTATCCACAAACCCGGCCCTAAAAAGGATAATAGGAGGACAACACCAATACAAGGAGGGAAACTTCACCCTGGAAAAAGCAAGATAGTAACCTTTCATCAAACCCAAAAGAAGTTAAGCATTCAAATTTAAAAAATAACGTCAAAAATGATAGGAAGTAACAATCACTATTCCTTAATATCTCTTAACATCAATGGACTTAATGCCCCAATAAAAAGACACAGACTAACTGAATGGATACGTAAACAGGACCCTACATTTTGCTGCTTACAGGAAACACACCTCAGGGTCAAAGACAAACACTACCTTAGAGTAAAAGGCTGGAAGACAATTTTACAAGCAAATGGTCTCAGGAAACAAGCTGGAGTAGCCATTTTAATATCAGATAAAATTGACTTTCAACCCAAAGTCATCAAAAGAGACCCTGAGGGTCACTTCTTGCTGGTCAAAGGAAAAATACAAAAAGAAGAACTGACAATCCTGAACATCTATGCCCCAAATGTAAGGGCACCCTCTTTTGTAAAAGAAACTTTATTAAAACTAAAAGCACACATTGCACCTAACACAATAATTGTGGGTGACTTCAACACTGCACTTTCCTCAATGGACCGATCAGGAAAACAGAAACTAAACAGGGACACAATGAAACTAATTGAAGCTTTGGACCAATTAGATTTAACAGATATATATAGAACATTCTATCCTAAAACAAAAGAATATACCTTTTTCTCAGCACCTCATGGTACCTTCTCCAAAATCAACCATATAATTGGTCACAAGACAGACCTCAACAAATATAAGAAGATCGAACTAATCCCATGCCTCCTATCTGATCACTATGGAGTAAAAGTGGTCTTCAATAGCAACAGAAACAACAGAAAGCCCACATACACGTGGAAACTGAACAATACTCTACTCAATGATACCTTGGTCAAGGAAGAAATAAAGAAAGAAATTAAAGACTTTTTAGAACACAATGAAAATGAAAACACAACATACCCAAATCTATGGGACACAATGAAAGCAGTGCTAAGAGGAAAACTCATAGCCCTGAGTGCCTCCAAAAAGAAAATGGAGAGAGCATACATTACCAGCTTAATGACACACCTGAAAGCCCTGGAACAAAAAGAAGCTATTTCGCCCAGGAGGAGTAGAAGGCAGGAAATCATCAAACTCAGGGCCGAAATCAATCAAGTAGAAACAAAGAGAACCATACAAAAAATCAACAATACCAGGAGCTGGTTCTTTGAGAAAATCAACAAGATAGATAAACCCTTAGCCAGAATGACCAAAGGGCACAGAGAAAGTATCCAAATTAACAAACTTAGAAATGAAAAGGGAGATATAACAACGGAAACTGAGGAAATCCAAAAAATCATCAGATCCTACTACAAGAGCCTATACTCAACACAACTGGAGAATCTGGAGGAAATGGACAATTTCCTTGACAGATACCAAATACCAAAATTAAATCAGGACCAACTAGACCATCTAAACAGTCCCATAATGCCTAAAGAAATAGAAGGAGTCATAGAAAGTCTTCCAACCAAAAAAAGCACAGGACCAGATGGCTTCAGTGCAGAATTCTACCAGACCTTCAAAGAAGAGTTAACACCAATACTCTTCAAACTATTCCACAAAATAGAAACAGAAGGAACACTACCCAATTCCTTCTACGAAGCCACAATTACGCTGATACCAAAGCCACACAAAGATCCAACAAAGAAAGAGAACTTCAGACCAATTTCCCTTATGAACATCGATGCAAAAATACTCAATAAAATTCTTGCCAACCGAATCCAAGAACACATCAAAACGATCATCCACCATGATCAAGTAGGCTTTATCCCAGGAATGCAGGGTTGGTTCAATATACGGAAATCCATCAATACAATCCACTACATAAACAAACTCAAAGAACAAAACCACATGGTCATTTCATTGGATGCTGAAAAAGCATTTGACAAAATTCAGCATCCCTTCATGCTTAAAGTCTTGGAGAGAACAGGAATTCAAGGCCCATACCTAAACATAGTAAAAGCAATATACAGCAAACCGGTAGCCAGCATCAAACTAAATGGAGAGAAACTTGAAGCAATCCCACTGAAATCAGGGACCAGACAAGGCTGCCCCCTTTCTCCTTATCTTTTCAATATTGTACTTGAGGTACTAGCTCGGGCAATTCGACAACATAAGGAGGTCAAAGGGATACAAATTGGAAAGGAAGAAGTCAAACTATCATTATTTGCAGACGACATGATCGTCTACCCAAGTGACCCAAAGAACTCCACTAGAGAGCTCCTACAGCTGATAAACAACTTCAGCAAAGTGGCAGGTTATAAAGTCAACTCAAGCAAATCAGTGGCCTTCCTATACTCAAAGGATAAGCAGGCTGAGAAAGAAATTAGGGAAATGACCCCCTTCACAATAGCCACAAACAGTATAAAGTATCTTGGGGTGACTCTTACCAAACATGTGAAAGATCTGTATGACAAGAACTTCAAGACTCTGAAGAAGGAAATGGAAGAAGACCTCAAAAAATGGGAAAACCTCCCATGCTCATGGATCGGCAGAATCAATATAGTTAAAATGGCCATTTTGCCTAAAGCACTATACAGATTCAATGCAATACCCATCAAAATCCCAACTCAATTCTTCACAGAGCTAGAAAGAGCAATTATCAAATTCGTCTGGAACAACAAAAAACCCAGGATAGCTAAAACTATTCTCAGCAACAAAAGGAAATCTGGGGGAATCAGTATCCCTGACCTCAAGCAATACTACAGAGCAATAGTGTTAAAAACTGCATGGTATTGGTACAGTGACAGACAGGAGGATCAATGGAACAGGATTGAAGATCCAGAAATGAACCCACACACCTATGGCCACTTGATCCTCGACAAAGAGGCTGAAAACATCCAATGGAAAAAAGATAGCCTTTTCAACAAATGGTGCTGGTTCAACTGGAGGTCAGCATGCAGAAGAATGCGAATTGATCCATCCTTGTCTCCTTGTACTAAGCTCAAATCCAAATGGATCAAGGACCTCCACATAAAGCCAGACACTCTGAAGCTAATAGAAAAAAAACTGGGGAAGACCCTTGAGGACATCGGTACAGGGAGAAAGTTTCTGAACAGAACACCAATAGCGTATGCTCTAAGAGCAAGAATTGACAAATGGGACCTCATAAAATTACAAAGTTTCTGTAAGGCAAAGGACACCATCAAGAGGACAAATCGGCAACCAACAAATTGGGAAAAGATCTTCACCAATCCTACATCAGATAGAGGGCTAATATCCAATATATATAAAGAACTCAAGAAGTTAGACTCCAGAAAACCAAACAACCCTATTAAAAAATGGGGTACAGAGTTAAACAAAGAATTCTCACCTGAAGAACTTCGGATGGCGGAGAAGCATCTTAAAAAATGCTCAACTTCATTAGTCATTAGGGAAATGCAAATCAAAACAACCCTAAGATTTCATCTTACACCAGTCAGAATGGCTAAGATTAAAAATTCAGGAGACAGCAGGTGTTGGAGAGGGTGTGGAGAAAGAGGAACACTCCTCCACTGCTGGTGGGGTTGCAAATTGGTACAACCACTCTGGAAATCAGTCTGGCGGTTCCTCCGAAAACTGGGCACCTTACTTCCAGAAGATCCTGCTATACCACTCCTGGGCATATACCCAGAAGACTCCCCACCATGTAATAAGGATACATGTTCTACTATGTTCATAGCAGCCCTATTTGTAATTGCCAGATGCTGGAAAGAACCCAGGTATCCCTCAACAGAAGAGTGGATGCAAAAAATGTGGTATATCTACACAATGGAGTACTATTCAGCCATTAGAAACAATGAATTCATGAAATTCTTAGGCAAATGGATGGAGCTAGAGAATATCATACTAAGTGAGGTAACCCAGACTCAAAAGGTGAATCATGGTATGCACTCACTAATAAGTGGATATTAACCTAGAAAACTGGAATACCCAAAACATAATCCACACATCAAATGAGGTACAAGAAGAAAGGAGGAGTGGCCCCTGGTTCTGGAAAGACTCAGTGAAACAGTATTCAGCAAAACCAGAACGGGGAAGTGGGAAGGGGTGGGTGGGAGGACAGGGGAAGAGAAGGGGGCTTGCGGGACTTTCGGGGAGTGGGGGGGCTAGAAAAGGGGAAATCATTTGAAATGTAAATGAATTATATCGAATAAAAAAAAAAAAAAACATTTGCCATGCAAGCCTGACAACTGAGTTTGATCTGCATATTAGAAGACAAAAACATGCATTCACATAATCTGAACCATGAACATTATCATATATCCACACACAATTATACTATGTTAAATCACTTTTTAAATGGACAAAAAGTTACTTAATTTTCTTATCAGATAAGTGAGTGTTACCTTTGAGCATGGTAGTTATGCCTGTTAGTTATAGTCATGCTATTTTGACAAAATGCTGAACAGATGCAAATTAAGGGAAGAAAAGTACATTTTAGTCCATCACTTGAGGACCAGTGATGGAATAGGCTCAATTCCTGGAAGTAGTTTGATGAAAACATTTCCCATGCAAGCCATAACTTACAAATCTTCTACATTCATGCTCTAACATTCAGATCTGCAGAATTACAATGGACAGGAGTGCAATATCTTACTGCTATTGACAGCCTGTTATAAATGAAATGGATCAATGCTTTGATTAAAAACTGGAGATGCAATCTAGTTATGGTTGGCCAATGTGTTTGTTCCTATTGACATTTTCCTATAAACCACTGAACCATTTGGTCAACATGCCAGCCTTCAAGATTAGAGGACAATAATTATGGGTGGTCAATTGATAAGAATTTGCTCAACCATTTTTCTACAAGCCTATCTGAAAGCAGTGCAATTGGAAAGCTCCACCTGAGTGATTCTGAAAAATCACTCTTGGAGTGTGAAACAATTTAGCTTAACATCGTTCAGGAATGGCACATTAATGTGGAACCATGTTCTTGCTACTCTTTAAAAAGTTGACAAACTGATTTTAAGAACAGATTTACAGATCCACAGAGGAGTAGTAAGGCAGGTCCTACATCTTTTCACCGCTAATCAGAAAAATTAATAGAAACTGTAAATCTGAATATCATTGTAAAATAGATTCTTCACAACCTTTCCTGTTTTCTCAATTATTGAAAGAAAATAGAAATTCTTCTGAAGACAGCATTTTGGAACAAATCAGAAATAAGAATTTGGTTTGTGTGTAAAACTGGGAAGTGAAACAGAAAGACAATGCCCCATTGGATGTTTTTAGCTCAGAGTCACCTTTCCATGGGGATACTAAGCTCTTTTCTTTTGCCTAGTTTCCTGTGTTTGATGCAGGTAAGCAGGGTGTCTTTTCTGAGCTGGTGCTATGTCTTTAAATATAGTTTAAGGGTTTCTTCAGAACAGACAGACTTCCTTTGACCTTTCTGAACTTTTCAAAAACAGGTGGAATCTACGTAGCTTCTGGAAGTGTGTATTTCCTTATAGCAATCTCCTTCCAGTGGATTTTAAGGCACAGAAGAGAAGCCTGGAATAAATCAGAATAAAATGAGAGTGAATCAAGGTTCTGAAACAGTATAAGGTGCAGAAGGATAGGAAATTTTCATACTGATCTATACATTTCTGAAACATAATAGAACTTTCTTTTTTAATTTGGCAGAAATTTGTTGTGAGATTCCAACTAGAAGTAAAGTATTTGCTGAATGATGAAATAAAATGCTGTCAATATTTTGGTAGTCAATGGAGTGATAGATTTAAAAAAAAAAGACCACTATCAGAAGACACTATGCCCAGGGAATAAAATACTTTTAGGGAAAAGGCTATCACACAGGAAGAAAGTATCTACAGGAGATCAACTTCCAGTTCTAGACAAAAATTTATTTTGTTATAGAATCATGTACAGTGCATGTTAAAGAAGTTACTTAGTTTATTATGATTATTAACATTAAAAATAGTGATGATGCCTACTGTATATGCTCTAAGATTTGTTATAGTTACGCCATGTTCAATGACATAGTAACCTTCTGCTGCCTAGGCAGCAACATGTAAAACCTTCTGCTCCTTCTCTAGCACCATGTCTGCCTGCATGTCAACCTGCTTTCACATGATGATAATGGACTAATATTCTGAAACTGTCAATCAGGTTTGATGAAATGTTTTCCTTTAAAAGAGTTGCTATGGTGATGTTATCTCTTCATAGCCATAAAACCCTAAGACAGCCTTCAACATTGACATGGAACAGCCTTGGCTTGGAGAGGGGTTCTGAGAGAAGGAGTGTTGAGAGCTTCAAAACAAATCATGGGTCAAAGCTGGCAGTCTATGTTCTGCTTGAAACAGCTTTCTAGAATGCTCTATGTTCTGCTTGAGACAGTTGTCCAAGCAGTTCTCTTTTACTATTCTAAAAATTCTCTGGATAGCCCATCTCTTGCAAATCAAAAGCCCATGCTTTTATTTTACATATCAATTCAGTCATTACCCCAGGTCCCCCTTTCATTATCCCATGCATTAGCATTTCATGATCCCAGCAGCTTGATTCTTAGGAGAAAGCAATCACATTATTTTTTTTAAATATTACAAAAAAAAAAATCAGAGATCTGCATGCCTCTGTTAAGCACATATGATAAGTTATCTGAGGGGACCCCACCCTGTAATTACCATTTCTACCATCATTTCTACCATGCCTGGGCCGAACCTTGTTTTTTCCCAAGCTTACCTCAAACTTGGGAATTCACTTGCCTTTGTAAGTAAGCACAAACAAAAAATTTACCTGGGTGGGATCTTGCCTTTTGATCCCCAAATCTCGTTATCTCCTCCCTTAGTGACTTTCTGACAAGCTGACCCATATTGCAGCTGCCTTTGTTCTTTTAGATCTGTGAAGTCCCTTACACAACTCATATTACATCATTGTATTTTGCATAGTTGATAAAATATATATATTTTCAAAGTCATGTTTTCAGTGTTCTTTGAAACAGGTTAAGGGCTGTCCAGAAGGTCACAGCCTTGTGCCATTTGCTAAAACATAAACATACCCTAGACTCCTGGACTCGTGGTGTCTCTGATTATCATGGAGCCATTAACCTTGGCAGAGGGGGCATTCCTTGAAGGATGAACATGAATATATATACACTATTATGTCAACACTATTATAGCAACACTATTATATCAACAAGTCTTAAGCCCACAGCAACCACAAGGTTGGTACCAACACTTGTGGAGGGTCATGCTTTACTGGTTCTGTTCCAGGAGCAGGAAGCCATGTCATACTATCTGTTATATGGCCAAGTTGGACTTGGCACAACTCAACTTTTAGAACTGACATAGGAACTCCCAGTTGTATGACTCAAGACCAACTTGAATTTTTCTGTGTTTGACAAAAGTGTGTTCTTAGAATAGCTTTCACAAAATTGTATTCAACATTAGAACAGTATAGAAGCCCTGCAGAGGACTCCCACTCTCTTGAAGTACATTCTAGTACTAGGAGACCCAGTTCCCAAGTACATTGCTTCTCCTGGGCTCTATGTTCCAGCAGAATACTTCTGTTCTATCAGAGACCATGCTAGTACTTGAAATGCCAGAAGTTTCCTGCTCTACTGGAGGCAAAATGGGTATTGGTGATGAGACAGGTTGGCATCATGACAGGCTTCATATTGGTAGTTCAGAAGATTAGGCCTAAAATTCCGGACTTGAAGCAGCTAGTTGAAAGTGCCCCACCATCTGGCCTAAGGAAGCAAGGGCAATGGGAAGCAAGGAAACTGGGTCAGCAGTTTCCAGTCAGGCCCAATGCCTAGTAATGGAATGTTCTTATAGATAGAGTAAGACAAAGCCCACCTACCCTGGGATTCTTCAACAACAGATTCCAGCTGTATTGCTTCAAGATGCCTAGAGACAGAGGAAGATAAAGCTCATCCATCCCCAAACTCCAAGGTACTTTAGATCAGGACTGGGAGTTCACTTACATGTCTTTCTATATTGGTTAATGGGAGGCCCCAGCATGTTGGACTTGTGCAAAATCAAACACTCTTTGCGTTTACATACTATTTGAGTCTAGGATGTCACTCTTCAGTGAATTATGGACCCTTACACTAAAACCCTAGGAACCACAGAAACCTTGACTGTAGAAACATAACAATATCTAGAACCACAAAAGCCATGCCAGTTCCCAGAATCTTAGAACCCTAGAGGCAACATGAGTAACCAAGGCCTCTGAGTTCATATATGCCAGGAAAACTACAATGAAGACATACTACTGGGCTTGAAGATTTACTGGAAACTAGAATCATAGGTCTTTCAGGTGAAAAGACAAGAGAGGAAACAGAAACTAAGGGAAAAACAAGCAAAAACTATCCATCCAATAAAACTATAGTCAGAAATTGGAACCTAAACCTATAACGTAAAATCAAAATGACTACAGGCAGCATAAGAACAAAATCAGTAATACCCAGGATATGATGGGAGCACCAGAGCTCAGATAGCCTACTATAGCAAGCCTGGGATACTCAAACACAGTGGAAGCAGAAGAAAATGACTTTGAATTCAATTTTATGAAGATGATAAAGTCCCTTAAACTGAAAATGAACAAATTCCTTATAGGAATTTCAAAAAACGTACAAACAGATAAAAGAAATGAATAAAACTGTTCAAGAACTGAAAATGGAAATAGATGAGATAAAGTAAATACAAACTGAGAGAATCTTGGAGATGAAAAAAATCTAGGTAATCAAAGAGGAACCAGACACACACATCAGCAACAGAATCAAGAGGTAGATAAGAGAATGTCAGTGGTTGATGATATGAGAGAACAAATTGATACAGTGGTCAAAGAAAATGTTACATATAAAATATTCCTGAAACAAATCATCCAGAATATCTGGAGCACCAAGAAAAGATCAAACCTAAAATAATAACAATAGAATAAGGAGAAGATTCTCAGCTCAAAGGCCCAGAAAATATTCTCAACAAAATCATAGAAGAAAAAATTTGTAGTCTAAAGAAGGAGATGTCTATAAATGTACAAGAAGCTTAAGAACACTTAATGGATTAGACCAGAAAAGAAAGTCTTCCTACCACAAAATTAAAACCTAGATGTACAGAATAAAGAATTAAAAGCCACAAGGAAAAAGGGCAAACTAACTTATTACACTAGACTTCTCAACAGAGACTCTAAAGGCTAAGAGTACCTAAACAGATGTCTTATAGACTCTAAGAGACCACAGAGGCCACCCAGACTACTATATGTTGCAGAAATTTCAATCACTGTAGATGGAGAAAACAAGATATTCCATGACAAAATAAAATTTAAACAGTATATACTTACAAAACAGTATATACTAGAAGGAAACTCTAGCCTAACGAGGTTAGTAACACCAATAAAATCACAAGATATAAAAAAATCTAACAGTAGCAAAATCAAAACAATGGAAAACCACACAGACACACACATACAAACATACACACACATACATTTACACAGTAACAGGAATTAATAATTATTAGTTATTAATATTGCTTAATATCAGTAGATTAAATTCCTCAGCAAAAAGACACAGGCTAAAAGGATGGATAAAAAACATGATCCATTGTTCTGCTGCATACAAGAAACAAATCTCAACATCAATCATAGACACTACCTGAAAGATAGGAGTTGGAAAAAGAGTATGCAAGCGAATGGACCCAAATTTCAAACGAAATAGACTTCCAACCAAAATTAATAAAAAGAGATGAGAAAGAACCCTTCAACTCATCAAAGAAAAAAAGCCACACGATAATATCTCAATTATGAACATTTATGCCCCAAATGCAAGGACTCCAGCATTGTTAAAAGAAATATTACTAAAGCTTAAATACAACTTTGAATCCCACACATTAATAGTGGGAGACTTCAACACCCCACTCTCACCGACAGATTATGCAAGTGGAAAGTAAAAGAAGACATTATAAATTAAAATGATCTAACATATTTGCAGAACATTTCAGCCAAACATGCAAAAAATATCTTCTTCACAGCACTTCAAAGAATATTTTCCAAAATTGTTCATATTCTTGGTCATAAAGCAATTCATAAGAAAATTGAAATAACCTGTAGCTTATCAGACCACCACAGATTATAGCTGAATTTCAACACTAGAAACTACCAAAAACCTACAAACTCATGAAAACCTAAAAGCTCTCTTCAAAATGACCACTGGGTCAAGGTGGAAATAAAGAAATTAAGGACTTCCTAGAATTTAATGAAAATGAATACACTACATACCCAAATTTATGGCACACAATGAAAGGAGTGTTAAGAGGAAAGTTCATAACACTAAGTGTCTTTATAAAGATATGAGAGAGACTTTATACTAGCAACTTAACAGCACATCTAGAAAATTCTAGAATAAAATGAAGCAAGCATACCTAAGAGGAGTAGACTATAGGAAATAAACTATGGGATGAAACCAATAAGATAGAAACAAAGAAGACAACAAAATGCATCAAGGAAATAAAGAGTTGTTTCTTTGAGGAAATTAATAAGAAGGACAAATCCTTATCCAAACTAATTAAAAGTCAAAGAGAGTAAATATCTAAATTAACAAAATCAGAAAAAATAAGGGGAACATAACAGCAGACCCTGAGGCAATCTATGGAATCTTTAGGTATATTTCAAAAATCTATGCTTTACAAATTCGGAAAATCTAAAAGAAATATCTCGATAGATAACCACTTATGACATTTAAATCAAGATCAGATATACAATTTAAATAGACCCAAGGAACTTGACGTAGTCATTTAAATGTGTCCCAACCAAAAAAGGCCCAAAGCTAGCAAGAACTCTCACTTGTGTGATCTTAACAATACTGACTTGTGGACACGTGATTTCTGACCATGAAGCCAAAAGTATACAATAGAAAAAATAAAATGCCTTTAACAAATGGTGCTGGGTGTTACCATCAATGTAAGGGAATGCAATTTGATTCATATCTATCACTCTGCACAAAACTCAAACCCAAATAGATAAAAGGCCTCAACATAAATTTAGATACACTGAACCTGATAGAAGTGAATTGGGAAATAGATAACCTTGAACACATGGTCACAGAAAACTACTTCCTGAACAGAACACCAATATTGTAGGCAATAAGATCGACAATTAATAAATGAGACCTCATGAAAGTAAAAAGTTTTTTAAGGAAAAAGACACAATTATGCCAATTAGACATAATTGTAGCTTATGAAAGAGGAAAAGATGTTCACCAAACCCCCATCTGATAGAGAGCTAATTTCCAAAATACATGAAAAATTTAAGAGACAAGACATCAACAAATGAAATAAAACAATTAAAAAATGAGGTAGAGATCTATAAAAAGAATTCCTCTCAACACAGGAATCTCAAATGGCTGAAAAACGAACGCTAAAAGAAAATGTCAACATCCTTAGCATCCAGGGTAATGCAAATGAAAAGGACTCTGAGATTCCATCTTATGTCAGTCAATATTATTTAAGTTCACACAAGTGAGAGTTCATGCTGTCAAGCCTGTGGAGCAAGGGGAATACTCCTCCATAGTTGGTGGGAGTACAAACTTGTATAGACACTTCGGGAATCAATTTGAGAGTTGATCAGCAAATTGGGAATAGCTCTACCTCAAGACACAGCTATACCTCTCTTGGACATATACCCCAAATAAACTTCTCCATCCTACAAGGACACTTGCTCAACTGTGTTCAAAATAGCTTTATAATTAATATCCAGAAAATAGAAACAACCTAGAATAGAGAAAAGAAATGTGATATGTTTACATAAAATACGCAAAAGTATTACACCATTTTTGAAAAGCAGTGACATCATGAAACTTGCAAGCAAATAGATGGAACTAGAAAAAATTATCCAGAATGAAGTAAACCAGACCCAGAAAAACAAGCATACTCTGTACTCACTTATAGGTGGATATTAGCTCTAAAATAAAGGATAACCATGGTAAAGTCCACAGACATAGAAAAGCAAAGTAATAAGTAGTACCCGAGAGAAGATGCATAAATCTCTTTGTGAAGGAAAAATAAAATATACATTTCAGGTGGAGGGAGGGTTGGAGGGAGGGTTGCAGGGAGTGATAAGTGGTAGAGGGATCAGGTTGAGGGAGAGTGGATTAAAAGAGTATTGGGAGAGACAACTGAAAATGGGGGCTCATCTCCAATGATGTAGAAACATCACAGTTGAAAATCTCAGAAATCTAAGATTCCTAACAACAGGGGATATGAAAATTGAACTGAATGATCATTTCTTTTAACCGGGTAATATTTCCAGTGGAGGGATTGTTACACTAATTCAGTCACATACTTTTCAACCTACAATTTGTTCTGTCTACAAGTTGTGCTGAGCTTAAGATTGCACAGCAATTGTGGGAGTGCCCAACCGATTACTGGTCAAACCTGAGACCAGTCATGTCATGTCATGTCATGTCATGATAGGAATCCTACTCCTGATACTGCTTGCTTGGAGTACAGAACCCAGAGGCTGGATTACTCGAAACCTAGGATGGAACAAACCTAGGATTTAACAATTGGTTAAAAATATGACAATGAAATTATGCCTAATGATATTCTGATACACTCATTGATTGTTATCTAACCAAATTGTCATCAGAGAGACTTCATCTAGGAAGTAATGGAAACATATGTAGAGACCCACACCAAAAATTAGCTAGAACTTGGGGAATCCTACAAAAGAGAAAAATGAAGGATTGTAGGAAGCTGATAGGTCAAGGATACCACAAAAAAGCCCATAGAATCAACTAATGTGCTCTCATAGGGTCTCATAGAGACTGAACCAAGAACTAGAGAGCCTACATGGGGCCCATTGTATATATGTTACAGGTGTATAGCTTGGTCTTCTTGTGGGATTCCAAACATTTGAAGCAGGGCCGTCTCTGACACTTTTGTTGGCTTTTGGAACTTTTCTCCGCATACTGGGGTGCTTTGTCCAGCCTTAATAAGATTAGAGGTAACTAGTCTTACTGAAACTTGATGTGCCATAGCTGGTTGATATCCATGAGAGCTCTGCCATTTTCTGGATAGAAGTGTGTGAGGAGTGGATGGAGGTGCACAGTGGAGGTGGAAAGCAACAATGGGAGGAGAAGACAGAGGGTAAACTGTAGTCACAATGTAAAAATAATGAACAAGAAAATAAGTAGGTAAGTAAGTAAATAAATAAACAAAAATTGTAACCACGCAGTGTTGGTGCACGTCTTTAATCCCAGCACTTGGGAGGCAGAAGCAGGTGGATTTCTGAGTTTGGGGCCAGCCTGGTCTACAGAGTGAGTTCCAGGACAGCCAGGACTACACAGAGAAACCCTGTCTCGAAAAACCAAAAAATAAAAAGAAAAAAAATTGTAAATTTTGTGGGAATAAGTGAGACCAATCCATTACAAACTCTCCAGAGTTAAATGATACCTGCTGTGCCCAGACTCCTGATCTTATCTGTTGTCCCTAAGTGGTCAATTACTTACTGTCAGGCATTTTACAGCATCTGTGTGATACTGTTACCAAATACCAAATTGATCAAGTAGTCTCATGATGTTACTAGATCAAAGGGGTGTGAAACTATGAACATAATTGGTATATTCTCCATAGTTTCCTCATCACTATGTGTTGTAAACTTTCCATGAACTTAGCCGATCTTTTTTTTTCTTTTTGAGGGGATCACTCACTAAAGATACCCAAGACAAAAATCATAGACATTAGATTTTCCCTGGGGAGTCAATTTTGGAAGCTGTAATTTTCCACTCTAATTATGAACTGTTTCTCCATGAAAAGAAGAACTGTTCTCCATTTGACAAGGATAATAAAAACATTGCAACTTAATCTTTAAGACATTCAGCCTTAAGGCCTCATAAATGGGGAACAGATGTCCTATGTATTTCATTTTTTTCCTCTAGAAAGTAGTCAATTTATACACAAATCAGAAGGAAAATCTTCACCTGATGGTTTGTGTATCAATCTAATAAACAAAATCAATATACTGATGATGTTCACTGAACTCTTAAGATGCACTAGACTCCTTAGGACCACAGAAAACACCATGGATTTGGAGATATTGCTATCTTTATCCCACTTTATCAAACTCAAGAGTTTCCTGGTGGCACAATTGCTAAACAAATATCAAGCAATATCATCTACATACTGTTTTTGTAAATCAAAGCAACTACCAAACTATCCATGGACTTACAGTGTTTCATTATTAAATTGATTTATACTTAGTGTACCAGAGAAAAATGTAGGACCTTGAACATCTTATCCATAGGTATTCTCTTGCAAATTAGTGAATGCTTATACTTCTAGGCAGCCACAGAAGCTATTAATTAAAGTATACCTATTATTTAGCCTCTTTGACTTATAAGTTTTTCTATTTTGTTTTCTTTTTTATTTTTATTTTTTTATTTGATATATTTTTATTTGCATTTCAAATGATTTCCCCTTCTCTGGCTTCCCATTCGCTGAAAGTCCTATAAGCCCTCTTTCTTCCCCCTGTTCCCCCATTCACCCCTTCTCACTTCCCTGTTCTGATATTGCCCTATACTGCTATACTGAGTCTTTCCATAACCAAGGGCCACTCCTCCGTTCTTCTTGAACATCATTTTATGTGTGGATTATGTTTTGGGTATTTCAATTTTCTAGGCTAATATCTACTTATTAGTGAATGCATACCATGATTGATCTTTTGAGACTGGGTTAGCTCACTTAGTATGATGTTTTCCAGGACCATCCATTTGTCTAAGAATTTCATGAATTCATTGTTTCTAATGGCTGAATAGTACTCAGTTGTGTATATATACCACATTTTTTGCATCCATTCTTCTGTTGAGGGATACCTGGGTTCTTTCCAGCATCTGGCAATTATAAATAGGGCTGCTATGAACATAGTAGAGCATGTATCTTTATTACATGGTGGGGAATCCTCTGGGTATATGCCCAGGAGTGGTATAGCAGGATCTTTCAGAAGTGACATGCCCAGTTTTCTGAGGAACCGCCAGACTGATTTCCAGAGTGGTTGTACCAATTTGCAACCCTACCAGCAGTGGAGGAGTGTTCCTCTTTCTCCACATCCTCGCCAACACCTGTTGTCTCCTGAGTTTTTAATCTTAGCCATTCTCACTTGTGTAAGGTGAAATCTCTGGGTTGTTTTGATTTGTGTTTCCCTAATGACTAATGATGTTGAGCATTTTTTAAGATGCTTCTCAGCCATCTGAAGTTCTTATACCTGAACTTTAGTATAGCATTAAGTTGTTCAAAATATTTGCACTTAAATTCCTATTGCAGGCATTTTAGAATAATCAGGAGATATTATTAACCTGGGTGGAATTTATGTCAAACTTGGAATAAAAACTAATCTGCTTCAACCGATAGAGAAGACTGAACTTATTTTGACTGTTAAATCCCAAGCTTTGCACAAATAGCAGAGCCCCTGTCATATATACTTCTTTCCCTCAAATAACCTTGTGTTTCAGATATGTTTTAAAATCCAATGAATTGAAGGAAGATTACTTTTTCCCAACACACTTTCTTGAGGCAGTTATCATTGGTACACCAACATTCAGTCTTTCTTTCTTACTTCTATCATTGAGCGCCCCACACCTCAACTGCCACACATGACCTTGGTCACACAGGAGACCAGATGACTGTACCATGTGCAGACTGTTTCCATATTACTCCAGTTACAGCAGGAAGTAAATTCCAGGTGACCATAAAAGGAAGCAAGTGCTTAGTGACAAGACTGTGTTCTGAGAAGGAAATAATAATAATGTATTCTTTTCTTATATATTATATATCCTGAATGTAGTTTTCCCTCCATCCTCTTCCCCAGTCGCTCACCCTCACCACCCCTTTCTTCCAATCCACCCCTCATTCACCTCCCCTTAAAGAAGAGCAGGTCTTTCAAGGACATCAACCAAATATGGCCAAATAAGCTGTAATAAATCCAAGCACATAACCTCATATCAAGGCTGGACAACACAACCCAGTAGGAGAAAACAGATCCCAAAGTCAGGTAAAGCCCAAAATCCTATTGTTAGGAATCCCACAGGAAAATAAAAGAAGGAAAAGAAAAGATATCTGGGTAGTGGTAGAAAAGAAAACTATTTTCTTCTCCTCTATTCTTAGTTCTGAATCTCAAGAAGAATACTGCTTCTGGGCTGAGTCAACCATGCAAACAAGAAGAAACAAGCAAAGTGAGCAGTAGAAGAACAGTATGGACAGAAACTAGATTCCTGTGTACCCTACAAAAGAAGCACTATTGTGGATTATTCTTGTGATTTGGATCTAGCAAAAACATTTTTTCTTCCTTGTATGTATTTGAGAAATGTTTGCACCCCAGGCTAGCCTATAGTTTACTAGTGTTTGCCAAATATTGATCATCGATATGAAGTATTTAGTCTCTCTGTCTGTCTAAGTGTGTGTGTGTGTGTGTGTGTGTGTGTGTACATATGCATATATACCCACATGTAAAGCTCAGACATGGTCAGCTCTTATTCTTTTGGTGTTACCCACCTTGAATTTTGCTGTGGTATTTCATTGACCAGCAACATCGCAAGGATAGTATGGCCCGTGAGCTCAAATGATCTACTTGTCTCACTAAAATTACAAGTACATTCTAAAACTTTTTTATGTGATGTCTGGGGATGAAACCCAGTCTTTCTTTCTTCTTTCTATTGATACTCATGGTTGAAATGACTATATGCCTGCTCTTTACTGGTAAGCTACTGCCTAGCTTCATAAATCAATAAATATTTTAAGAATTATAGTTTTTTGATAGTAAACTCTAGCTACCTAACAGCATTTAGTGGCATGTCATATGATGTTACAAGCAGAATAGGGAATGATTTGGAGGGGTTGGACTCATCTGCAGTGCCTGCTATGCAATCATGAGAACTTGAGTTCATATCCCCACTTCCCAAATTAAAACTTAGTGGGCTAGCATTCATATATAACCCTAATGTTGCTGATAAAGTAGAGAAGTTGATCTCCAAAGCTTGGTGGCCAGCCAGTCTACTCAATTGCTGAGGATAAAACAAGCCTAAGCAGAAAGCCACCATGAAATATACCCAATATTGAACCAATGCCCCTGCCTATGTGAATACACCCCTATACATATACATGCTCACCACAAGTATCACTCATGTATAAATACACAAATTTTTTATCAGAGTATACTAGTTGATAAGATAATTAAAGCTATTGAAACATGAAGATAGGCATTAATCAATTATAATTGGGATCCTTATATGAGATTGAGATTTTTAGATTAAGCACCAAATATACATAAATGAAGTACAGGAAAAAATGGTGCCATACACAAGCCAAGGGCTTTGTATTTATCAAACCTTCTGTCATCTTCAACTTGGGTCTGTTCCAGATTTGTGAGAAAACAATTTTTTAGCTGTTCCAACCATGATACCAGAGATGGAAATCTTACCAAGTCAACAATCCAGATGTAATAAGTATAAAGGCTCTTAAAGGCTCATTAAAGGCATTGATGTATCTTAGTAAGATTCTCATTACATAAAGAAATACGTAGAAAATGAAAGATAAAAGCAATATTATAAAGAAAAATATAGGACATGTTTATATTAGGGTCTTTCCTATATTTTGGGCATATAACTATGCCTGAAGTAGGCCAATATTATGAATTTGTTATTGTTGACTCTTAGAATCTTAGTTACAGAAATGGTGAAGATAAAATACTATTTTTAGAAGGTACAGTTCTAATTAGTATTGGATAATAAGGGAGAGTCATTCTGAAAAGTATTATTTTTTTGGTGCTGAGCTTAATGACAAACATATGTAAGCCATGGGATTTAAGAAAGTGGGCAGGAACTGAGAGTTCCAAGCTCAACTCCACGTGGTTCAAGGACCTCCACGTAAAACCAGACACACTGAAACTAATAGAAAAGAAACTGGGGAAGACCCTTGAAGACATAGGCACAGGGGAAAAGTTCCTGAACAGAACACCAATAGCTTATGCTCTAAGATCAAGAATTGACAAATGGGACCTCATAAAATAACAAAGTTTCTGTAAGGCAAAGGACACTGTCAAAAGGACAAAACAACAACCAACAATTGGGAAAAGATCTTCACCAACCCTACATCCGACATAGGGCTAATATCCAATATATACAAAGAACTCAAGAAGCTAGATGCCAGAGAGCCAAATAACCCTATTTAAAAAGTGGGGTATAGAGCTAAACAAAGAATTTTCACATGAAGAACTTCGAATGGCTGAGAAGCACCTTAAGAAAAATGGTCAACACACTAGTCATTAGGAAAATGCAAATCAAAAAACCCCTGAGATTTCACCTTACACCAGTTAGAATAGCTAAGATTAAAAACTCAGGTGACAGTAGGTGTTGGCAAGGACGTGGAGAAAGAGGAACACTCCCCCACTGCTGGTGGGAATGCAAGTTGGTACAACCACTCTGGAAATCAGTCTGGCGGTTCCTCAGAAAACTGGGCATAACACTTCCGGAGGACCCTGCCATACCACTCCTGGGCATATACCCAGATGATTCCCCAGCAATAAGGACACATGCTCCACTATGTTCATAGCAGCCCTATTTATAATAGCCAGAAGCTGGAAAGAACCCAGATGTCCCTCCAAGGAGGAATGGATACAGAAAAATGTGGTATATTTACACAATTGAATACTATTCAGCAATTAAGAACAATGAATTCATGAAATTTTTAGTCAAATGGTTAGAACTGGAAAATATCATCTTAAGTGTGGTAACCTGATCACAAAAGAATACCCATGCAATGCAGTGTAGATAAGTGGATATTAATTAGCCCAGAAGCTCTCAATACTCAAGACACAATTAAAATATTAAATGATTCCCAAGAAGAAGGAAGGAGAGGGCCCTAGAACTGGAAAGGCTTGGTTCAGCATTGTAGGTGAGTACCAGTACACAGAAATGGGAGGGGGTGATGGAGAATTGGCGGAGGGAAGAGGGCTTACAAAACTTTTGGGGAGGGGGAACTTGGAATGGGAAAATCATTTGGAATGTAAACAAAGAATACAGAAAATAAAAAAAAAGAAAAAGGAAAAATAAAAAAGTGCAATCAAAGGGAGTATAGCAGTACTGAATCTGATTAATTCAACAAGCAGAAAAATATTCATTTTTTTCAGTTTATGATGAAGGAATTCTATGAAATAAAATACTGAGTGCTTGTCACATACATAAAGGTTAATTTATGGGGTAGAATTTGGGCTTTATTCTAACAGAAAGCAGGCATGTAGTACAATCCATTTATCTCTATAAAATATCATTTAGACAGCTATGCAGGTAACTGATAAAGTGCCTAAGAGTTGAGGCAGGTATTCAATGAAGAGTTGATGTTTGAGATGGCCCCTACTAACCCTCCATTGTTCAGAGTTCAACTAAACATCAGACTCTGCAGGATCCCCTGCATTTGATGTCAATACATAATTGCAAGTCTCTGAGTTCTCTCGGAGGGTGCTCATCCCTATAGTGTTGCACCTGCTGTAATGACATTATGTTTTGCTGTCATGCATATGCCTCTTTCAAATAATAGGGACAATCAGCATGTTAGTGAGTTGGTCTTAATAATCTATGCAATTTCTATATCTGCCATATAGGCTCTAGCATCTGCTATGGTCTTAGTGCATATTAGATAAGTTAAAAGGAGTGAAAACTGGAAGCTTATGTTGTCAGTCAATTACAACCTTTCTTTCTATACCAGACATAAAAGTACTTCTATCAGAATACCTGGGAAAGGGCTTCCTTCTCACCAATGTGAAAGTTGTTGTAGAGCCACTGTGATAATAAAAAGACAGGTGAAAATGTTTTGAAATTGCCCTGACTAGGTCTGAGTCTTTAGTGCTAATGCAATCACTTTTGGTCTTTATATTGTTTCTGCAGTGTTTCTGAAGAGTTAAAATGGCCATACTAGCATATGATGTAGTCCAGCTGACTTAAAAATTATATATATTTACATATATTATATCTCTTATATATTATATACATATACACATAAATGTCTTTTATATACACACATATATACACATATGCACACACGTATACACATGTGTGTGTGATTTATCTGCATTTATTTTTGTGTACTGTATGCACCTCTAGTACCTTTAGAGTCCATAAGAGACTGTATAAATGTGTGTGTATATGTGTGTGTGTGTGTGTGTGTGTGTGTGTGTGTGTGTACCTAGTGCCCTTAGAGTCCATAAAAGGGTATTAGATGCCATGGGACTAGAGTTAGTTAAATATAGCTATTAGCAGCCAAGTGGGTGCGGGTAATTGGTCCTCTGAAAAGTGACCATTGTTCTTAAATCACTGAAATAACTATATTCCAATTCAGCTGGCTTTTAAGCTGACAACCTTTTTTCTTGAGGCTGGTAGCAAAGGAGGCTCTTACTTAAGGTGTCAAATTTTCCATGTACAATGTTTTTACATATTTAAAGGTAAAGGAACATCAGATGGGATGCCTTTAATGTAAATATGACAACAAGCAGGGCTATTTAGGAATACAGTTATCAACTTGTCTCCTGAATAGAAGCAGTGAAAGAGTTAAGGCATAAATGTCCCTAGGCATAGAAAAAAAAAAGTTAGTGTTTTAAAGGCAAGCCAAAAAAAAAAAAAAAAAAAAAAAAAAAAAAAAAAAAAAGAGTAGGGTGAGATAAATATGAGGACAATACCATATGTTTTTCTTGGCTCAGACACTATACAAAAGTATGATATGTGATCTTATGTAAGAATTCAGAATTGTGCTTCTGCAAAGAGTACCTAGAAATTAGTCTTGAAATCCATCTTTCTCCCAATTTCTGGGCCACACCTAATGTTGCTTCTACTTCATGCTCCGACATGTAGAGTGAGGACCATTTACTGAAGAACTGTAATGTTCATTATTTTTCTGAATTCAACATGTACAAATACAAAGACAAAATTATTATTAACCATCATGCCACAATGTGGATACTGAAAATGAGTTAATACAAGTAAAGAACAGAGGCAGGGTAGTAAATCTCAGTAAGTTTTACTATATAAATTATGTATGATCCCAATTAGAAATAAACTTACTCTCCACAGAAATAGAACATAGAAAAATGTCTTAGTTAAACAATGTTTTAGAAAAGTATGTGCAAGATAAAGTGAAAAGTTAAAGATGACACATGAAAAAAATTTCAAGGTGTCTATCTCCGGAACTGAAGGGAAATCTCAAGGTGTCTCTGGAATGGAAATGGAAATGTGATTTCCAGTTAGAACAGCAGCAGAATCATAAGAGTCCTGTGGGACATCAGTTAAAAAGAAATAGAAACTAGCACTTGAAGAGTGGAAGGAGCAGAAAGGAAGTGCTCTGAAAAATTTCCTTCCTTTTATTTCTCTCTATTGAATGGGAGTTTCCTCCTAAGAATGATATTCCTGCCAGCAATGTATGGGGTGGCTAGGAGACTCAAGAAGTAAAGTTACATGGCTTGGAGAGATGACAATTGCAAGATTCAGAAAAGCATATCCTCAAGGCTACAGATGCAATAAACAACTCCTGGCATGGAGGTTCTTACCAGCCAAGCTGTTGAAGATAGCATCTAAGACCTGTTTAAGTGGCCCAGTGTCATGCAGAAAATTCTAGAATTGCATCATTCTAGTATGATCACCAAAGTTGGGCTGAAGTTTTAGTGATGGAACTGTCTTTGAATCGTCCCTGATTCTGGAAGCACTTCTGATGAAGTCATTGGTTTATCAAGTGGAATTCTGTGTGATAACCAAAGGACCTGTTGTGGTTTAACAAGGGCAAGAAGTTGTGCTTGATGTTCCCCATTTCCCCAGGAATGTCTCACAGAAGACATCCAGAATTGTAGAGGAATATAGCATGAGATGGTTTATGTGCCTATGCTCTTGAGTGCATAGGTTCATGTGAACTTTTTAGAGACAGTTTGCTCTTGGACTTATGGGAAGAGGAGATGATATAAAAAGCTAGCAGAGGCTCAGAGCTGGGAGTCAGAGTGGGGGTAGTGAAAGAGGAGTTGGAGAGAGTAGTAGATAAGAGTAAGGTCAGAGACAGAAGAGTAGGGTCACAAAAGACAGTTGATGCAGGAAGATAGAAGATTGTATAGGGCTAGAGAAGAGATCCTGAAAAGTGAAAATAAGAGAGAGATAGAGATAGAGATAGAGATAGAGATAGAGATAGAGATAGAGAGAGAGAGAGAGAGAGAGAGAGAGAGAGAGAGAGAGAGAGAGAGAGAGAGAGATTGAGAAATTGAATTGTGCTAGCAGACTGAAGAGACATTTGAGCCAGGAGAAGCTGAGCTGAGTCAGAGAAGATACTGATAGGAGTAGCCACTAAGTATAAAGAAAAAATTAAAAAACAAATAGCAACTTTTTATTTATTATTATTTTTTTTACAAAAAGCTACAGAGGATACTTAATAAAGATGAGAAACTCATAGCCTGTTCAAAAAATGGTGCTGGTTCAACTGGAAGTCAGCATGCAGAAGAATACGAATTGATCCATAATTATCTCCTTGTACTAAACTCAACTCCAAGTGGATCAAGGACCTCCACGTAAAACCAGACACTGAAACTAATAGAAAAGAAACTGTGGAAAACCCTTGAGGACATGGGCACAGGGGAAAAGTTCCTGAGCAGAACACCAATAGTTTATGCTCTAAGATCAAAAATTGACAAATGGATACTGATTCCCCCAGAATTTCTTTTGTTGTTGAGAATAGTTTTAGCTATCCTGGGTTTCTTGTTATTCCAGATGAATTTGAGAATTGCTTTTTCTAACTCTGTGAAGAACTGAGTTGGGATTTTGATGGTGATTGCATTGAATATGTAGATCGCTTTTGGCAAGATGGCCATTTTAACTATATTGATTCTGCCAATCCACGAGGATGGCAGATTTTTCCATTTTCTGAGGTCTTCTTCGATTTCCTTCTTCAGAGACCTGAAGTTCTTTTCATATAGATCTTTCACTTGTTTGGTTAGAGTCACACCAGGATACTTTATATTGTTTGTGGCTATTTTGAAGGGTGTCGTTTCCCTAACTTCTTTCTCAGCCTGCTTGTCCTTTGAGTATAGGAAGGCAACTGATTTGCTTGAGTTGATTTTATAACCAGCCACTTTGCTGAAGTTGTTTATCAGCTGTAGGAGTTCTCTGGTGGAGGTTTTCAGGTCACTTAAGTAGACTATCATGTCATCTGCAAATAGTTATAATTTGACTACTTCCTGTCCAATTTTTATCCCCTTGATCTCCTTATGTTGTCTAATTGCTCTAGCTAGAACTTCAAGTACTATATTGAAACGATACGGAGAGAGAGGACAGCTTTGTCTAGTCCATGATTTTAGTGGGATTGCTTCAAGTTTCTCTCCATTTAGTTTGATGTTGGCTACCGGTTTGCTGTATATTGCTTTTACTATGTTTAGGCGTGGGCCTTGAATTCCTGTTCTTTCCAATACTTTTAGCATGAAAGGATGCGGGATTTTGTCAAATGCTTTTTCTGCATCTAATGAGATGTTCATATGGTTTTTTTCTTTGATTTTGTTTATGTAGTGGATAGAATTGATGGATTTCCTTATATTGAACCATCCCTGCATCCCTGGGATGACGCCTACTTGATCGTGGTGGATGATCACTTTGATGTGTTCTTGAATTCGGTTGACTTCAAGCAATACTACAGAGCAATAGTGTTAAAAACTGCATGGTATTGGCACAGTGACAGACAAGTGGACTGATGGAATAGAATTGAAGATCCAGAAATGAATCCACACACCTATGGTCACTTGATCTTCGAGAATGGAGCCAAAAACATCCAGTGGAAAAAAGATAGCCTTTTCAACAAATGGTGCTGGATCAATTGGAGGTCAGCATGCAGAAGAATGCACATTGATCCATTCTTATCTCCATGTACTAAACATCACTCCAAGTGGATCAAGGACCTCCATGTAAAACCAGACACACTGAAACTAATAGAAAAGAAACTGGGGAAGACCCTTGAGGACATGGGCACAGGGGAAAAGTTCCATAACAGATCACCAATAGCTTATGCTTTAAGATCAAGAATTGACAAATGGGACCTCATAAAATTACAAAGTTTCTGTAAGGCAAAGGACACTGTTAAAAGGACAAAAGGCAACCATCAAATTGGGAAAGGATATTCACCAACCCCACATCTGATAGAGGGCTAATATCCAATATATGCAAAGAACTCAAGAAGTTAGACCCCAGGGGACAAAATAACCTTATTTTCACCTGAAGAAATTCAGATGGCCAAGAGGCACCTTAAGAAGTGCTCAACATCATTAGTCATTAGGGAAATGCAGATCAAAACAACCCTGAGATTTCACCTTACACCAGTCAGAATGGCTAAGGTCAAAAACTCAGGAGACAGCAGGTGTTGGCAAGGATGTGTGGGGCTGTAAGATGGTACAACCACTGTGGAAATCAGTCTGGAGGTTCCTCAGAAAACTGGACATGAGACTTCCAGAGGACCCTGCTATACCTCTCCTGGGCATATACCCAAAGGATTCCCCAGCATGCAATAAAGACACATGCTCCATTATGTTCATAGCAGCCTTATTTATAATAGCCAGAAGCTGGAAAGAACCCAGATGCCCCTCAAAGGAGGAATGGATACAGAAAATGTGATATAGTTACACAATGGAATACTACTCAACAATTAGAAACAGTGAATTCACAAAATTTTTAGGCAAATGGATTGATCTGGAAAATATCCTAAGTGAGGTAACCTAATCACAAAAGAATACACATGGAATACAATCTCTGATAAGTGGATATTAATTAGTCCAGAAGCTCTGAATACCCAAGGCACAAATTGCATAACAAATGACTCCCATGAAGAAGTATGGAGAGGGTCCTGATCCTGGAAATGATTGATCTAGCATGGGAAGGGAATATAAAGACAGAGAAAAAGGAGGGAGGTGATTGGAGAAGGGATGGAAAGAAGAAGGTTTATGGGACATATGGGGACGGGGGATCCGGGAAAGGGGAAATCATTTGGAATGTAAACAAAGAATATAGAAAATAAAAATATTAAAAAAAAAGAATTGACAAATGGGACCTCATAAAATTGCAAAGTTTCTGTAAGGCAAAGGACACTGTTAAAAGGACAAAACGGCAACCAAGAAATTGGGAAAAGATTTTCATCAACCCTACATCTGATAGTGGGCTAATATCCAATATATACAATAACTCAAGAAGTTAGACCCCAGGGAACCAAATAACCTTATTAAAAAATGGGGTAGAGATCTAAACAAAGAATTTTCAGTGAAGAAATTCGGATGGCTGAGAAGCACCTTAAGAAATGCTCAACATCATTAGTCATTAGAGAAATGCAAATCAAAACAACCCTGAGATTTCACCTCATACCAGTCAGAATTAGTCATTAGGGAAATGCAAATCAAAACAACCCTGAGATTTCACATCACACCAATCAGAATGGCTAAGGTTAAAAACTTAGGAGACAGCAGGTGTTGGCAAGGATGTGGAGAAAGAGGAACACTCCTCCACTGCTGGTGGGGTTGTAAGATGGTACAACCACTTTGGAAATCAGTCTGGCGGTTCCACAGAAAGCTGGACATGACACTTTCAGAGAACCCTGCTATACCTCTCCTGGGCATATGCCCAAAGGATTCCCTGGCATTCAATAAAGACACATGATCCATTATGTTCATAGCAGCCTTATTTATAATAGCCAGAAGCTGGAAAGAACCCAGATGTCCCTCAATGGAGGAATAAATACAGAAAATGTGGTATATTTACACAATGGAATACTATTCAGCAATTAAGAATTCACGTAATTTTTAGGCAAATGGTTGGATCTGGAAAATATCATCCTAAGTGTGGTAACCCAATCACAAAAGAATACATATGGAATGCAATCTCTGATAAGTGGATATTAATTAGCCCAGAAGCTCTGAATACCCAAGGCACAATTAGCATAACAAATGACTCCCATGAAGAAGTAAGGAGAGTGTCCTGATCCTGGAAAGGCTTGATCTAGCATTAGAGGGGAATACCAGGACAGAGAAAAAGGAGAGAGGTGATTGGAGAACGGGTGGAGAGAAGAAGATTTGTGTGACATATGGGGAGGGGGGAACTGGGAAAGGGGAAATCATTTGGAATGTAAGCAAAGAATATAGAAAATAAAAATATATAATAAAAAATAAATGTGACAGAGTATACTTAGTGTTAAACCTAATCCCACGTATCTTTTCACATATTTTAATTACAACATGCTTTTAAATAATTATTCTATGCTGTTAAACAACTGAAAATTACTGTTGTGTTCCTTTTGCAAACCCCAAAATATATAAGGTTTTTTATCCAAGCTAGAGCTTGAACCACACAGTCTTCACTGATGTAGCAGGATAGGAGGCTGAAGCCCTGAGCAAGCATTTATAGAGGTAAGTCAACAGGCAAGAGGTTATCCAGCTTGGCACACATCTGATTGGGCATCTCTTATGGAAGTTGTTGCCCTTGAAAATTATTGGCTGGTGCTGGGAGCCAAATTATAAATCTTCATAAGTAAATATGTTTAGGTACAACTGTAACCTGCTTTCTTCCTGATTGGTGGTTGATAGAAAGACCAGTGTTAGGTACAGGCCTAGTGATTAACTTGAGTTCAACCTTAGGTCAAGTTCTCTAAGATGGAGCCTGCAACCAACCTAATCGATCTGTTCTTTCATTACTATTATTTATCTTCCAATTAAAAAAGATTCCAATGCACAAACCCTTGGATTTTAATAAAATAGCATAGCATTTCACAGCAGAAGTATTTTCTTACAGTCCATCTTGCTCTGTAGAAGAGCAGTACAACTTGAATCACCCAGTCATGCAATTGTCAGTGAAATGTATGTACACATTGTTCAAGTTCTTTCTGAAGAGACCAGCTGGGAAAGAGACCATGAGTTAGTGATTTGCTTCAAAGACATTAGGAATATTAATATAATAGCTTGAATATTTTCATGTCTAGTTTAATGTCTATGGGTAAATATTCACACAGTGTCAGTTTCCTTTCACACAGGGCTCAGTGGGAATACTTCTTCAAATTAAATGAGTCCAGTGGGGTGTTTCTCATCGGAAAAAGCAATAGGCATGCTTCTGCATGAAACCAGTGAAGGGCTCTGTTGCCTTAGTTCTTGACATACAGGAAAATCTCTGACTATTCAAAATGTACAAAGTTAAAAAAAATGTGGGGTATTAGTATTAAAATTTGTCCTCTAAAAGTGAATTTACAAATGATATTTCCTTCATTTCCCAGATGAGGAAATGAAAGTTGGAGAGATGGTGGGTCTTGATAAGTGAGACACAGCTAGTTAGCAGCTAGAATTAGAGCTTAATGTTCTTAAATCTTAGTCTTATGACTTTCATTCTCTACATAATCTGTGATGGGTATGCAAATGAGCTTGAATTATAGCTACAGGGTTTTATCACTGAAATGATAAGCAAGGCACCACTTTTTCTGCAGCAAAATAAGTCTATCAGATTATGGTACACCCGAGTTTTAATTACTGATCATTCTCTGGAAAGTAAATTGTGTTCTATTGCTAAACATACATGCTTCTTCTCCTATGTCATATATCCTCTTGTCTAATTGTATGATGTTTTTTATACCCACAGAAAGATAGTTAAAAGACATTTCTAGTGCTATGAATTGAACTAAGGACTCAGTACATACTAAGCCCATATCTCACACCTGAACTCCATGCCTATCCCTTTTTCATATGTAATAAAAGATTATCTGCAGATCTGTGGCTCATCAGAACACTGACTGGGTAAACCTACTGCACTGTTATTTGCTGTCTAAAGATGTTAGCAGGTGGAGAATTAAGGAACCAGACACTGATGGCTTCTGTTTATCATTTACTTTTGTGGTTAGGGAGACTAGACTTAGAATTTATGACAAACACTTGGAAACTTCCTACAGAGTTAATAGGCAGACATTGATTTTTTCCCTTTGATAATGAACTACAAACTCTCTTGGGCAACACAATTGAATACTGGCAGTATCTGGGGCTGTCCATCTTAAAGAAGTTGTAAAATGGCATTGCTTATTCAGTCTTCCCTTCCCTCTTATTCCAAAGCTCTAAGTGGAAGGATTTGGATGTATTTGCCATTTTTAGTGATTTGTTCCCTAATGATGAGACATCAGCAACTGGATCTGTAAGTCAAATTTCATTTACTATGTAATGAGGCTTTGGGGACAGGTTTCTGCTACTGATTCTACACTGCTTTGGTAGTGGCAACTGTGGCTTATGAATGTGAACACACTGTAACTCTCAGAAACAAACTTGCTGATTATGGGAAACATCTATGTCATTGCTGTTTCCTTGAACTGGAGCAATTTCAGTCTTGTACCTCAAGCACCAAATGAAGTTCACAAACCATAAATAAATGTAGTAATTGCCCAAACCACTGTGACATTAGCAAGCCTTTGATATATTTCTAAATAGTCCCATGCTTTTCTTAGAATCAAAGCACTTCAGAGTGACATAAGGCTTTAGAGGTCATTTTCTCCTGCTCTGCATCTCACCCTCTAGTGATATTGTAACCAAAATATCAAAGGTCACTCCATCTTTTGATATTTAAAGAAAATTGGTTTGAACTGACTTATTTGCAACCTGTGAAAGAACAGTCATCTGAAAATATGTTTGCAAACTTTCCATACATTTATATATTCTTCTTTCTGGTCTTTTCATTGAGGTTCTTAACTCCAATTTTACTTGGCCCCTAAGCATGTAACAAGGAGAGTGTCTGCACTTCTCTGTTGATTTAGTTCCGATGCCACCTGAGTAGGATATTCATGGATATATGAGTGTTTATGAGGCTATTGAAAATGGAAAGCAAAATAGCTCTAAGTTTAAATTCATTCCACCAGTCTTACCGGAAGCAAATTCTTCTTGAATTTCCATGCTAGACCCTCAATGCCAAAATCTAGTGACAGAAATATGCTTTGAATTCTATTATACTTCATGGAAAATTCTTCACTATTTTTTAATGTGATTAAGTAACTTCTTGACTGATTTCAGACACCATGCTGTTACA
This sequence comes from Apodemus sylvaticus, assembly GCF_947179515.1. Lineage (NCBI taxonomy): Eukaryota > Metazoa > Chordata > Mammalia > Rodentia > Muridae > Apodemus > Apodemus sylvaticus. The sequence goes on from NC_067476.1 coordinate 77,188,930, forward strand.
AGGCTTCATCTGAAGGAACAAATATGCCCAGGAAAGTAAGTTCCTAAAAACAGACTGATCTCTCCCTCAGAATAGCTCTACTGGGGCTGGGCACTCCCACCCCTTTACTTTTTTGTTTGTTGGTTTCATTTTATCCTCTATTTTATCCTCTCTTACTCATTTCCCCATCTCTTCCTTTTTATTTTTATTATTCTCTCTCTACTCGTGTTTCATTTTTATTTACATTTATTTATTTATTTACACTCCATATTATATTCTCCTCCTGCCTGTCCACCCTCAGACTGTTTCACATTCCATACCTCCTCCCCACCCTCCTGTCTCCCATGTAGATGTTCCCACTCCCCACCCAACCTGACCTCTAAACTTCCTGGTGCCTCCAGTCTCTTGAGGCTTAGGTGCATTATCTCTGACTGAATCCAGAGTTGACAGTCCTCTCCTGTATGTGTGTTGGGGGGCTCATATCGTCTGGTGAATGCTGCCTATTTGGTGGTCCAGTGTATGAGAGATCTCAGGGCTCCAGATTAATTGAGACTGCTGGTCCTCCTACAGGGTTGCCCTTCTCCTCAGCTTCTTTCATTCTTCCCTAATTCAGCAACAGGGGTCAGCCGCTTCTGTCTGTTGGTTGGGTGCAAATATCTGCATCTGCACTCTTCAGCTGCTCATTGGGTATTCTATAGTGTGGTCATGCTAGGTCTCTTATTGTGGGTGCTCCATAGCCTCAGTAATTGTGTCAGGCCTTGGAACTTCCCATTGATGGCCCCTACTCCCTCATTTGATACACTGACTTTCTGCTGTAGGTGGGCTCTATAAGTTCCTTCTCCCTACTGTAGGCCATTTCATCTAGAGTCTCTCCCTTTGAGTCCTGGAAATCTCAGTGTTTCATTATTTTTAATCTTTTATCTTTGTTCTCTTCAGTAAGAAGGGCTTGACTATGCCAATATTGCTTTCATGACACAAGAAAGGAGGGATGCTGTATTTTATAAACCCTGTCTTTGAAACTTTCTTCACATTTCTTTTATAGCTATATTTTAGCTGCCCAAGACCAACTGAAGTTTACTTCAAATCTACTGAAGATTCATTCCATAGAAGGAAGGTTACAACGGTGTTGCAAGCCAGGACAAATGCTCATGGGTTAGAAGATAATTGACTTCACTGGAGATGTTAGTCTTAATTTTGCTAAAAGATGTGATATGATACATAAATTAGTTTTAAATGTGTGCAGTTATGCCAACAATGTAACATAGCCCAATACTGAGCTAATTATGGAAGGAAATAATCAAGAATCTTTATGCAACTACAGAGGAAGAACAATAATATCAACCAACCTGACCCCCAGAGCTCCCAGGGACTAAACCAGCTACCAATGTGTACACATGGAGGGACCCAAGGCTTCAGCTGCATATGTAGGAGAGGATGGCCTTGTTGGGCATCAGTGGAAAACGAGGGCCTTGGTCCCATGAAGGCTCAATGCCCCAGTGTAAGGGAATTCAAAGATGCAGAGTCAGATGTGGGTGGGTTTGTAGGTAGGGATATACCCTTATATGAGCAGGGGAGGGGATGGGATAGGGGTTTTCTGGAGGGGAAACTAGGAAATGGGATAATATTTGAAATGTAAATAAAGAACATATCCCAAAACAAAAGACTAAAGAAATTGCTAAAACTTGCAAGATTTGTAAAGTACCCCCAAAAGGTTATATAAACAGTATAAGTTACTGGAAAAAGTAGATGGTCAGACATGGAGCTCAGGGATATCAGTTGTTAAGTTGCCACCCATGTCTGGGTGGACATTTCAGTGTTATAGTTTCCTTTGAGTCATCCAAGTTCCTGAAAATAACTGTTCACCAGAATTCCAGCTTGTCAATCAAATAAACTTACTGACTCATTAAATTAGACTTGTGGAAATTGGTTTTCTGTGATCAAGCCCCTAGTTATGTTAAATAGATATTTAGCTCATGTTTCCCCAGAAAAGTCATAGGACATTTGGAGCTATATAGCTATAACATCTTCTCTGAGTTTAGTTTTAGTCTATTACTTGCATTTTTTTTTAAAAAAAATGTACATATTCTGTGTAGTAGTTGCCGCTGATATACTTACTGCTTAAATACCCTTAAGAGTTGAAACATTGCCCCTGCTCGCCCACATCTCCAGCCTATCTAGACTCTGGCCATAGTTGCACTATTTTCTTCCTGCTCTTATAAGTTCTTTTTTTTTTTTTTTTTTTAAGAATATACCTACAAGTAAGAATACATAGTTTCTGTGTCTGGCTTTTGTCACTTAGCACATTGACTTCAGCACATTCATGCTTATAAAAAAATAATGACAGAATTTTGTTCAATTTTAGGTTTAAACAGTATTCTCTTATGAATATGGCACATTTTCTATATCTTTTCATGAGCTGATAACCTCTTGAATAACTGACAATAATATTAGGATTACAGATGTCTCTTCAAGAAACTTTGCTATTTTTCTTTAGATACATACCTATTGTTTGAACTGCTATATCTAATGATACTTTTGTTTTTTAGTATATATTGACTATTCATATTGCCTCCCATAATGGATATCAATACACAAGCCCTTCAATAGTGCATGAGCAGTCCGCCATCATTTATACTTATTTTAACCATATCTAATAATATCTAATAATATCTCTTCATATGTGTGAGTTGGTAACTATTTATTTAATTTGCATTTCTCTGATAATATATTGATCTTTACAATCAGGAAGAGCTGGGACAGAAGTCTTCCCATAACCATTTGCACCAGAGAGCCAGGCGACTCCACAGCCTTCTGTGCATCAGGAAGAGCTGGGACAGAAGTCTTCCCATAACCATTTGCACCAGAGAGCCAGGCGACTCCACAGCCTTCTGTGCACAGCCTGTCATATATGTCGATATTTATATATACTTGTTGATATATTTTCAAGGAAATCCCTCAAGTCCTATGGCATTATTGAAATCAGTTATCATTTCCTTGTCATTGAGTTTTCTGTGTTAATTATACAATCAGATATCAATTTATAATTATATGATTTGAATTTTTTCTTCCCTTCTATGTGTTAATTTTTCTGTTAATAATTTTTGTGCAGCAAATTATTAATTGTTAAAACTGTTTGCCATTTTGAATACTTTGGCCTGAGAATTTGAGGTTAAATACCAAAATATTTTTTAACATTCATAGTTTGTAGCTTTCCTGTATTAGTTTCATTGTCTCAGCTCTTACATTCAAATCTTTTATTTATTTATTTATTTATTTATTTATTTATTTATTTATTATTTACATTTCAAATGATTTCCCCTTTTCTAGACCCCCACTCCCCAAAAGTCCCATAAGCCCCCTTCTCTCCCCCTGTCCACCCACCCACACCTTCCCACTTCCCCGTTCTGGTTTTGCCGAATACTGCTTCACTGAGTCTTTCTAGAACAAGGGGCCACTCCTCCTTTCTTCTTGTACCTCATTTGATGTGTGGATTATGTTTTGGGTATTCCAGTTTTCTAGGTTAATATCCACTTATTAGTGAGTGCATACCATGATTCACCTTTTGAGTCTGGGTTAGCTCATTCGAATCTTTGATGAACATTGTGATGTCCCAGGTTTGAATCACTCTTTGTCATTGACAATCCTCTTTCTCATTAAAAATGCATTTTACCTTTGTTAAAAATCACTGACCATAAGTACATTGGCTCATTTTCGGCTACTTTGTGTATGCCAATGATAATATGTTTACTCTCTGCTTATTACCAGCTATTATAATATCTATAATAAAAGAAGTTGAAGTTAGGTGACATGATGCTTTAGCTTTGTTCCTTTCCTCGTGTTTTGCTCAGCTACTCAGGGTTTTTGTGTGTCTTAATAAGTATATCAAAATTTTCTATTTTATATAAAGAAGAATCTAAGATTTGATGAAGTTTGCATTAATTCTGCAGATAATCTTGGGCAGTAATTATATTTTAACTGTGTGAAAATTTTTGATTCACGAAAACCAAAAATCTGTCATTTGCTTATATGTTCAATTTCATTAAACAATTCTTTAAAAGATTTTACTGTTGATAAGTTGAATTTATCTCTTAGTTGCATTTATATTTTACAAATTCAGGTTAAAAGTATCTTCTTAGATATTCTTAAAATTAAAATATTAAGTTCATTATTCCCATCCACAGAAAAAAATTATACTCATTTTACTTTCTTTTCTTTTCTTTTTTTTTAATTTTCTTCTGACTGCTGTGGCATTGCCTCATTATTTGGGCCTTCCCTTCAGTGTGTGGCATGAACGTTTAACACTCTGGAACTGCAAGTTCACAGGTCTAGAAACTATCACCACCTCTTCTTACATGCCACACATTTTTTTATGCATTTAAAATTTTTATGTTAATTGCATTAATGTTTTCTCCAGCTTAAACATGCTTCAATTCCAATCACTATGTGTTTTGCCCCCATTTTCTATAACCAGTTATTAAATCATTTGCCTACTTTTTCATATAAAATGGGTAACAACAGTTTCCTGTTGCTGTTACCATAATGTGAGTGCCAACCTTATTGTCAGCTGCCAGCCAGCATGACACTCATCTGCCCTGCCTACACTGGGAGCATTCCTTTTGTCCCCTCACAGCCCCTAGCAGCTGTTCCTCCTTGGCTTAAGTGTTACATCACGTCTCATATGGTGACCCCTGCCTGTAGCCATTGCCTGTGGCACACAAACTGCCCAGCCACTGTTTGATGCAAGAATGCTAGAAGCCTTTTCAAGATTCTCAAGACCCAACCCAGAGCTGGGCATGGAGGGCCACCCCTCTAACCACAGTCCTTTGGATACTGGGTTAAGGAGGGGGAGGGGCATGTCCTAACATTCTGGATGTTGGATTAAGCTGGTAACACCCACACACACACACACACACACACACACACACACACCCTGATCAACTCAAGGAGCTTTCCTCTGTGAAGAAACTGGAAGCTGCCTGCCCTGTTTTACACTTAGCTCAGGCCTGGCTTATTTCCCCACAGGGCAAAACCCATCCTCAGGAGCCGACACTGCAAATGTCTACCTATTCTATTTTTTTTTCTTTTTCTTTTTTTTTTTATTCGATATATATATTTTTTGGTAAGTTTTTTTTTAATTCGATATATTTTTGATTTACATTTCAAATGATTTCCCCTTTTCTAGCCCCCCACTCCCCGAAAGTCCCATAAGCCCCCTTCTCTCCCCCTGTCCTCCCACCCACCCCTTCCCACTTCCCCGTTCTGGTTTTGCCGAATACTGTTTCACTGAGTCTTTCCAGAACCAGGGGCCACTCCTCCTTTCTTCTTGTACCTCATTTGATGTGTGGATTATGTTTTGAATATTCCAGTTTTCTAGGTTAATATCCACTTATTAGTGAGTGCATACCATGATTCACCTTTTGAGTCTGGGTTACCTCACTCAGTATGATATTCTCTAGCTCCATCCATTTGCCTAAGAATTTCATGAATTCATTGTTTCTAATGGCTGAATAGTACTCCATTGTGTAGATATACCACATTTTTTGCATCCACTCTTCTGTTGAGGGATACCTGGGTTCTTTCCAGCATCTGGCAATTCGTTTTACTCTTTCTATGAATAAAAATTCTGACTAATAATTTCTTATAGCCATATTTCTTTAATGAAGAATTATTTTGATGTATAATGGATGAAGGTTTTTTTCTACTGTGAAATTATTTTCATTCACAAAATTCTGGGCCTGAGATGATTTTCCACTTTCAGGTATCAGGATTGATTCTACTCTCTGTCTCCATTGCCTCTGGTTAGAAGTGATCACATACTTTCATATTTCTTTCTCTACAAAAATGTCATCCTTTTGGCATCTTTTAAAAGAATCTTTTCACCAGTTTTATTTATTTAGCAGCATGATTCTTAACATATATTAGTATACTCCAGGTATCATTTTTTTTTTATTTTCATGTTTAGGTAGCTTCTGGCTCAGATTATCAGCTATAGATTTTTATACAGATTATATACATAGTTTAACATGGATGATTCTGATGTGTATTTAATGTTTGTTTCTATACAATCTATTTCTTTTACAGTCTGTAATTTTGTGCAAATTTAGTTACTTAGATATTTTGTCTTTTACCTATATTTGTTGATGTATTTCTTTCTTTTTTTTAATTGGATGTTTTCTTTATTTACATTTGAAATTTTATCCTCCTTCTTGGAAACACCCTATCTCATCCCCCTACCCCTGCTCACCAACCCACCCACTCCCTCTTCTCTGTCCTGGTATTCCCCTATACTGGGATATTGAGCCTTCTCAGGACCAAGGGACTCTCTTCACTTAGATGTCCAACAAGGCCATCCTCAGCAACATATGCAGTTGGAGCCATGAGTCCCTCCATGTGTACTCTTTGGTTGGTAGTTTAGTCCTTGGGAACTCTGGGGGGTACTGAGTGGTTCATATTGTTGTTCCTCCTATGTGGCTGCAAGCTATTCAGCTCCTTGGGTCCTTTCTCTAGCTCTTCCATTGGGGACCATGTGCTTAGTCCAATGGTTGGCTGAGAGCACCCACCTCTGTATTTGTCAGAGCTTCTCAGGAGACAGCTATATCAGGCTCCTGTTAGCAAGTGCTTGTTGAAATCTACAATGGTGTCTGTGTTTGGTCACTGTATATGGGATGGAATACCAGGTGGGACAGTATGTGGATAGTCTTTCCTTCAGTCTCTGCTTCATACTTTGTCTCTGTATTTCCTCCCATGGGTATTTTTGTTTCCCCTTCTAAGAAGGACCAAAATATCCATACTTTGGTCTTCCTTCTTCTTGAACTTCATTTGGTTTGTGAATAGTATCTTGGGTATACCAACCTTGTGAGCAAACATCCACTTATCAGTGAGTGCATACCATGTGCTTTCTTTTGTGATTGTGTTACATCACTCAGGAGAATATTTTCTAGTTCCATACATTTGTCTAAGAATTTCATGAATTCATTGTATTTAATAGTTGAGTAGTACTCTGTTGTGTAAATGTACCACATTTTCTGTATTCACTCCTCTGTTGACAGACATCTGGTTTCATTCCAACTTCTGGTTATTATAAATAAGGCTGCTATGAGCAGAGTGGAGTATGTGTTTTTATTTCATGTTGGAGCATCTCCTGGGTATATATTAAGGAGTGCTATAGCTGGGTTCTCTGGTAATACTATGTCCAATTTTCTGAGGAACCTCCAAACTGATTTCGAGAGTGTTTGTACCAGCTTGCAATCCCACCAGCAATGGAGGAGAGCTGTTCTTTCTCTACATCTTTGCCAGAATCTGCTGTCATCCGATTTTTTGATCTTAGCCAATCTGATTGGTGAGGTGAAATTTCAGGGTTGTTTTGATTTGAATTTACCTGATGACTAAGGATATTGAATATTTCTTTATGTGCCTCTCAGCCATTCAATATTCCTCAGTTGAGAATTCTTTGTTCAGCTCTGTACCCCATTTTTAATAGAGTTATCTCATTCTCTAGAGTCTAACTTCTTGAGTTCTTTGTATATATTGTATGATTGTCCTCTATCAGATGTAGGATTGGTAAAGATATTTTCCCAATATGATGGTTGCCTTTTGGCCTATTGTCAGTGTCCTTTGCCTTGCAGAAGCTTTGCAATTTTATGAGGTCCCATTTGTCAATTCTTGATCTTGGAGCATAAGCTATTGGTGTTCTGTTCTGGAAATTTTCCCCTGTGTTCCAGGATCTTCCCAACTTTCTTTTCTATTAGTTGCAGTGTATCTAGTTTTATGTGCAGGTCCTTGATCCACTTGGACTTGAGTTTTGTACTAGGGGATAAGAAAGGATCAATTTGCATTCTTCTACATGCTAACCACTAGTTGAACCAGCCCCACTTATTGAAAATTCTGTCTTTTTTCCACTGGATGGTTTTAGCTCCTTTGTCAAAGATCAAGTGTCAATAGGTATATGGGTTCATTTCTGGGTCTTCAATTCTATTCCATTAATCTACCCTGCCTGTCACTGTACCAACACCACACAATATTTATCACAATTGCTCTATAGTACAGCATGATGTCAGGGATCATGATTCTATTGGAAGTTCTTTTATTGTTGAGAATACTTTTCACTATCCTGTTTTTGTTGTTGTTGTTGTTCCAGATGAATTTGCAAATTGTTCATTCTAGCTCTATGAAGAATTGAGTTGAGATTTTGATGGGGAATGCATTGAATCTGTACATTGCTTTTGGCAAGATGACCATTTTTATATGTTAATCCTGCCAATTCCTGAGCACTGGAGTTCTTTCCATCTTCTGAGATCTTCGATTTCTTTCTTCAGTAACTTGAAGTTCTTGTCATACAGATCTTTCACTTGTTTCATTAGAGTCACACCAAGGTATTTTATATTATTTGTGACTATTGCAAAGGGAATTGTTTTTCTAATTTCTTTCTCATCCTATTTATCCCTGCAGTAGAGGAGGGCCCCTAGTTTGTTTGAGTTAATTTTATATCCAGAATATCTTGGTTTCTTCATCTATGGTAATTGAAAGCTTTGTTGGTTATAGTAGCCTGGGCTGGCATTTTTGTTCTCTTAGGGTCTGTATGACATATTCCCAGGATCTTCTAGCTTTAATGGGTGAAAAGTTTGGTTTACTTCTGATAGGTCTTCCTTTATATGTTACTTGACCTTTTTCCCTTACTGCTTTTAGTATTCTTTCTTTGTTTTGTGCATTTGGTGTTTTGATTTTTATGTGATGGGAGGAATTTCTTTTCTAGTCCCAATCTATTTGGAGATCTGTAGTCTTCTTGTATGTCCATGGATATCTCTTTCTTTAGGCTAGGGAAGTATTCTTTTATAGTTTTGTTGAAGATATTTACTGGCCCTTTAAGTTGGGAGTCTTCACTTTCTTCTATCCCTGTTATCCTTAGGTTTGGTCTTCTCATTGTGTCCTGGATTTCCTGGACCTTTTGGGCCCTAAATTTTTTGCATTTTGCATTTACTGTGATTGTTGTAAATCAATAAATATTTTCTATGGTATCTTCTGCACCTGAGATTCTGTCTTCTGTCTTTTGAATTCTGTTGCTGATGCTTACATCTATAACTTCTGATTTCTTTCCTAGGCTTTCTATCTCCAATGTTATCCCTTTTTTGTGATTTCTTTATTGTTTCTATTTCCATTTTTAGATCCTGGATGTTTTTGTTCAGGTCTTCCACCTGTTTGGTTGTGATTTCCTGCAATTCTTTAAGTGCTTCTACCTGTTTACCTGTGTTCTCCTTTATTTTTTTAAGGGAGTTATTTATCTTCTTAAAGTCCTTTATTATTATCATGTGATGTGATTTTAAATGCAACTCTTGCTTTTTTTGGTGTGTTTTTGTGTCCAGGACTTTTTGTGGCAGGAGAATTGGGTTCTGATATTGTCAAGTAGCTTTGGTTTCTGTTGATAGGATTCCTGAATTTGCCTTTTGCCATCTGGTTATCTCTGGTGGTAGTTGGTCTTGCTGTCTCTGGCTGGAGCTTGTCAAACCTGTAGAACTGTAAGCCTGTGTCCATACTCCTGGGAGACCAACTCTTTTCTGGCAGGGTCATGAGCAGATGGTTGTGGAGCAGTTCGACTTCTGGGTACAGATGTAGACTGGAAGGCTCCTGCCCTAGCCTCTCCACTGATCCTATGCCCTGTGTCCTCCTATATGTTCCCCTCCAGAGAGATATTGGAGAGAACATGGAGATCTTACCTCTGTGCTCAGAAGTGGAGACACTGATGGGAGATCACTCTTTCCTGACAGGCTGTGCACATAAAGCTGTGGATCTACCTGAATCCATGGTGTAAATGGTGACCAGCTAGAATTTTTTTTATAGCCAACACACTAAGTTTGTTACTTTCTTTCTTCTTTCTTTTCTTTCTGTCTTTCTTCCTTTCTTCCTCCCTTCCTTCTTTCCTTCTTTCCTTCCTTCCTCCCTTTCTTTGTTTCTTTATTTTCTTTCTTTCTTTCTTTCTTTCTTTCTTTCTTTCTTTCTTTCTTTCTTTCTTTCTTTCTTTCTTTCTTTCCTTCCTTCCTTCCTTCCTTCCTTCCTTCCTTCCTTCCTTCCTTCCTTCTTTCTTTCTTTCTTTCTTTCTTTCTTTCTTTCTTTCTTTCTTTCTTTCTTTCTTTCTTTCTTTCTTTCTTTCTTTCAACTATAGATTTTATTGTCCTCCCGGTGTACCCTTTGACTGTTCCACATCCCATACTTCCTGTTCAACCCTCAGTATCCATGAGAATGTCCCTACCCCTAATCCCCAACCCTACCAGATCTCTAAACTCTCTGGGACCTCCACTCTCTTGAAGGTTAGCTCCATCTTCTCTGTCAAACTCAGACCTGCTGTATATTTATTTTGGGACTCATATCAGCTAGTGTACCCTGCATGGTTGGTGGTCCAATATTTGAGAGGTCTCAGAGGTCCAGATTAATTGAGACTGCTGGTCCTCCTACTGGGTCGACCTCTTCCTCAGCTTCTTCCAGTTTTTCCCTAATTCAACCACGGAGGTCACCTCAGTCCAACTTTTGGGGGAGTAATCACAACTGGGGAGGGAGAGACCTGGAAGGCAAAGTGGATGGGGTAGGGTGGGGAGAGGAGAACACGATGATTGGGCAGGGAAAAAGTGTTGAAGTCCTGAGAGCCAGCAGAAAGAATGGAAACAGGAAACCTCTGGAGATAGGAGGTTGGCGGGACCCTCCAGAATGCACCAGAAACCTGGGAGATGAAAGACTCTCAGGAATTTAAATGAGGGACCTTAGATGAGATATCCTACTATGGGGAGAGGGAAATGTAGAGCCCACCTCCAGCAGAAAGACAGAGCATCAAGTGGGTGAGAGGGTTGCATTCCTACAGTCAAAACTCTGACCCATAATTGTTGCTGTCTGAAAGAACTGCAGAGATGGAATGGAGAGGAACCTGAAGAAAAGAAGGTCCAATGACAGGCCCAAAGTTGGATATAGCTCAATAGTGTCTAGCTCTGACCCTATTACTGAGAATATGGAACACTTACAAAAATGGACCTATAATGACTCTACTTCGAAAGACCTAACAAGCAGCTAAAAGAATCGGATGTAGATATTTGCATCCAATGAATGGACAGAAGATGATGACCCCTGTGGTGGAATTACATAAGTCTGTTACGTTTTAGTTAGGATTATCTTCACTATACTAGTAAGCATATTACTAGTATATATATATATATATATATATATATATATATATATATATATATATATATTTTAAAAGAAGCAACACAGGGACATATATGTCCATAAAGAGTCCTAGATGAGTGGGCTCGCAATTGTGGTTTCAGGAACAAATATCACATACAGACCCTAAGATTGTATTGGAGATCCATCACTCTAATGTATAAGGGAGTGTAAGGGAACTGGATTCTGCCATTCTGTTTGTTGAAACTAAGATTAAACCCTGTTGCTTATCCATTTCTCACACAGTGGATTCCCTCATATGTCATTTCTTACTTTCCAGAATGCTAGGGATCTTATCAAATGTGTCTTCTTTTGAAACTAATACATGTGTAGAGAAATGCAAAAAAATAAGACATGAAAGTGCAATATCTCCTCAATCACACTTGTCAAAAACCTGCTAAAGAGTAAAGGAGGGAAGGGAGTTTTGTTTTCATTTAAACTTTTCTATAATGTACACAAGTTTCTGATTAGTTAGGTCTGTGTCTTACCAGGAAAATGTTTAAGAGTCTGGAAAATTATTCATTTTTAAACTCTGAAGTTTGGAACCTCAAAAGACTAAAAGTGAGATAATGACCAATAGTTTCCCTATTCTCATTCCTAACAAATAGTCCTTATAGTTATAGGATGGTAGGATGATTGTTATGTATTTCCCTTATTGGAAAGAATAAGTCCACGTTTTAAAATACAGGTTTTATGGTAGCTAACATAAACTTACTACGTATCCAAGGATGACCTTGAACTAATTCTTCTGCCTAAACTACTCTAAGGAGGAGATTACAGTTGTGCCCCTACATCTGGTTTTATGTGTTGCAGGAAATCTATTTGAGAACTTTGTGTATGCTAGGCAAAGCCTGTAGGCAGGCTGATCTCAAGCCCTCCCTAATCTTTTGTGCCATATAAAGAAGTTCTGACCTTTAGACTTGTGACATGCTACTTTATTGGACAGCATTCATAGTTATTTTAACATGCATGCAGGTAATCTGCTAAAGATTGGAAAAACCTGGGCCATATAACTTCTGAGAGAAGACATGTCACTTTTTTGGTGACACTAATAAAATGTGACTGTTTATCTATGCATATTTTTTGTCTTATTTTCAATTTGCAAATGTGGCCTTGGCTTTCTCACATTCACTACATCTCAAGGCACACCGTGTTGTCTATGCAGAGATACAAATAACACAGCACTTCTTCCTTCCCTCTTTGGTGGAAGACTTTTCTCCACTTTAGGTGAGATGGTAGACTCCTTTTAACACTGAACTTATGCATGGTCCTGATGTCTATCTATTTAGGTCATGATTCTGGTTTGTTCTTTGATTGTAGTAGTAAACTTCTAAACCAAAGCATTTGATGTTTGTTGGATGTTGCATGATATCAGAAAAGCTTATCTTTAGCGCTTGCTTATACTTCAAGATAATTCTGTGCCTCCTAGTTTGTCTGATTTGTATAACTTCATAATGTATTTTGTCACTTTTACTTGATATTTATTAACATTTACAAGAGAGTTTTAGGAAACATAAAATAGAAGTTCAAAGGTTAAGATAGTCTCGGGATCCTTTCTTCTATCAAATTTAAAGGATATTAACTTTAGTTATATAATTATTATATGTTAGATCACTAACAAATATGCAATTAAACCTGGTACTTTAGGGTAAAATGACTACTGAAATTAAAATAATATGGATATTTTATTTTTATTGGTTGTCAACCAATAAAAGGAAAAGTATAATTTACACAACAGGAGATGTCATTTTTTGAGAAATCTAACTGAATTCATTCAAAGTACAATTCAGCATATTTTACTGAGTGCTAATAATAGCTTTATGAATCAATGCAGACAAACTAAAGGAAAATGAAAAGTGCTAAAATAACTCAATGCTGCTACACAAAAACTAAGCAAAGGTCATTATCTTACAAAACATATTCATGAAACTTTCTGAGGAGATGTTAAATATGCTTTCTTGTTAGGATTTGGAATGTCAAATGTTATCACTTAATATTTACTTATATGACATCAATGTGATCGGGTTAAATGTTTTTTTTTTTTTAAGTTGGATCCCATGTGTCTCAGATTGGCCTTGTACTTGCTAGTTCCCTCAGGACAACATTGAATATGTGATGCTCCTGGGGTCTAGGATTACAAGTGTCCTCTACTTGATATTTACTATGCTTTTACTGGTTCTAATTTGATTTTCACAATATCCAAATAGAACTTAGTAAAGCAATAACCATTGTTATGATGATTTCCTAAATCACACAAGAAAGAGAGCTGTTGCCATGAAGACTGCACATGAGTTTTTGGGTTTAATTCTCTATAATGTATTTTGTGTTACTTCAGTATCTTACGGGAAATAAGTTGAATGGAAAGAACTATTTTTTTTAACCCCTCACTTCCCTTTTTCATGGTACTGCAGATCAGGACTCAACTGAATAGGAATTTCAGGGTTTGGTGGGGGAATGTTTAGACAAATACCAAATAATACTTATTGTGATGTAAACTGCCACCTCATCCATGTGGCATTTAATTTTTTTCAGAAAGAATCACAAAAATCTCTATTCAGAACAGATTACATTTATGTAAGTAGATAAAGGATTCTGATATGAGTTTGTTATGCTGTCATATTATGTGCTGTTCTTCCCAATAAAGTATGGCAATTCCCCCTCCTGTATGTGAACATTACAAGCTCTTTATGATAGAATTGTTCCCACAGCACTCTTTAGAACACATGTTTTAGGAAATATTACATAAGGTTCTGTTATCCTCCACTGGTTTTAAAGTCAATAATATAGATGTTACCTCACTGTAGTGTACTTAGAGCTAGGAAGTGATCTACAACAAAAGTCAATATTCAATGAGTAAGACAAACTCAGAGAAATAACTGGGGAAGAGGACAGATACATTGGCTCATTCTGTCTATGATGTAATTTCTTTCATTGCTTTTGGGTTAGAAATAACTCGTCTTTTGAGAATAAAAAAATATAGAGAGAAATGTATGGTACATATTATGAGGAATAACTGAGAAAAGAGGAATCCAGTTTACAATTATTAGCATAATAGGAGTGTAGACAAAAAGAACCTGGCTTGGGAATATAGCAGTTGAGGCTGCTGTGAAGTTTGTAAACATCTACTGTGTAGGATCTGTGACTTTCTTCATCCCTGATTATGTGCCCTTTCCTTCTGCAGATGTTATAAAAGCCAAAGTAAATGCTTTTTAAAAGTTTTGACACAACTTGCTTACCTGTAAAATTGCAATTAAAATTAAAATATTTTGATACATTCTGTCCCATGTATCTATCTATCTATCTATCTATCTATCTATCTATCTATCTATCTATGGGTTAATTCCTATGCTTTATATTAAGTTGGCTGCCCCTAGATGGCTTTGAATGGTAATAAAGAATTGCTGTAGAGCCAATGGCTGGGCAGATGGAGGTGACTTTTAGACTGCCTGGGCAAGGGACAGAGGGAGAGAAGGGAAAGCAGGAGAATCATCATGACCAGGAAGCAGAAAGATAAAACTAAAAGGCCCATCAACAAGTAAGAAACAGGGAAAGAGGCCCCAGGTGCCCCTCCCTCTACTTGAGTCTGGGGAACCAAAGATAAAACCTAGATTTAGAAAATATTACGCAGGAATGCCTGAGGGGAGTTTGTGCAGGCAACTGGGAGGTATAGAAGGGCACAACCATTGAGCTAGTCAAGACATATCAAAATTACCTGGTGTGTGTGTGTATGTGTGTGTGTGTGTGTGTGTGTGTGTGTGTGTGTGTGTGATTAAGGAATCCAGAGCTCTTGGGTGGGTGCAATGCTCACTCAACCTGCCAGAAACACTAAGAAGTTTAACCAGTCTATCATATTACACACAATACATACAACACACACAGACACACACACACACACACACACACACACACACACACACCATTACTAACTTCCTAGCATTACCCCTGATGCTCTTGTATAATGTTTATTTTACCCAGGAGTTGCATCTCATGCCAAAAGTTTCTCGCTTATAAATTTTATATAAATGGAGCTATATAGGAGCTGAATTTGCTTTTTTTCATTTTGTTCAGTCAACAGAATATTATGTTTCAGTTAATTTGCACTTGTTGCTTCAGAATATATCTTAAACGGAATTATGGTAATCAGGTGTGGGTGAAGAAAAAGTGAACTGTTGGTCCTTTAGTTATTCATTCACTATGAATGTAGTAAAGTCAAAGCAAAGAATTATATTCATGCTATTAGGAAGGTATGCCCTCCCCCCAAAAAAACAGAGTAGAACATTTTTTACAATTAAATCAGGACGGCAAGGAATTAGGTAGGACACATCATTGAAACCAACATATTTGACAATTTATTAGTGACTATCTTTGTTTTACCAAGATGGTACTCATTTATTCAGGTTGGTGTTTTAGTGCCTAAAGGACTAGAGTAGTGGTATAAGCCATATATCTTCATTCAGAGCATTAATGCATTTAGTGTTGGTCACTGACTTCAACAAAGTATTTGACAGCAACTCTGTCTTACGTAATAATACATTAGAATGTGGTTTTCACTCTAATACAGTTGTTTTGTGTTAACCTCAAACTTTGATTACTTCAGATATAAACACCTTTTTGTCATTCCTAGGAAATTATGTTTTTCCTTCTATTTCATCTACCTCATTGTGCTGCGCAAATAAACTTTTGAATATGGTTCATCAAAAGATAATCATTTCAATCTTTTACATAAAAAGCCCACCTACAATATACAAACACATATTAGGGTTTGGAGATTTCATTTTTAAATCTGGCCTTTAGGCATCTTTAATAAACTTTGCATATATTTTAATACCCAAGAAAACCTATGACCACCAATCTTGCATTTAATAATCAGTTCTTGGGTTTCTTATCACATTATTTATGAAATAAATACTGACATTCCTCTTTATTCCACAATGTAGATATGGAAGTGGTATCTAGGCAAACATTTTATATATATATAATGCTAACATTATTAGTCATTGGAAAGACAAACTCACACTGTGCTAGAATAGTATTGCACATCTACCTGATTGACTTCAATGAATGAATGCAAACAAGAATGAAACTCCGCAATGCTAAGTGTCAACAAGCAGTTGAACAGCAGGGATTACATCTGTGTCTCATTTATGTGACCACTGCGATATTCTTCCCAAGAAAGAGTGCTTACATTTAGGAAGGCATTTCCTTTTTTTTTATTAGTTATATTTTCTATTTACATTTCAAATGTTATCCCCTTTCCGGGTTTCCCCTCTGAAAATCTCCTATCCCCTTCCCTTCCCCATGCTCACCAACTGGCCCACTCCCTCTTCCCTGTCCTGGCATTCCCCTGGATCCATCCTATGTAAAGTTACCAAACCCAGACACTATTGTGTATGTTAACAAGTCCTTGCTAACAGAGCCTGACAGAGCTGTCTCCTGAGAGGCTCTGCCAGTGCTTGACAAATACAGAGGTGGATGCACATGGCCTACCATTGGACTAAGCACAGGGTCCTCAGTGGTGGAGCTCGAGAAAGAATTCAGGAGCTGAAGGGGTTTGCAGTCCCACAGGAGGAGCAACAAGAAGAACCAGCCAGTCCCCCCAAATCTCCCAGGGACTAAACCACCAACCAAAGAGTACACGTGGAGGGACCCACAGCTCCAGCCACATATGTAGCAGAGGATGGCCTTGTCAGACATCACTGGGAGGAGAGGCCCTTGGCCCCATGAAGATCTTTACAGAAAGCCACAACTTGTTAGGCTTCAGAGAATAGATAAGCTTAGGGATCCTGTTCCAAGTTACAACACAATCCTTTCAGTTAAGGTTTGGAGAACATTTTAGAAGAAGGTGGGGAAGATGGACTCTTAAAGAACTGAAGGGGTTTGCAACCCATAGGAAGAACAACAATATCAACTAGTCAGGTCCCCCAGAGCTCTCAGGGACTAAACCACCATCCAAGGAGTATACATGGAGGGATCCATGGCTCCAGCTGCATATGTAGCAGAGGATGGCCTCTTTTGGAAATCAATGGGAGGAAAGGCCCTTAATCCTGAAAGGGCAATGCCAGGGCAGGGAGGCAGGAGTGGGTGGGTGGGTCGAGGAGCACCCTCATAGGAATAGCAGCAGGGGGAAGCGGTTGGGCTAGGGGCTTTCCAAAGGGGAAACCAGAAAAGAGGATAACATTTGAAATGTAAGTAAAAAAAAAATCTGATTAAAACAATAAAAGGAAAGGAAATACAAAATGGAGGGAGGTAGAAATAAGGGATGACTAGAGTTTCAGGGAGGAGTGGATCTGGAAAGAGTTCAGAAGAGAAGTGAGAAAAATGATGATTAATATACATTGCATGGAATTCTTGAAAAAAATCAATAAAACATTTTATAAAAATCAAAGCATATTTCAAGCAAAATCCCAATTGTTTGTTAGGTTTCCCCCTGCTCCTGCCAAATTTAATCCTTATTGCAACAAAGTTAAACAAGTTTCTTCTTTGTCAAATTTAAATGTATCCTTTAAATGTTAGTGTGGGAAAAAACCAAATAAACTCCAGCTTAACTGGTAAGGAATTATTTAAATTATTCTCTGAATTATATCACATGCTATTTAACAGAACACAACAAAAATGGTGGATGAAAAAAATTATTCAACTTTATAAGGGAAAGTAGAAATCACTAAACAAAGAAAACAAATAAATAAAACAACCAAACAAAGCCACTCCTATCTCAGAGCCAGGCAGTTTGATGAAAGTGGGCTGTTCCTTAGAATAACTTGTTCCTTTGTACTCCAGCTTTAGTCTAAACACCTGTAGTCTCAATCTTCAAATGCCTATTGCATCTCTATCTTCCATTAAACTTGCATCATATACTAAAGAAGAAAATGGCACAAGGTAAAATTCCAAGAATTCCTATTGTTTATGCGATAATGTTCAGAGATAAGTTACTGGACCACAATAAATACATTTAAAATCAGAGTGTTTGAGAGACGCCTCAGTAGGGAAAGCTTTTTCTGCACAGAAAGGGGGATCAGAGTTCAGATACACAGGGTTTATGCAAGAACTGGCATGGTGGTACACAGCTGCTTCCACTGTGAGATGAACAGAAGAATCAAGAGGATCTCTGGAAATCTGT
Organism: Apodemus sylvaticus; assembly: GCF_947179515.1. Taxonomy (NCBI): domain Eukaryota; kingdom Metazoa; phylum Chordata; class Mammalia; order Rodentia; family Muridae; genus Apodemus; species Apodemus sylvaticus. The sequence continues at coordinate 77,207,228 of NC_067476.1, forward strand.
GGGCAAGCTAGCAACTTATACACTACACAACTGTTAATAAGTCATCCTACCTCAAACAAGATACATACTAACACCTCAGAATGCTTATGTTCTTAGACTTATTCTCTCTCTCTCTCTCTCTCTCTCTCTCTCTCTCTCTCTCTCTCTCTCTCTGTCTCTGTCTGTCTCATAAACACACACACATACACAGACACATACTCTGTATACACATACACACTGATACATACAAACACACATATATATACACACGTACAAACACACACATACCATTGCATGGGTCCACCCAAGAAAAGACTTTAAAAAAAATACACCTCTCATTGTGGTGCATTCCTTTAATCCCAATATTCAGGAGGTAGCGGCACCCAATTCATGTGATGATGAGGAGACCTTGATTTACAGAAAAAGGTCAGGGTCACCCAAGGGCACACAGGGAGATGGTGTCTTAAAACAACAACTAACCAAGATAGTCCATTTAGAAAAAATAACCTCAAATATCTGTTTAAGAATTGACACCAAGGTGTTCTCCTTCTTCAGAAATATTATTTCTAGAAATGAGCTATGGGGGTAATGATCTTTGCAGATGCTTGACATTATAATTTAACTTGTCAGCACAAATGGGCTTACAGTTAGATCCTTTCTGACCCAGGACGATTAAAAAGGCATGTTACTCAATAAAACATTCGACCTATGCCCTGACCTCTCTTTGACTTCATCTTCAATTGTTGTGTATACCATAGTAATTAGATTTTTCACCAGCATAGAATGATAATGTACCCTTCCTCCCTTCCTTCTTTCTTTCTTTCCTTTTCTCTTCACTACTTTTCTCCCTCCTCTTGTTTGTCTCTTTGTCTTTCCTTTGCTTCTTCTTCTCGCTCAGTTCCTCCATCTCTCCCTCCCTTTCACCACATCCTGGTCTCTATCAGTAAATTTTGTCCATGAGATGGGAAGCACCAATATCTGCCTTAATTTTTAGTATTTCTAATCTTTCATCTGCATTGCTGCAGTGAGCATTCTTTACCTTTCTAAGTCACTTTTAGGAAAATGTAATAGTTTTGTACCAATTAGTGTGTGCTGAAACATTAGCAAGCTGTTACAAGTATTCATCAATCTCTTGGTATTCTGGTACTCTGTCCACTAACTTCCTTGCAGTCCACACCCCTCATGTGCCAAAAGCCTGTTAATTGATTATCATACCTCCATTCTTTTCCTTGAAGATTGTCCTGGAGTGGCTAAAGCTAACTCATGCAAAATGCTTGGGGTCAGATGTCACACTTCTCTCCTTCTTTCAAGGGAAGTAAGTTTACAGTACAGTTTATACTTCAGAAGTCCCACCTAGAATTATACTGAATCATACTTCACATAAACTCATCCTCATGTTTTACAAGCCCATCATTCCCAGCTTCTGTTGAGATATTTCCTACAATAAACCATATGAATGAAAGCCAAGATTGGGCTCTACCCCTAAAGAAGCAAGTGTGATATGGTTAGCTAATAGAAATGTGGATGAAAGGAGGAACGTGAAGTATTGAGTTGGAAATTTAATGGGGATTGGATTGAATCTGTATATTGTTTTTGGCAAGATGGACATTTTTACTATATTAATCCTGCCAATCCATGAGCATGGGAGATCTTTCCATCTTCTGACGTCTTCTTCAATTTCATCTTTAGAGACTTGAAGTTCTTGCCTTACAGATATTTCACTTGTTTGGTTAGAGTATCTCGAGAAAGGACCCAACCAGCTGAAGGGGTTTGAAGCACTATAGGAGGAACAATAATATGAATTACCCAGTACCCCCCAGAGCTACCAGGGACTAAACCACCAATCAAAGAGTACACATGGAGGGACTCATGGCTCCAGATTCATATACAACAGAGGATTGCCTTGTTGGACATCAAAGGGAGGATAGGCCTTTGGTCCAGAGAAGACTCAATGCCCTAGTATAAGGGAATGCCAGGAGAGGGAAGCAGGTGTGGGTTGATTGGTGAGCAGAGGGAGGGAGGATGGGTTATGGGATTTTCAGAGGTGGGGAACAAGGAAAGGGGCCAACATTTGAAATGTAAATAAAGAATATATCTAATAAAAAAAAAGAAAAGAAAAGGAGGAATAAATACTTGCCAAGCCAAACCTCAACTAAGCCAAGAGCCAGTAAAGATCCAAGGTTGAATTTTAAAAATTAGCATATTGAATGTAATTAACAAAAGGGGATAGAATTAATCAGATGTTTGTAAATCATAAACTAATTATCAAGGTGAGAGGGTAAATTAATAGCTGGCAGCAAAATGATATTAGCCTTTTATCAATCTAGCTTAATAAAAATTGCATATGTTCTGGACATGTTGGTATATGCCTTTAACCCTAGTTCTAGGGAAGGATCATGAGTTTGAGGGGAGCTTGTGCTACCTAGTAAGATACTATTTCAAAAGAGATCTTATATTAAACCATACAATCTAGAAATTTTTTTTTCTTTTCATCCAGTTAGGTATTTCTTTTTTTTTTTATTCGATATATTTTTTATTTACATTTCAAATGATTTCCCCTTTTCTAGCCCCCCACTCCCTGAAAGTCCCATAAGCCCCCTTCTCTCCCCCTGTCCTCCCACCCACCCCTTCCCACTTCCCCATTCTGGTTTTGCCCTATACATCTTCACTGAGTCTTTCTAGAACAAGGGGCCACTCCTCCTTTCTTCTTGTACCTCATTTGATGTATGGATTATGTTTGGGGTATTCCAGTTTTCTAGGTTAATATCCACTTATTAGAGAGTGCATACCATGAGTCACCTTTTGAGTCTGGGTTACCTCACTTAGTATGATGTTTTCTAGCTCCATCCATTTGCCTAAGAATTTCATGAATTCATTGTTTCTAATGGCTGAATAGTACTCCATTGTGTAGATATACCACATTTTTTGCATCCACTCTTCTGTTGAGGGATACCTGGGTTCTTTCCAGCATCTGGCAATTATAAATAGGGCTGCTATGAACATATTAGAGCATGTATCCTTATTACATGGTGGGGAATCCTCTGGGTATATGCCCAGGAGTGGTATAGCTGGATCTTCTGGAAGTGAGGTGCCCAGTTTTCTGAGGAACCGCCAGACTGATTTCCAGAGTGGTTGTACCAATTTGCAACCCCACCAGCAGTGGAGGAGTGTTCCTTTCTCCACATCCTCTCCAACACCTGCTGTCTCCTGAATTTTTGATCTTAGCCATTCTGACTGGTGTAAGGTGAAATCTCAGGATTGTTTTGATTTGCATTTCCCCAATGACTAATGAAGTTGAGCATTTTTTAAGATGCTTCTCCGCCATCCAAAGTTCTTCAGGTGAGAATTCCCTGTTTAACTCTGTACCCCATTTTTTAATAGGGTTGTTTGGTTTTCTGGAGTCTAACTTCTTAAGTTCTTTATATATATTGGATATTAGCCCTCTATCTGATGTAGGATTGGTGAAGATCTTTTCCCAATTTGTTGGTTGCCGATTTGTCCTTTTGATGGTGTCCTTTGCCGTACAGAAACTTTGTAATTTTATGAGGTCCCATTTGTCAATTCTTGATCTTAGAGCATACGCTATTGGTGTTCTGTTCAGAAATATTCTCCCTGTACCAATGTCCTCAAGGGTCTTCCCCAGTTTCTTTTCTATTAGCTTCAGAGTGTCTGGCTTTATGTGGAGGTCCTTGATCCATTTGGATTTGAGCTTAGTACAAGGTGATAAAGATGTATCAATTCACATTCTTCTGCATGCTGACCTCCAGTTGAACAAGCACCATTTGTTGAAAAGGCTATCTTTTTTCCATTGGATGTTTTCAACCCCTTTGTCGAGGATCAAGTGGCCATAGGTGTGTGGGTTCATTTAAGGATCTTCAATCCTGTTCCATTGATCTGCCTGCCTGTCACTGTACCAATACCATGCAGTTTTTAACACTATTGCTCTGTAGTATTGCTTGAGGTCAAGGATACTGATTCCCCCAGAATTTCTTTTGTTGCTGAGAATAGTTTTAGCTTTCCTGGGTTTTTTGTTATTCCAGATGAATTTGTTAATTGCTTTTTCTAACTCTGTGAAGAATTGAGTTGGGATTTTGATCGGTATTGCATTGAAACTGTATATTGCTTTTGGCAAAATGGCCATTTTAACTATGTTGATTCTGGCGATCCAAGAGCATGGGAGGTTTTCCCATTTTTTTTTGAGGTCTTCTTCCATTTCCTTCTTCAGAGTCTTGAAGTTTTTGTCGTAAAGATCTTTCACATGTTTGGTAAGAGTCACCCCAAGATACTTTATACTGTTTGTGGCTATTGTGAAGGGGGTCATTTCCCTAATTTCTTTCTCAGCCTACTTATCCTTTGAGTATAGGAAGGCCACTGATTTGCTTGTGTTGATTTTATAACCTGCCACTTTGCTGAAGTTGTTTATCAGCTGTAGGAGTTCTCTAGTGGAGTTTTTTGGGTCACTTAGGTAGACTATCATGTCATCTGCAAATAATGATAGTTTGACTTCTTCCTTTCCAATTTGTATCCCTTTGACCTCCTTATGTTGTCGAATATCCCGAGCTAGTACCTCAATACAATATTGAAAAGATAAGGAGAGAGGGGGCAGCCCTGTCTAGTCCCTGATTTTAGTGGGATTGCTTCAAGTTTCTCTCCATTTAGTTTGATGCTGGCTACTGGTTTGCTGTATATTGCTTTTACTATGTTTAGGTATAGGCCTTGAATTTCTGTTCTTTCCAAGACTTTAAGCATGAAAGGATGCTGAATTTTGTCAAATGCTTTTTCAGCATCCAATGAAATGACCATGTGGTTTTTTTCTTTGAGTTTGTTTATGTAGTGGATTGCATTGATGGATTTCCGTATATTAAACCAACCCTGAATTCCCGGGATAAAGCCTACTTGATCATGGTGGATGATCATTTTCATGTGTTCTTGGATTCGGTTGGCATGAATTTTATTGAGTATTTTTGCATCGATGTTCATAAGGGAAATTGGTCTGAAGTTCTCTTTCTTTGTTGGATCTTTGTGTGGCTTTGGTATCAGCGTAATTGTGGCTTCGTAGAAGGAATTGGGTAGTGTTCCTTCTGTTTCTATTTTGTGGAATAGTTTGAAGAGTATTGGTGTTAACTCTTCTTTGAAGGTCTGATAGAATTCTGCACTGAAACCATCTGGTCCTGTGCTTTTTTTGGTTGGAAGACTTTCTATGACTCCTTCTATTTCTTTAGCCGTTATGGGACTGTTTAGATGATCTATTTGGTCCTGATTTAATTTTGGTATTTGGTATCTGTCAAGGAAATTTTCCATTTCCTCCAGATTCTCCAGTTGTGTTGAGTACAGGCTCTTGTAGTAGGATCTGATGATTTTTTGGATTTCCTCAGTTTCCGTTGTTATATCTCCCTTTTCATTTCTAAGTTTGTTAATTTGGATACTTTCTCTGTGCCCTTTGGTCAGTCTGGCTAAGGGTTTATCTATCTTGTTGATTTTCTCAAAGAACCAGCTCCTGGATTCATTAATTCTTTGTACGGTTCGCTTTGTACAATTGATTGATTTCAGCCCTGAGTTTGATGATTTCCTGCCTTCTACTCCTCCTGGGTGAATTGGCTTCTTTTTGTTCCAGGAGTTTCAGGTGTGCCATTAAGCTGCTAGTGTATGTATGCTCTCTCCATTTTCTTTTTGGAGGCACTCAGGGCTATGAGTTTACCTCTTAGCACTGCTTTCATTGTGCCCCAAAGATTTGGGTATGTTGTGCCTTGATTTTCATTAAATTCTAAAAAGTCTCTGATTTCTTTCTTTATTTCTTCTTTGGTCAAGGTGTCATTGAGTAGAGTATTATTCAGCCTCCATGTGTATGTGGGCTTTCTGTTGTTTTTGTTGCTATTGAAAATCACTCTTACACCATAGTGATCTGATAGGAGGCATGGGATTAGTTCGATCATCTTATATTTGTTGAGGTCTGCCTTGTGTCCAATTATATGGTCGATTTTGGAGAAGGTACCATGAGGTGCTGAGAAAAAGGTATATTCTTTTGCTTTAGGGTGAAATGTTCTATAAATATCAGTCAAATCCAATTGGTCCAAAGCTTCAATTAGTTTTACTGTGTCTCTGTTTGGTTTCTGTTTTCCCGATCGGTCCATTGAGGAAAGTGGAGTGTTGAAGTCCCCCACAATTATTGTGTTAGGTGCAATGTGTACTTTGAGCCTTAGTAAAGTTTCTTTTACGAATGAGGGTGCCTTTGCATTTGGCGCATAGATGCTCAGAATTGAAAGTTCTTCTTGGTGGATTTTTCCTTTGACCAGCAAGAAGTGTCCTTTTGTGTCTCTTTTGATGACTTTAGGTTGAAAGTCAATTTTATCTGATATTAGAATGGCTACTCCTGCTCGTTTCCTGTGACCATTGGCTTGTAAGATTGTCTTCCAGCCCTTTACTCTAAGGTAGCTCTTATCTTTGACACTGAGGTGTGTCTTCTGTATACAGCAAATTGTAGGGTCCTGTTTCCTTATCCAGTCTGTTAGTCTATGTCTTTTTATTGCCGAATTGAGACCATTGATGTTAAGAGATATTAGGGAAAAGTGATTATTACTTCCTGTCATTTTTGATGTTCTTTTTATATTTGAGTGGTTATCTTCTTTTGGGTTTGATGAAGGAAGGTAACTATCTTGCTTTTTCCAGGGTGTAGTTTCCCTCCTTGTATTGGAGTTTTCTTCCTATTATTCTTTGCAGAGCTGGGTTTGTGGAAAGATATTGTGTAAATTTGGTTTTGTCATGGAATATCTTGGTTTCTCCATCTATGGTGAATGAGAGTTTTGCTGGGTATAGTAGTCTTGGCTGACATTTGTGTTCTCTTAGAGTCTGCATGAGATCTGCCCAGGATCTTCTAGCTTTCATGGTCTCTGGTGAGAAGTCTGGTGTGATTCTGATAGGTCTTCCTTTATATGTTACTTGGCCTTTCTCTCTTACTGCCTTTAATATTCTTTCCTTGTTTAGTGCATTTGGGGTTTTGATTATTATGTGACGGGAGGTATTTCTGCTCAGGTCCAGTCTGTTTGGAGTTCTGTAGGCTTCTTGTATATTCATAGGCATCTCTCTCTTTAAGTTAGGAAAGTTTTCTTCCATAATTTTGTTGAAGATATTTGCTGGCCCTTTCTGTTGCAAATCTTCACTCTCATCTATACCTATAATCCTTAGGTTTGGTCTTCTCATTGTATCCTGGATTTCCTGGATGTTCTGGGATACAAGCTTTTTGCATTTTGTATTTTCTTTGACAGTTGAGTCAATGGTTTCTATGGTATCTTCGGCATCTGAGATTCTTTCTTCCATCTCTTGTATTCTGTTGTTTATATTTGCATCTATGGCCCCTGATTTCTTCTCAAGGTTTTCTATCTCCAAAGTTGTCTCCCTTTGTGATTTCTTAGTTGTTTCTACTTCTGTTTTTAGGTCCAGGATGGTTTTGCTCATTTCCATCATTTGTTTGTCTGTGTTTTCCTGTAATTCTTTAAGAGATTTTTGTGTTTCCTCTTTCATGACTTCTGCCTGTTGACTCAAGTTCTCCTGCATTTCTTTAAGTTTTTTTTGCCTTTCTTCTTTATTGGCTTCTATCTCTTGGGCCTTATTCTCCTGCATTTCTTTAAGTGTTTTTTGTGTTTCCATTATACGGGTTTCTAGCTTATTCATGTTCCTCTGCATTTCTTTAAGAGATTCATTCATGTCCTTTTTGTGTTCTTCTAGCAGCATCATGAACAGTGATTTTAAATCCAAATCTTGTTTCTCTGGTGTGTTGGCATAACCAGGACTTGCTGATGTTGGAGAGTTTGGTTCAGATGCTGCCATATTGCCTAGATTTCTGTTAGTAGCGTTCCTGCGTTTGCCCTTTGCCATCTTGCTCTCTGGAGCTAATTGGTCTTGTCTCTGGCTGGTGTTTCAGCCTCCTGAGAGGCTCTAGAGCTATTTCTGCACCACTGGAGGGCAGGGTTTCCCCTGTTGCAGATTGCTAATGTGCTTTCCTCCTCTTGGGTGCCCTTGCAACCCTAGTGTTCTTTGCCCCAGATTGTTTCTGTGAGCCAGAAGGTGCCTGTTTGCTCCTTCAGGGAATGCTGAGGCTGTATGCTGCGGGGACCTTTTCTGCGTGCTGATCTCTCTGCTGGGCAGCGGAACTCCCAACCGGGTTGGTGCACACAAGGCTAGCCTAGCTGCTCAGGCCCTGAGTCTAGGCAAAAGCCTGGCAGGCCAATGTCCGAGCAAAGTTCCCCTCAGCTGTGAGTGTTAATTGGGTCTGTCGGGTGGCTAGGATGGTGGCGTGTGCGCGCTCCCTGAGAGTGCTGGGAGAGTCTGCTGGGCTGACAACCTCCTGGCCGGGTCAGCACACAGATGGCCCACCAGCAGCCCAGGGCCTGGGGGCAGTCCAGGGCCTGACCGTCTGAGACCCCTGCTATGTCCGTCTCGGGCTATGCCTGTTAGCTGGTTTGGTTTTGCCTGCTAGGTCTCTCTGGCTTCCCGTAGGCAAAATGGCGGTGGTGCGTGCACGCCGGCGGGGTGAGGGGGGAACCTCCTGGCCGGGTTTGCACCCTGGTGGCCCCCCCCCCCCCCGATCAGCCCAGGGCCTGGGTGCAGGCCAACGACCGTTGGGCTTAGAACCCCACGATGTTGGTCTCGGGTTATATTTGCTTACCTCAGTCTGATTTCTCTGGCGACTGAGAACCAATATGGAGGCCTCGTAACTGACTGGCGGGAGGCAGAGTTCTGGTGTGGCTTCTGTGTGGTGAAAGGCGCCATAAATCCTCCGCTGCTCGCAGCCTGGCTGGCCAGCGATGGCCAGTGGTCGTGGGCGCAGGGTCTGCCTGGACCCTGTCTGCTTGGTTCTACTACTGATGGCCCTTCCTCTGGACCAGCCGCTGCTGCTGCTGCTGCTGCCACCGCTGCCGCCCGATCTCCAATCTAGAAATTTTAAGATGGTTCACTTAGAAATTTGAGAATTTGTTCAGGAGATAAATGGCATTTTAATTAATTAGTTAATTAATTAATTAATATTTACACTCCATATTTCATTTTCATCCACCCCCATCCACCCTCCGATTGTTCCACATCCCATAACTCCATCCCACAACCCTTTCTACACGTGGCTGTCCCCACCCCACCGCACCTGACCTCTAAACTGCCTGGGGTCTCCAGTCTCTTGGGGGTTAGGAAGATCATCTCCTAATGAACACAGACACAGCAGTTCTCTACTGTATGTGTTGGGTACCTCATATCAGCTGGTGTATACTGCCAGTTTGGTGGTCCAGTGTTTGAGAGATCTCAGAGGTCCAGATTATTTAAGAATGCTGGTGCTCCTATAGGGTTGTTCTCTCCTCAGTTTCTTTCAGCCTTCCCTAATTCAACAGAAGTCAGGCACATGTGTCTATTGGTAGGGTGCAAATATCTGAATCTGACTTTTTCAGCTGTTTGTTGGGTCTTAGGGAATGTGATCATGCTAGATCCCTTATTGTGGGCACTCCATAGCCTCAGTATTAGTGTCAGGCCTTGGGACCTCCCCTTGAGCTGGATCTCATTTTGGGCCTGTCACTGGACCTTCTTTTCCTCAAGCTCCTCTCCATTTCCATCCCTTTTATTCTTTTAAACAGGAACACTTATGGGTCAGAGTTGTGACTGTGGGATGTTCCCCCACTCCCTCATTTGATACCCTGTCTTCCTCCTTGGAGGTGGGCTCTATAAGTTACCTCTCCCTACTGTCGATCATTTCATCACCTCTGAATGAACAGAGATAAATGTTATTTTTAAGTATGAGACATTTGTTCTTGTGCCCCAAGCAGGGTTCAGCCATGGTATTGGTGAGAAGAAATACATTTCAGTGTTTTCCAAGTTCAGGAGAGATCTAGAAAGGCTTCAAATTGTGGGCAAAATTAAGTAAGAAGGCAAGTACAGAGTTGGTAGTTAACTAAAACCCAAATTCACCATCTTATGGTGCCAATCACACACACATCCAATTTCCTTATGTTATTGCCATTAAGGCAGGGCTTACATGAATATTTCTATAGTGAAAATAATTTGAACATTCAAAATGGAAATTCCTCTAAAATGCTATAGAAGCAATGACTTAATTCGTGTGTCTATAGACTGCAGCCAACAAACAAACCTTGACCCTTGTCATCTTCTTTGATTTGTAAATTTTAATTGGGGACACAGACATATTCATTTGTTAATATATTGCTCTTGTTGTTATTTTCAAGCTACAATGCAGGGATGAGTGGGTCCAACAAGGAGCATATGGCTTGCAGAGCTCTAAGTGTTCAGCATCTGGATCTTCAGAGAATGATCTCAGCTGTTCCTGTCTCATCTGAATGGATAGCAAATGACTTAAAACCTTCCCAAGTCAGCATCTTCTTGCAAGACTCCACGGAGCTCCAGCTCTGATGAACTTATTTGTCTGTTTCCGAGAATCACCAGGAATTTCCTTTACAAGTACTCAAGTCCAAGTTTCCCTGAGCAAGGATGGCCATGTTGAAGTGTAAGCAGAAACCAACAGTGGTTCCACAGACAGGTAACACAAGCATAACAGCAGATTCAAAGGGAACATATGCATTGTATCTGGAGAAGTTAATTCAAATATAATGATTTTCTCTTTATCATTGTTGGCAATGAATCAGGATCATTCTTTTAAATATCAGAGCAGGACTACCTATCTTACCATAAAGTATCTTTTCTTGTGTAGCAATATATGAGATAGTTGTAATCTATCAGATTGCATTTAAAATAGCAAGTTTTAAAGTGGGGAACTCTAGCAGGCGTGTTGAAGACATCTTGAGGAAACAGAGGTGATGTTTTATGATGAATTTAGCAACTTTTAAAATCTGTCCATGAATGAAATTTTACTATAAATATTCATGTATGTGTGAATGTTTGGATTAAACAAAAGGCCAGATGCATGCTAAGTTTATGCTCTAAACCAAAGGTACAACTCCAGCTCTTTGTTTATTTTTAAAATTATTTTTCAATTTTTTTGGGTTGAATATAATTGCAACACTTTTTCTTTCCCTTTCCTTTCTGAAATTCCCCAATTAATTGTTTCTTACCTAATTCTCTCTGTGTGTTTATGTATATGTGTGTTTCTAAAAAATAAATAGTATTATATATAATTATATATAGATATAATTATATATGTATATATGCATATATATGTATTTTACAGAGTTTCTTTGGAATAGATAGAGACCATAAGAGGAAGCAGCAGCCAATTACATTGCAGATTTCTGGAACCTGGTTTATCTAACTGGTTTATATATCTGTAAGAAAATCCCTATATATAAAGCCATATTGGTTTTTTTGTTCAATCACTAATTTCTAATTTAGTCTTTATGACTTTGCTTCTTTGATTTTTTTTTTACTCATATGAGGATATAAGGCTTTTATATCCCCTGGAAGCATTTAGGGGATTCTGTAACATTACTACACAGATAAAGTTATGGTTACTAATTCCCTTTGAGGTTTTTAATCAATAGATATATTATGAAAGTTCTCTTATGTTTAAATATTAGAAGTTTTTGATGTTTTTTGACTTGTAGTTCAATTATATTGTCATCAGAAATATTACTGTGACATTTTATTATGACACATACTGAGATATTCTATTGCCAATTACAATTATTTAAATGTGTATGCAAATTACATATTCTTTAATGTCATGGTCTATGAATTTTAAATAAATCAAGTTGAGTTATGGTGTTTTCCAAATATTAATTTCTTAATGATATTTGGACAGATTTCCTACCTACCAGTTAGAGAAATGTTAAAATTCCCAATTATGACTGTAGATTGCTCTTAATTTTTTGTCTGTGCAATACTTTACAGTATTTGCATATGCCTTTAATATGAATTTCAGCTTTTTCTAACGGACCTTTGTCAGTAGGAAATATAGTCACTTCCTAGCAGAATATTTTGCAAATTTATTTGTATGTGAAATTAGATATATCAATAATTTTTTACTCATCATAGAATAATAGGCATATGGCTTATCCTTGTTACTTTTTCAATCTGTCTCTTATTTTTATTGAGATATCTTTCTTAAATAAGATGAAGTTTAATATCTGAAATCTTGCAATCAATTTTTAATTATGTGCTTATTATTTGTTTGGTTCACTTAATGTATTTTTTTTAGTGATCAGACACTTTTTAACCCTGGCTTACATTTTCTCTGATGAAGTTTTAACCATAACACTTGGATTATTTTCAGGATCATCATGTGCATCTATACATACCATAGGTATTTCATGCATCATGTCACCAGTCTTATGACCTATTGTCATGTTGTTAATCTGTTATATACTATTTTGTCATTCATTTTACATACATAATTCTAGACAGGTGAATAAATATGATTTTCCTTTTAAAATTTTGTGTGTGGTTTATATGAATGTGGGATGTACTCCTCTCTCCCTTTCTCTGTCTCTGAATCTCTGTCTTTGTCTCATTTTCTCTATATCTGTCTCTGTGTATATGTGTGTGTATGTGTGTGTGAGTGAGAGAGAGAGAGAGAGAGAGAGAGAGAGAATTTTACTTACTCTCTACCCTGAACCCAGAGCTCACCAGTTTTTCTAGACTTGCTGACAGCAAGCCCCTGGGATCTTCCTTTCTCTGCCTCTGCCGTATTGCTATATTCATCTTTTAAATGAGTGTAGGTGCTTATGCTTGTGAAGCAAGCATTTTATCTTGTGAGCCAGCTCCCTAGTTCCCCCTTCTCTTTAGACAGTTAGTTGTCTTTTGAAACCCCCAGGAAGAAATGAAAAGGTAACCTAGCATGCTTGCTTACATACTTGCTATTTTGAGTTCTCTTTACTCCCTACAGATGTGGCTGCTAAAAGATCTATCATTCCTTTCTTGCTAAAATATTCATTTCCTTTTTCCTTTTTTAGTTCTAACTAATTGGTATCAAATTCAGTCTATTTTAGTGTGTTAAAGATGTCTCTAATCTACCTCGCTTTGAGATTATTTTTTTACTGGCCATAATACAGAAGGGTTGACATTTACTCTCTGTCAGTAATTTGAATATGTTATTGCATTGTCATCTAGCCTATCAAATTCTGTTAAAAATACACAATTATTATTTTATTTTCATTCATGCAGTGTGTTTATTTACACTGCTTCTAGGACTTTCTTTACTTCAGATGTTCAGAAATTATTTATTATGATACAATTAAATTTGTATATGTGTGTTTATGTAATCAGTATAATTTGTTGACTTTTCTAGATTATTATCTGGATATTTTTAAAATATTTTCTCTTTTTAATTTTATTGACTTCTCTTCAGCTCATAATTTTTCTATTCTGTTGTCTTCAATCTGATTAAATTCCACTTAGTGAGTAATTACTTTATACTATGTATTTATTTTCCATTTTAAATTATATTTCTCTAGATGACCCATTTGTCCAACTATCATGAATATTTTAAAACATCATAGATCAAATTTATAATAGTGTTTTAAATTTGTATCTGCTTTACATAATAATTTGTTCACCTTAGGTTTTGCTTAATATATTCAAAATATATCTTAGACATTTTTATATTTTAGCTAGTATAAAAATATTGGGTTTTATTATGACATTTTAATCCATGTACATAATACTTAATCACAAATATTATCTCATGATAAGTCACCACTCTTCCACTGGTGTTTTAAATCCCTTCAGGCTTTTTGTTCTCCACCATTTTCTCAATGATGACCACATCAGACTCTTCATATTACACTGCATAAAAACATAGCAATAGCATGGGCAGTGATGTAGAATACATACAATGATGGTTCCCTAAGATTATATTGCCTAGCGATGTTATAGTCATCTAAATCACTTAAGTCAACTTTGTGATGTTTGCACAACTCTGCAGTAGCCTATTGGTCCATTGCAAAGAAGGCATGCCTTCTCACCATTGAATAATGGGACCATACTTTTTTTTAAGACAGTCAAATCATCTAATACTGTAATATATGGTTTTGCCATCTAAATCATGGTCTTTCTAAGGTCTTATTGAATTCTTGAGAAGCCTAAAAAGTTTCCCTGCTCTCCTGAAACTGCATTTCAATAATTGCCTCTGCACTTCTCTGTCAGCACATTTCACCTCTTCAAGCTTCAGGAGAAACCTCGGCTCAAGTCTAAGTATTTAGAGAAAAAGCAAATCCTCTTTGCCTGTCTAGACCTTAGAATGGATCTCCATGAGAATCTCTGCAACTCCCCTTTCAGAATCTGCCTCCTCTTTGATAACAATTACATTAGATTCAAGCTGCATTCATAGCCAGACTCTCTGCTCTCTGAATTTGAGCATGCTTGGGCTCCTTTGAAAAGGCAAGCTGTCTCCTGTGATTTTGAGTCTCACATCTTATTTTGTCTGTCTCTCAAAGGCCACACCAGTTCTGGTTTGTGTGTTCATGAGGTAAAGATAATGCTTCATGTGCTTTTGCTGAGTTGTTAGTTATTTTGGCCTGAAGGGAAAATTCTGTACTAGCTATATCACAATGACTAGAATTGGAAAGTATCCTTTTTAAAATGTCACCAGTATTTTAGGGATATTTATTCCCTACTTCCCTAGATCATTCATTCTACCACAGAGGCACTTTCTAAACAACTCTGTGGAACTTACCAAGTGTACACTGTTTCAGTAGAGACTATACAGGGAAACAGAAGTGGCAACTGGTGTTATATTGCTTCTGCATGACAGAGTGACTACTAAGGCACCTCACAGAGCCATAAGAGTTTACTATTCTAAATGGATATCCAGCATGCGGCTGTGGTTCTGTGTGCCCTGAATTTTCCTGAGTGCTTACCACACTCTTGGGTTTCATTTCTTCTATGAATCTATTAATTTCTTTATTTCACTACTGTTTTTAGCACCATTTTCTCTCCCTAGGTGCAGTGATGTTCACACTAGTAAGGTTCTAATCATGCCTTCCCAGGATCCTTTCCCTGTAATGCATTTCAAATTATTGTCTAAAGCCTGAGTTAAATCATATGGCTATCTTTGAAACACTTCACAAGCTACCATTTAGTCTTTTTTAAAACCTTCATATTTTTACTATGCTTTTTAAAATATAGCAAGAAACAATCAATCTTCTTTAGAAGATTCTATTTGCCTCTTCATCTGAGACTCTTTATGCTTACTTTGGAGCCTTACAGATAATCAAGTTCTTTCTATGTCTTCTCTCAGTTTTTCAGCTATATATTGGTGGATCGCTCCTTTAAAAAAAGACTTTTATTTTTATGTTTTTAACATCATTTTCCCTTTCCTTTTCCTCTCCCCAAATCATACCATCTGTACTTCCCCTTGCTCTCTTTTAAATTCATAACCTGTTTTCGTTTCATTTTATTCTTTCATTGAAAGTATTTTTTCCTCACATAATATTTAATTAGAATTTTCTACCATATATTCCTCCCAGTTCACTACCACCTATCTCTGCATCTATTGGATGCCTTTCTACCTTTCACTGAATAATGAACAGGCTTCTAAGGGATTATAGCATAATACAAAATACTAATTATAATATAAATATAATATAATACAATAAATATAACTGAGAGCTTACCACACTCTTGGGTTTCATTTCTGCTATGAATCTATACTATAATATAGCAAAAAATCCCACACATCCAAATTGGAAAATTCAATAAACAGAAAGAAAAGAGCCCAAGAAAAAGCACATGAAGCAGACATAGATGCAGAGATACACATCCTTTCAGTCAAGAATCCCATAAGAATAATAAACTGGAAGCCATAATATACACACCACAAGTTACCTGTAGTATAAATCGAGAGAAGAAAAAATATATAAGTATAAATAAAGATGAAAGAAAAAATAAAAAAGCAAACAAACAAACAATAAATAAATAAGAGAAAAGTCCTGTGAGACAAGGAAACCCAAAGATGCCACTGAGATGGTTTTCTGTTGGCCATCTACAGGTAGGCATGCAAAGTACCATTAAGAGTAGTCTGGTCCCTTAGCCAGACTAACCAGAGGGCACAGAGACAGTATCCAAATTGACAAAATTAGAAATGGAAAGCGAGAAATACCAATAGAAGCTGAGGAAATTAAAAAAAAAAAAATCAGATCCTACTACAAAAGCCTAAACTTAACACAATTGGAAAATCTGGATGAAATGGACAATTTTATAGACAGATACCAAATACCAAAGTTAAATCAGGAGCAGATAAACTATCTAAATAATCCCATAACGCTTAAAGAAATAGAAGCAGTCATTAAAAGTCTGCCAATGAAAAAAGTGCCCAGGACCCAATGTGGTTAGTATAGAATTCTATCAGAGAGTCAAAGAAGACCTATTACCAATACTCTTCAAACTATTCCATAAAATAGAAACAGAATGAACACTACCCAATTTATTCTATGAAGCCACAATTACCTCTGATACCTAAGCCACACAAAGACCCAACAAAGAAAGACAACTTTTGACCAATGTCCCTTATGAACATCAATGCAAAAACACTCAATGAAATTCTTGCCAACCCAATCCAAGAATACATCAAAATGATCATCCGCCATGATCAAGTAGGCTTCATTTCAGGAGTGGTTCAATATATGAAAATCCATCAATGTAATCCACTACATAAGCAAACTCAAAGAAAAAAAAAAACCCACATGGTAATTTCATTAAATGCTGAAAAAATAGAAAAATTCAATATCCCTTCATGTTAAAAGTCTGAGAACAATCAAGAATTCAAGACCCATTCCTAAACATAGTAAAAGAAATATACAGCAAACTAGTGACTAACATCTAACTAAATGGAGAGAAAATTGAAGCAATCCCATTAAAATCAGGGACTACAGAAGGCTGCCTTCTCTCTCCCTATCCAATATGGTACTTGAAGTTCTAGCTAGGACAATTAGACAACAAAAAGTGGTCAAAGGGATACAAATTGGAAAGGAAGAATTCGAGCTATCACTATTTGCAGATGATATGATACTATATTTGAGTGACCCAAAAAACTCCACCAGAAAACTCCAACTGCTGTTAAAGAACTTCTGCAAAGTATCCAGATATAAAATTAACTTAAACAAATCAGGAGCCTTCCTCTACTCAAAGGATAAATGGACTGAAAATGAAAATAGGGAAATGATACCCTTCACAACAGCCACAAAGAGTATATTTTGGTGTGACTCTAACCAAACAAGTAAAAGATCTGTATGACAAGAACTTCAAGTCTCTGAAAAAAGAAATCAAAGTAGTTTTCAGAACATGGAAAGATATGCCATGCTCATGGATTGGCAGGATAAACATTGTAAAAATGGCCATCTTGCCGAAAGCAATATACAAACTTAATGGAATCACCATCAAAATTCCAACTCAGTTCTTCATAGATATAGAAAGAGAAACTCTCAAATTCATTTGAAATAACAAAAAAACCTAGGATAAAAAAACTATTCTCATCAATAAAAGAATTTCTGGAGGAATCACCATCCCTGACCTCAAGCTGTACTATAGAGCAGTTGTGATAAAAACTTCATAGTATTGGTACATTGACATGCAGGTAGATCAGTGGAATAGAATTCAAGACCCAGAAATGAACCTACACATGTATGGTCACTTGATCTTTGGCAAAGGAGCTAAAACCATCATCCTGAGTCAGGTAATCCAATCACAAAAGAATATGGTGTGCACTCACTGATAAGCCCAAAAGATCAGAATACCTCAGATACAATTCACAGACCACATGAAGCTCAAGAAGAATGAAGACCAAAGTTTGGGTGCTTCGGTCTGTCTTAGAAAGGGGAACAAAATACTCGCCAGAGCAAATATGGAGACAAAGTACAGAGTACAGAGCACAGACTGAAGGAAATGCTATCTAGAGTCCCTCCCACATGGGAATTCATCCCGGATACAGTCACCAAACTCTGACACTATTGTAGATGCTAGGAAAGGCTTGCTGCAAGAAGCCTGATATAGCTGTCTCCTGAGAGGCCCTGCCAGACCCTTACAAATACAGAGGCAGAAGCTTGCAGCCAACAGTTACACTGAGCATGGGAGGAATGGAGGAGTTAGAGAAGGGACGGAAGGGGCTGAAGGTGTTTGCAATCCCATAGGAAGAACAACAATATCAAACAAGACTTTCCCAGAGTTCCCAGGGCCTAAGCCACCAACCAAGGTGTATACATGGCTCCAACTTCATATGCAACAGAGGACAGCCCTGTCATGCATCAGTGGGAAGAGGGATCTTTGTTCCTATGAAGGGTCAGTAGATGCCCCATTGTAGGGGAATCAAGGGTGGGGAGTGGGAGTGGGTGGGTAGGTGGAGGAACACCTTCATAGAAGTAGGTGGTGGGGGTGGGATATGGGTTTTCCAAAAGAGATGGTAACCAGGTAAGGGGATAACACTTGAAATGCGAATAAATTGAAATATATTTTACAAAAAAAAAGAGTAGTCTGTGCAAGGCTCTTTCTCACTTTCTCTTCTATTTGATTGAGTGTATCTGGTTTTTTGTTGAGGTCCTTAATGTACTTGTACTTGAGCTTTGGGCAAGGTGACAAATATGGGTCTATTTTCATTCTTCTACATATAGAGAGCCAGTTAGACCAGCACCATTTATTGAAGATACTTTATTTTATTCACTGTATATTTTTGGGCTCTTTCTCAAAAATCAAGTGTGTGGTTTTATTTCTTGGTCTTCAAATTTTATTCCATTGATCAATCTGTATGTATCTATACCAATACCATGAAGGTTTTTCACTATTACTCTGTAGTAGAGCTTGTAGTAGAGGTCAGGGATGGTGATTCCCCCAGTTATCCTTTTATTGTTAAGAACTGTTTTCACTATTCCAGATTTTTTTCCTTTCCAGATGAATATGAGACTTGCTTTTTACATGTCTTTGAAAAATTATGTTGGAATTTTGATGGGTATTGCTTTGAATCTATAGACTGTCTATGGAACTCATTAGCATGGGTGAACTCATTGGCACAGGGGAGAACTCCAATGGCTCATGCTCTAAGATCAAGAATTGATAAATGGAGCATCATGAAACTGGAAAGCTTCTGTAATGCAAAGGACATAGTCAATAAGTTGAATCAGCAACAGATTGGGAAAAAAATCTTTACAAACTCCACATCTGATAGAGGGCTAATATCCAAAATAAACAAAGAACCCAAGAAGCTAACCATCAAAAATACAAAACAACCCAATCAAAAAATGGGGTAAAGAACTAAACTATGAATTCACAAAAGAGGAATATCCAATAGCTGAAAAGCACCTAAAGAAATATTCAAAGTCCTTAGAAATCAGAGAGATGCAAATCAAAACAACCCTGAGATTATACCTTACACCAATCAGAATGGCTAAGATCTAATTTTCAGGTGTCAAGTGTTGTCAGGATATGAAGAAGGAGGAACACCCCAACATTGCTGGTTGGGTAGCAAACTAATACTACTGCTCAGGAAATCAATCTAGAGGTTTCTCAGAAAATTGGACATAGATCTACCTGAAGACCCAGCAATTCCACTCTTGGGAATATACCCAAAAGATGCCCCATTGTTCCACAGGGACACATGTTCCACTATGTTCATAGTGGCCTTATTTGTGATAGCCAGAAGCTGGAAACAACCCAGATGTTCAACAGAAGAATAGATACAGAAAATGTGGTTCATTTATACAATGGAATACTACTCAGCTATTGAGAAGGAGGACATCATGAGTTTTGCAGGCAAATGAATGGAACTAGAAAATATTATCCCGAGTGAGGTAACTCAGACCCAAAAGGACATGCACAGTATGTACTCACTAATGAGTGGATATTAGCCAAAAGAAAAAAAAGAGAGTACAGAGAACTCAAGATATAGTGAATAGAACTCAAAAAGGTCAAGAAACTCAAGGTCATAAATGAGGATGCCTCAATCCCACCTGGGGGCGGGGTGGGGGGAGAAGAAAGCAACCACAAGAGGGGAGGGACCTGGAAAGGAAAGGGGACAAGATGAAGGGTTCAGAGAGCAGAACATGATCTGGTATTGGATGAGGAAAATATACTGAAGTTCTGAGGGCCAGCAGAAAGAATGGAAAAAGGCAGCCTCAGGAAATAGGAGGTTGGGGTTACCCTCCAGAATATACCAGAGACCTAGGAGTCAAGAGACTCTCAGGACTCAAAGGTTGGGAACGTAGATGAAATACCCTACAATAGGGAGAGTGAACTTGTAGAGCGCACCTCCAACAGAAAGATAGGCCATTAAGTGAGGGATGGGGTTGCTATCCCTCAGTCAGAAAGAACTGCAGGAAAAGAGCCTAAGAAAAAGAAGGACCAGTGACAGGCCAAAGTCGGATCCAGCTCAAGGGGAGGCCCCATGGCCTGACACTATTCCTGAGGCTATGGAATGCTCACAAAAAGGGACCTAGCATGACTGCCCTCTGAAAGACTCAACAAGCATCTGAAAGAGTCAGATGCAGATATTTGCACCCAACCAATGGACAGAAGCTGCTGACCACTGTGGTTGAATTAGGGAAAAGCTGGAAGAAGCTGAGGGGGAGAGTGACCCAGTAGGAGGATTAGGAGTCTCAATTAACCTGGACCTGGAAATCTCTCAGACACTGGCTCACCAAACAGGCAGCATGCAGGAGCTGATATGAGGCCCCCAACATGCATACAGCAGAGGACTTCAGGGTCTGGGTTTAGTCAGAGATGATGGAGCTAACCCTCAAGAGACTGGAGGCCCCAGGGAATTCAGAGCTCTGGTGGGGTAGGGGTAGTTTGTGGACATCCTTGTGGGGCTAAGTTGTGGGGAGTAGGTATGGGATGTAGATCTGGAGGAGAATAAAATCTGTAGTGAAAAAAAGAAAAGAAAAAAGAATAAAAGAAGAGAGTAGTTTGTTTCACAATTTAGATTTTATTGAAGAAAACTAAATTTTCATTTGAAAGTGGTAAGCACTTGGAGATATAGCTTTTGTGTTAAGGATTAGGACATGGGTCTACCTCTTTCAGTGCTAGGACCCAATATATTGTAGACCTATGCAGGAACTGTGCAAGCTGCCTCTGTCTGAGTTCGTATTTGTAGCACAGCTGCTGATTGAGAGGACCTTCTTTTCTTTGTGTTCTTTGTCCACTTTGGCTCTTACACGCTTTCTAGCTCTGCTTTCACAGGGTTCTCTAAGCCCTAAGGGAAGGATCTTGATAAAGGAATTATATTTATTGTCTTCTCTCTCTCTCTCTCTTCCTCCCTCCCTCTCTCCCTCCCCCTCTCTCTTTCTCTCTGTGAAAATATAATTATACATTTACATGTATGGTATACATTATTATTTCTTAATATATAAATATAGTGTTCATAGTCTGTATAATGTCACTCACAGATATGTTTTCAGGGCTAATCACTTGGCATTAGAAGCTCAATTAGTGTAATTAGTGTGATCTTGCCTAGATGAGGGCACTTACCCACCCTCTCCATTTTTAGATTCATGGAACATTTATGACAACCTCAGTTAATCTTCTCTTCCTTCCTCTCACTTTTCTTCATCATTGTATCATATTTATTCTTTTCATACTGCTTGCAATTTTTCTTTGTCATTTGGCAATACATGGCTGTATATTCACAACTGCATTGCATAACATTTGGTGTATAAATATCAATTCAACAAATATTTGCAACTACTAAATATGTGTACTTTATAAATAGATACCTGTGGTACTGAATATATTGTTTTCTCAGTATTAGCTTAAATCCTTTAGACTACACACACTCCCTCTCTCTTTCCCTCCCTATCTCTCTCCCTCCCTCTCTCTCTCTCTCTCTCTCTCTCTCTCTCTCTCTCTCTCTCTCTCTCTCTCTCACACACACACACACACACACACACTTTGAAATTCACAGTGAAAATGTAGGTAAAGGTTTTTGTGATGAGGTTTCTATACGGTTCCTATCCCTTCTTTTTCTTTCCTTCAATATTCTTTAATATCAAAACTTTCTGGGCCCCATAAACATTACTTCAGAAAACACATTAATATATGAATATTCCCATTTCTGGGAATACAAAACAGTTTGTGAACAAACATAAAAACAATTTCTCTTCACAACTCATAGTAATCAGTGCCACAACTATCCTTAAAAAGCTAGAATGTAAATTTGAAATATTTATCTATATTTTTGATTCTGTTTCTTTCTTAAGACAATATCCTAACTATAAAATAGTGGAGAAGAATGTTGAGATAGACTCCACTAAATGATCAGTTAGCAGAATTAATATATTAGCCCAGTAATTGCCATGGTCTGTGGTTAAGAGAATACCAAATACTTTCACTTCACAGGTATTGTTAAGTAAGAATAATGGTCCTAGCTTTTTAAGAAAGGTGACCTCTCTGCAGAAATTAAGATGACATACTTAATAGGTAAGTGGTTGCTGAGGCTTACTCCTTTAATATATTATAATAAAACGGTATTTTAACTGATATAACTGGCCCTGAATTTCATCTAATGCTTTCACTTAATAATTACTTAATGCCCCTCAAACTCATTCTCTTCTTGTGAGCCTTTAAAAATATATCTATCTTGTGCAAATACCTTGAAAATAAATTATATATACATACACATATACACTCAGTATTTAATGTATCTTATTAATATATTCATAATGGAAACAATAAATGGTCACTATATTACGATACTATATAACAAGAAAATAACATTTTAACTTAAAATTTTATTTTTCTTTCTGTTATTTCACATGCATTATTATTGCTATTACACTATTTTGTCTACCTATTGGCAATTTTTCTATGTATTACTCTGTACTTAGCAAAGGGAAATCTGTTTTGTGCAAGTGTCGATGTCCTGAAAGAATAATGAAGGGCCTATCCACAAGTCATACATTCTCAGCAGAGATTGCTACTTCATTTCCATGAAGCACACTTATTCATTGTGACAGTCAAGTTACAGTCACTAAATAGGTGACCAATATTTTCATAACAGATGCATTATCCTTGCTTCTGTCACGTCTCTAAGATGCAGTCTCATCATAGTCCTGGCAGGAAAAAGACACTTGACTCCATGGTGGATTGATGTGCCCTCAATAATATCTGGAAAAAGGAATCAGCATTTTATGTTGCTTTCACATTAAATATTTTACAAAACTAGGAGAAATTTATATTTTAAAGCTGAATAAATCCTGTTATGATCTGCAGCAATTCAAAATAGGTTCAGTAGATATTGAGAATAGAAATATACTGCACAACACAACAGATTTTATTTATTTCAAAAATATTTATAGTGTAAAGACTTGTATTTTTCTCTATGTGTATGAGGGTTTTGCCTCCACTCATGTATGTGTACCATATATGACCGGTGTCCTCAGAGGCCAGAGAGAGCATGCTAGATCTGGTACTGGATCTAGGAATGATTGTAAGCCCATATTATAGGTGCTGAACATTTTTTATTATTCTTTAATCTTTATTACAGTTCAGTCTTTATCACCCACTCTGTCTGCCTTCATCCCATAGTCCCCGCCCATGCCTGTCTCCAAGAGAGACATCCTCCTACCCCTATCCTCCCAGAACTCTCCACTCCCTGGGGCCACAAGTCTCTTGAGTGTTATATGCATTTTCTTACCAGGCAGTCCTTTGCTGTATATGTGTCTGAGGCCTCATATCAGCTGCCTGGTTGGTGGCTTGGTGTCTGAGAGTTCTCAGAGGTCCAGGTTAGTTGAGACCACTGGTCCTCCTATAGAGTTGCCCTACTCCACAGCTTCTTCTAACTTTTCCCTAATTTAACTACAGGGATCACCAGCTTCTGTCCATTGGTTGGGTGTAAATATCTGCATCTGACTCAGCTGCTTGTTGGGCCTTTCAGAGGGCAGTCATAATAGATTCCTGTTAGTAGGCACACCATAGCATCAGTAATAGTGCCAGGTTTTGGGGCCTCCCCTTGAGCTGGATCCCACTTTGAGCCTTTTGCTGGACACTTTTGAAACCTCTTCCTTTAAGTGCCAAGGCTCTTGACTGCTGAACCATCTCTCTAGCCCTAGCATGTTTTAGTTTTTTAATTAACTCAATAGTGTCTGCTACATGTTCTTTGAATTTGCAGCATTAGGATATGATTAGATTAGCAAGGGATGCAAATAAAGGAGTACCAGTCCCTATACATGTTCTTTGAAATGTTATTTGATGTAATATCAAGAACCAGACAATGTTTTTTCCCTTGAATCTGAATGGGTTTATAAGCAGTAACACAGGGTGGGAGAAATGCTGCTTCATCCTGATATCTTAAACATCAAAAGCAGAGCAAATTTTGTCCATGTCTTATGGACTATCTGCTCAGGAATCTGACCCACCAATGGAGAAGCATAATTGTGCAGAGGTCATTGCGCTATTAGGGACAGACCACATTAGGAATTTTAGTCATCTGCCTCAGTAAAGAGAGCCAGGACCATTGGTCAGCTGAGATGATGACTCTCAGACATGATAGCCACTTAAGGCATTTCCCAAATTGCAAACAAGTAGTCTCTAAATGCACAGCACAACAGGTGTTGGGACTGTAGTCTGCATTAAAATAGGATCTGTTCAAATACACTATTTTCGCAGAGTTAGATTTATTTTTTTTTACTTTATTTGCTATTTCTATGTATCATTCTTATTCCTGTTCATTTCTTTTCAATTGTCCATTTAAAAATTACTGTTGGTGAGGTGCCACTCTAGTGAGGTGTTTTCTTGGTCCTTTGTCCAACGTCTACTGTGGTTAGGGGAGTCGGTGGATGCATCGTAGGTGGCAACTGTTTCATGAAACCATCCTGAGAGCATACATTTTCACTGGCTGTGGTTGAGAAGAGATCAAGAAAGCAGAGTACAAGCAGTACAATGTGCATCATTCATTTATTTACATTCTATTTTCACACTAGATCATTAGTGGATGTATGCAATTCTTCTGTAGCTCCTAAAGAACATAGCTAGCAAAATGATTGAAAGGGGGCAGTATGATATAAAGTGAATAAATTAAAAAATCTAAATTTAAATTAAACAATTGCAAGTATCACTGCCATGTGGCAGGAGGAGAGGATAGTAGGCAGATCGCACAGCAAGAGAACATGTGAGCATCAGACTCTCAGAAAGCAACAGGCTTACTCTCTTCATATGCATCAATAGTCAGTTTACACTGTCAAAGTTTAATGGAAAATCCTGTGTTCAAAACATTTTAAATATAATTTTATTCCATGTAATTTATCACAATGCTTAATGAGATAATCCAAAGTATTCCTTTAGAACAAATGGGATTATTTAAATCTGTTGATGGGCTGCGGGTCTTTCTTCTAAAAATGTTTAGCTGAAACTGTTTCAAAATTTTCGTCTCTACGAATAAGATGAAAGTAGAGTAAAATAACAAAAATCATGCATTTCTTTTTTAATAGTCTAAAGGCTTTAAGACTGGTATAAAAGAAGGAAGTTTCCCATCTCCTATTTCCCTTTCTATTATAACTGAAAGGAAAATAAAATCAAAAACTATAAAAATGTTTCAAATCATTAGAATATGTATTAAAACTCAAGCCCATTGCTCTTTACGTCTTTTCTTTCAAGTGAGTATACAAGCTTCCTTATGCCGCTCCAGGTCTGGAAATTCGAGTAAGGAACATAAATATAAGTAGAATTATGCCCTCAGGTCACCTTCCAATAATGGTTGGCCCAGACCTGTATTTTCCTTTGTCTTTAAGTAGAAATAAAGGAGCCAATTAACATTGCTTGGGGACTATTTTCATTCTTCTCTTCAACTGTCAAACACATAGAATTCTGAATGCTGAAAACATACCCTGAACCATGAAGTCTAATAACCTAAATTTCAGATATGGAAAGAAAATTTATCAACTGTAAAGAGTAAGGAATCTGATTGGTTATATAGTATTTTGGCATTCTGCAAATGATTACTGACAACCCTCCAAACCAAAGTTTGCATGCATTTAGCAATAAAGATGCATGCTATTAGCCATATTAGTTTTGATCCACTTCCAATGTCATTAACATGTTAGATATAATGACAAGGAATTTAACATGCCAGGCCTCAGAGAGTTTATGAATGTATGAAATTAGGGGACTCATTAGTTCAGTATTTCTGACACTTTTTCATTCTTTATTTTTGTCACAATTACATGGATTTATATCACTTCTACCTAAGATGTTGTTTTAAATAAGCTTGACAAATTTAGTGAAAATTTACATCTTAAGCAAACGTGCACACATATGCCCATGTATCACACACACACACACACACACACACACACACACACACACAAATACAGGGCATCCACAATCATAT
This sequence comes from Apodemus sylvaticus, assembly GCF_947179515.1. Classification (NCBI taxonomy): domain Eukaryota; kingdom Metazoa; phylum Chordata; class Mammalia; order Rodentia; family Muridae; genus Apodemus; species Apodemus sylvaticus. The sequence goes on from NC_067476.1 coordinate 77,233,458, forward strand.
AGTTTCTGTGGGCCAAATGTCTCAGAGATAAAATGATCCCTTTGTAAGAATATAACTTAAGTTTTATTTAGGAATTTAATATGACTTACAAGATAATTGGCAATGTATCTAAACTCAGATGATAAAAATTCATTCTTTGTTAGACTGATAATCTTGGCTTCTTAGATTTTTTTTGGGGGGGCGCTAGTTCACAAGATCATTTATTCAGAACTCTTCATGCTTTGCTGTAATTCCTTAAATGAATTGCTAACATTATATTTTTTCAAATGTCATTTTTCCCTATATTTATTAGATATTTGCTTTATTTATAGAGGATCTTCTATTCCTAGTCATTTTATGTAACTTCTAGAGGACGCAGAAATTCCATGAAGCCTGGACCACTCTCCAGCAGAACTCTTGACACCTGGGAAATCCACTTGTTCACAGAGCAGACCGCAAAGGGGAAAGACATTAGCTACAGCATTCATTCTAGTCCAGACAAAAGAGAACCAACTGCTCACTCAAGCTGTGACTCTCACAAACTATCACTCACGAATCAGCTATTCTTTAATAGCTAATAATCATTTAAAAAGCATATTGAAAATACAGTTTCCAGGCCAATTTCTGAATCCAGACAAGGCCTCAGTGAAGAGAAAGATGCATGGCCTAGTTGGCAGCGCACCAGCATTCACTGATATCAAGAGATGCTTCTTCTCTAAATGCTACCAGCTAGCTTCTGCATCAGTCATCAACAGAAGGTGACAGTAGCTGAGCTTTAAACATGAATCAATGACAGATCCTTATCAGAGGACCACTTCTGAATAAACATCCTTACAGAACCACCCAGTGAAGTGGCATGAGTCACCACAACACCTGAAGTAATTCTGAAACCCCCACAAACACTGAGTTCTAAAGCAGTGAACCGCATTATGAGAAGTGGGCCTGAAACCTCCAACCCCAAGTGAGAGGATCTGTAAAATGTTGCTCAGTGTTGTTTGCAATGAGGAGGTGAATTATCTGAAAAAACTTTTCCCAGAATGCCAGGAGGGTAGAAAACCACTGGACACCATTGCCTCACTAAAGGTCCTGGTCCTCCTGTGGTCACTAGGACAGTGGTAGAGGTTTGGCCTCCAGTAACCTCTCAGCTCCATGCTGACTCAGGTTCTGTGTTCCCCAATAGCCAGCAATGCTATGAGACTGCAGATCTACCCTGGACAGAAGGGAAGAGAGAAGGGAAAGATGACACCATGAGCCATAGCAATTTGTATGTGTCAGCATTGTTGAGCTAGTCAAAAATTCCAGCTTTCCCAGAACAGATCTGTCAAGCAAGGAAACAACAAGAAAGGGGAAGCAGTGAAGGCCAGCCCTCTAAACAACAGCTCCCAGGAAGAGAAAATTACACCCCAAATTAAAAATCTTGTGTCTAAGAAATGAAAAGCCCAGAGTGGCAGGCATCTTCTGTGTTCAGGGCAAGGCATTCCCCCAGCTGTGCTGATGTGGTGCAAGTGTCCCACCCAGTCTCTCCATCTGAGTCTACATTTTGCAAAGTATTGTGGGGGTGAGGGGAAGGAGCCCAGCACCTCAGCTCTTCATTTTCAGGTGGTGTTGAGATTAAAAAGAAAAGAAACTTAATGAGTATGTGCAGGTCCAAAATGACCACAATAAAAGTTCCTGTCATAAAAGAAACAAATCCTAAATTAAGAAGCAAATACACTTTTAAAATCTCCTCTTTACACAATTGTGACATACAATGTGTATGGGAGGATTAGTCTCTGCACTCTGATGTCAGCTGTCTGAGGTAAGAGTGAAAAATAAAGACCACAGGCAACTAAAATCCTTACCAAGTTTAAATGGACATCTTCACTGTCTCCTATTGGAATGTGAACTAGATGTGTCATCGTGGCAGATGTGTTTCATTTTCACATAAACAGTCCCCAACAACTAAAGGATTATCCAGCTTTTAAGAAGACCCAACAGTCTATCCTTAATGCCAAGAGATTATTTCTCCAGATTTACATAGTTAAGAAAATTAAATATAACTCTAAAATCTGAAAAGAAAAAAATGTCACCTTCTGGTACCTCTAAATAAAATTTAAATTTTTTATGTTATATAAAGAAGAGAATAAAAGGCATTCTGACTAACATATAACCACCATATCACCATGAAATGGATATACAGAGAATGGAATAATAGCAACCTTGTCCTGCTTATCCAAGTGTTTCACAATTATCTGGAGACCCAGGGTTTTATTCAGAATGATCTGTACGTTGTACATTCTTTCCACTTAGCCTTGTTCAAATAATAAGCATAGTCATCTTGCAGTTGGTCTTAAATAGGAAATATCAGGTTTTATCATCATTGCAAATGTTTATTTTGGAACATTCCATGGACATCAAATGAATACTAAACCTTATAATGCACATAACTTTTATTGCTTCTTGTTTCCTAGTTATTTGGCAGCCCGCATAGAGGTAATTTTAGTATTTCCTCTATGTGAGCTTACTATGATAGATATATATGATCTTCCTTTGCCATTTGAAAACATTTGCATTTATACACAGGGAACTATTATTTTGTTATTAAAATGTCCTTTAGAATTGCATAATATTAATAATATTTCTCTTTACAACATAATGTAAAATCTGGACTCCTCAGTGCTAGAAATCATGTTAGTCATTCTCTTTGTTTTATTTGTTTGTTCTAATTTCTCAGAAAGTGTAAATTTTAAGGTAAAAAGCATGTCTATAAATTTTCTATAAATTTAACTGAACTTCTGCAATGATTATAAAGATGTCTCTGTCTCTCTGTCTCTCTCTGTCTGTTTCTCTCTGTCTGTTTCCCTCTGTCTGTCTCTGTCTTTGTCTCACTCTGTCTCTCTCTGACTCACTCTGTCTCTCTCTTTCTCTGTCTTTCTCTGTGTGTCTCTCTGTGTCTCTGTCTCTGTCTCTGTCTCTCTCTTACACACACACACACACACACACTCACACACACACTCACACACACACACCAACAAGAACAAAAAAGATCACTCTTTCAACATTCTCATTGGCAAAGGTTCTTAGAAGTCAACTCCAATATGTCATGATAAAATGAATTGTTAAATATTTTTAAACATTGTTATTTTGTAGATTAAAACCAATCGACTATGAAGAAATTGCGTTTGGTTCTCTAATATATTTCTAAAACTTAATACAAAGAAGAACCATGTGTGTTTATGAAGAAGGATGTTCCCAAATGTATTTCAGTAAGGGCAAATAATAGAAGTATTTGGACTCTCTGCTTATATTCATTTCATGTAGAAACAAATGTGTTTGAGGTTATATAGAAAAGTTAAGGGATACAAATAATGTGCAAACTCTAGGAAGAATTTAGAGACTACGGGAAATAGGGAAATAGAAGATCTGTGGTTGTAGTAAATTGTCATCTACTTCCTTCTTTGGTCAAGTGATTTATTTTAGATTATAGCCCATGAACCTGATGCTGGCTTTAGTGTTTCCCTAGTTTGGACTTGTCCAAATGCCACGGCTAAACACCTAAAGCATGTACTGGTATAAAGAGCTTCTTTCATTTATTACTTCACCTTTGAACTGTCTCTATTTTTTTTCTTTTTTTTTAATTGAGCATCTTCATTTACATTGCCAATGGTAAAACCTTTCCCAATTTCTCCCCTCCCAAAAGCCACCCTCCCCAACGAATCCCTACCCCTCCTCCCACCCCCTGCCTCCACACTCCCACCTCCCTCCCAACTTCCCCACCCTGTCTGTTTCCCTTTGTTGGGGTCTCTATTGAGACTTTACCTGACCAAAGACCACTCCTCCCACTGATGCCCAGCAAAGCATTCCTCTGCCACATTTTTGGCTGGAACTATGTGTACCCCTTGGTTGATGGTTCAGTCCCTGGGAGTCTTAGGGTGTCTGGGTGTCCGAAGTCATTGTTCTAACCATGGAGCTATATTTCAGCTCCTCCAGACCACCCTCCAGATCCTATGTTGGGGACCCCAAGCTCAGTCCAATAGTTGGTTGCTAGTTTCTGCCTCTGTATTTGTAAGGCTTTGGCAGGGCCCTCTGGAGACAGCAATGGTATGCTACTTTTGGTACACACTTCTTGTGTAGTGTCAGGGTTTGGTGACTGTTCATAGGATAACTTCCCAGGTAGGGAACTCACTGGATGGCCTTTACTTCAGACTATGCTCCACACATTGCCTCCCTTGTTGCTCTTGTGAGTATTTTGTTCCTTTACTCAGAGGAACCATGGCACCCTTACTTAAGTCCTCCTTCTTCTTGAGCTTCCTGTGCTAGGTGAATTGTAAATTGTTTATTTTGAGCTTTTGGACTAGCATTCACTTATTAGTGAGTGCTTACCGTGTGTGTTCTTTTGTGACTGGGTTACCTCGCTCAGGATGACACTTTCTAGTTCAATCCATTTGCCAAAGAATTTCATGAATTCATTGTTTTTAATAGCTGAATAGTACTCCATTGTGTATATATACCACAGTTTCTGTATCCATTCTTCTGTTGAGGGATATCTGGGTTCTTTCCAACTTCTGGCTATTATAAATAAGGCAGTTATGAACATAGTGGAGCCTGTGTCCTTATTACATGTAGGAGCACCTTCTGGGTATATGCACAGGAGTGGTATAGCTGGGTCCACAAGTAGTACTATGTCTAATTTTCTGAGGAATCGCCAAACTGATTTCTAGAGGGGTTTTACCAGCTTGAAATCCCACCAACAATAGAGAAGTGTTCCTCTTTCCCTGAATCCTCTCCAGCATCTGCTGTCCCTGAGTTTTTCACCTTAGCCATTCTGAATGTTGTAAGGTGGAATCTCAGTGTTGTTGTGATTTGCATTTCCCTGATAACTAAGGCTGCTGAACATTTTGTTAGGTGCTTTAGAGCCATTTGAGTTTCCTCAGTTGAGAGTTCCCTGTTTAGCTCTGTACCCCATTTTTTGATAAGGTTATTTGATTCTCTGGAGACTAACTTCTTGAGTTTTTTGTATACGTTGGATATTAGACTTCTATTGAATGTAGGATTAGTAAAGATCTTTTCCCAATTTGTTGGTTGCCGTTTTGTCCTATTGACTATGTCCTTTGCCTTACAGAAGCTTCATAATTTTATGAGATCCCATTTGTCGATTCTTGTTCCTAGTGCATAAGCCATTGGTGTTCTCTTCAGAAGCTTTTCCCCTGTGCCCATGTGTTCAAGGTTTGTCCCCACTTTCTCCTCTATAAGCTTCAGTGTGTCTGATTTTATGTGTAGATCTTTGGTCCACTTGTACTTTGTACAAGGAGATAAGAATGGGTCAATTTGCATTTTTCTGCATGCAGACCTCCAGTTGATCCAGCACCATTTGTTGAAAATGCTGCCTTTTTTCCCACTGGATGTTTTTAGTTCCTTTGTCAAATCTCAAGTGACCATAGGTGTGTGGGTTCTTTTCTGGGTCTTCAATTCTATTCCATTGATCTTCCTGCCTGTCTGCACACCAATACCAAGCAGATTTATCACTATCACTCTGTAGTAGAGCTTGAGGTCAGGGATGGTGATTCCCCCAGAATATCTTTTGTTCTGGAGAATAATTTTTGCTATCCTGGGGTTTTTGTTATTCCATATGAATTTGAGAATTGCTCTTTCTAGATCTATGAAGAATTGATTTGGAATTTTGATGGAGATTGCTTTGAATCTGTAGATTGCTTTTGGCAACATGGCCATTTTTACTATATTGATCCTGCCAATCCATGTACATAGGAGATCTTTCCATCTTCTGAGACTTCCTTCAATTTCTTTCTTCAGAGGCTTAAAGTTCTTGTCATATAGACCCTTCACTTGCTTCATCAGGGTCACACCTAGGTATGAAATATTATTTGGGACTATTGTGAAGGGTGCTATTTGCCTAATTTCTTTCTCCTCTTGTTTATCCTTTGAGTAGAGGAAGGCTACTGATTTTCTTGAGTTAATTTTATATCCAGCCACTTTGCTGAAGTTGTTTATCAGCTTTAGGAGTTCTTTAGTGGAAGTCTTGGGGTCACTTAAGTATACTATCATATCATCTGCAAATAGTGATAGTTTGACTTCTTCCTTTCCAATTTGTATTTCTTTGACCTCTTTTTGTTGCCTGATTGCTCTGGCTACGACTTCAAGCACTATATTGAATAGATAGGGAGAGAGTGGGCAGCCTCGTCTGGTCCCTGATTTTAGTGGGATTGCCTCAAGTTTCTATCCATTTAGTTTGATGTTGGCTACTGGTTTGCAGTATATTGCTTTCACTCTGTTTAAGTATGGGTCTTGGATTCCCGATCTCTCCAAGACTTATCATGAAGGGATGCTGAATTTTGTCAAAAGCCTCTTCAGCACCTAATGAAATGACCATGTGGTTTTTTCCCCTTAGTTTTTTTATGTAGTGAATTACATTGACAGATTTCCGTATATTGAACCATCCCTGCATCCCTGAGAGGAAGCCTACCTGATAGTGGTGAATTATAGTTCTGATGCAATCTTGGATTCAGATGGCCAGGATTTTGTCCAGTATTTTTGCATCAATGTTCATGAGGGAGATTGGTCTGAAGTTCTCCTGCCTTGTTTGGCCTTTGTTTGGTTTAGGTATAAGCATGATTGTGGCTTCATAGAATGAGTTGGGTAGTGTTCCTTGAGTTTCTATTTCATAGAAAAGTTTGAAGAGTATCAGTATTAACTCTTCTGTGAAGATCTGATAGAAGTCCCTGCTAAACCCATCTGGTTCTGGGCTTTTTTTTTTTTTTTTTTTTTTTTTTTTTTTTTTTTTTTTTAGGGAGACTATTAATGACTGCTTCTATTTCCTCAGGGTTTATGGGACTATTTAGATGGTTCATAGGATCCTTTTTTAACAATGGCACCTGGTATGTATCTAGAAAGTTATCCATTTCATCCAGGTTTTCAAACATTGTTGTGTATAAACTCTTGTAGTAGTATCTGGTGATTTTTTGAATTTCCAGTTTCTGTGGTTATTTCTCCCTTTTCATTTCTGATTTTATACATTTGGATACTGTCTCTGTGCCCCCTGGTTAGTCTGGCTAAGGGTTTATCTATCTTGTTGATTTTTTCAAAGAACCAGCTCCTTATTTTGTTGATTCTTTGTATAGCTTTTTTTGCTTCTGCTTTGTTGATTTTGGCTCTAAGTTTGATTATTTCCTGCCATCTACTCCTCTTGGGGGTATTTGCTTCCTTTTGTTCTAGAGCCTTCAAGTGCACTGTCAAGTTGTTAGTGTAAGCTCTCTCCATTCTCATTTTGTAGGTGCACGGGCCTATGAGTTTTCCTCTTAGCACTGTTTTCATTGTGTCCCATAAATTTTGGTATGATGTGTCTTTATTTTCTTTGAATTCTAAAAAGTCTTTAATTTCTTTCTTTATTCATTCCTTGACCAAGCTATCATTGAGAAGAGCATTGTTCAAAGTCCATGTGTATGTGTGTTTTCCATTGCTTTTGTTTGAGCTTAAGACCAGCCTTAGGTCTTAAGTGGTAATGATCTTCTAAGATACATGGAATAATTTCAATATTTCTATATCTGTTGAGGCCTGTTTTGTGAACAATTATATGGTCGATTTTTGAGAAGGTACCATGAGGTGCTGAGAAGAAGGTATATTCTTTTGCTTTAGGGTGGAATGTTCTATAAATATCTGTTAGATCCAGTTGGTCCATAACTTCAATTAGTTTCACTGTATCTCTGTTAATTTTCTGGTTCCATGACTTGTCCCTTTTTGACAGTGGGGTGTTGAAGTCTCCCACTACTATTATGTGGGATACAATATTTCCTTTGAGTTTTAGTAAAGTTTCTTTTATGAATGTGGGTGCCCTTGCATTTGGAGCATAGATGTTCAGAATTGGGAGTTTATCTTGGTAGACTTTTCCTTTGACCAGTATGAAGTGTCCCTCCTTATTTTTTTTGACAACTTTTGGTTGAAAGTCAATTTTATCTGATATAAGAATGGCCTCTCCAGCTTGTTTCTTGGGACCATTTTCTTGGAAAATTGTTTTCCATCCTTTGACTCTTAAATAGTGACTTTCTTTGTCACTGAGGTGGGTTTCTTGTATGCAGCAAAACGTTGGGTCTTGTTTACGAATCCAGTTCATTAGTCTATGTCTTTTTATAGGGGAATTGAGACAATTGATATTAAGAGATATTAAGGAAAAGTGATTGTTGCTTACTGTATTTTCTTAGTTAAAGATGACATTCTGGTTGTGTAGCTATCTTTTATTGGGTTTGATGAAAAATTACCTTATTAATTTTTCTACAGTGTGGTTCGCTGTCTTGTGTTGGTATTTTCCTCCCATTATCCTTGCAGAGCTGGATTTGTGGAAAGATACTGTGTAAATTTGCTTTTGTCATGGAATGTCTTGTTTTCACCATCTATGGTAATTGAAAGTTTCGCTAGGTATAGTAGTCTGGGCTGACATTTATGTTCTCTTAGGGTCTGTATGATACCTGCCCAGGCTCTTCTGGCTTTCATAGTCTCTGGTGAGAAGTCTGGTGTAATTCTGATAGGTCTGCCTTTATATGTTAGTTGGCCTTTTTTTTCTCACTGCTTTTAAAATTCTTTCTTTGTTTAGTGCATTTGGCGTTTTGATTATTATGTGACCGGAAGAGTTTCTGCTCTGGTCCAATCTGTTTGGAGTTCTGTAGGCTTCCTGTATGTTCATGGGCATCTCTTTCTTTAGGTTAGGGAAGTTTTTTCTATAATTTTGTTGAAGATATTTATTGGGCCTTTAAGACGTAAATCCTCACTTTCCTCTATTCCTATAATCCTTAGGTTTGGTCTTCTCATTGTTTACTGGAGTTCCTGGATGTTTTGGGTTACAAGCATTTTGCATTTTGCATTTTATTTGACTGTTGAATCAATGACTTCTAGGGAATCTTCAGCATCCGAGATTCTTTCTTCTATCTCTTGTATTCCGTTGTTGATGTTTGCATCTATGACTCCTGAATTCTTTCCAAGGTTTTCTATTTTCAGAAATATCTCATTTTGTGATTTATATGTTGATTCTATTTCCAGGTTTAGAAACTGGATAGTTTTGTTCAGTTCCTTCACTTGTTTGTTAGTTTTTTTTCTTGAAATTTTTAAGGAGTTTTAGTGTTACCTCTTTAAGGGCTTCTACCTGTTAATCCATGTTCTCCTGTGTTTCTTTTTCTTTCTTTCTTTTTTTTTTTTTTTTTTTTTTTTGAGACAGGGTTTCTCTGTGTAGCCCTGGCTGTCCTGGAACTGACTCTGTAGAACAGGCTGACCTCGAACTCAGAAATCCACCTGCCTCTGCCTCCCAGAGTGCTGGGATTACAGGCGTGTGCCACCACTGCCCAGCTCTCCTGTGTTTCTTTTAGGGATTTTTGTCATTCCTCTTTATGGGTTTTTGCATGTTGACCCATGTTCTCCTGCAATTCTCTATGGGATTTTTGTATTGCCTCTTTAAGGGCTTCAGCTTGTTGACCCATATTCTCCCATATTTCTTTAAGAGATTTTTGCATTTCCTCTTTAAGGGCTTCTATCTTTTAATTCGTATTCTCTTGTCTTTCTTTAAGGGATTTTTGTGCTTCTACCTGTTGACCAATGTTCTCTTGCATTTCTTTAAGGGAGTTATTTATGTCCTTCTTGAAGTCCTCCATCAGTGATATGAGATGTGATTTCAAGTCTGCTTTTGTTCTTGCTTTTCTGATGTGATGGAGTATGCAGGATTTGCTGTTGTAGGGGAGCTGGGTTCTGATGGTGCCATGTTGCTTTGGTTTCTAGTGGTAATGATCTTGTGTTTGCCTTTGGCCATCTCGTTATCTCTGGTGTTAGCTGGTTTTGATGACACTGTCTTCTCTATTGTGCAGGTGTGTGTTTCTGTACTCCAGGGATTCTCTTTCTGTCCAATGCCCTACAAACAACTGATTCTCCAGGAAGTATCAGGCAATGGGGTCTCCCCTGTGGAAGACTTGGCAAGGGTTGAATGCCCTGCTCCTGCCAATTCTTGAATGCCCTGCTCCTGTAGATTCTCTAATACCCTGCTCCTGTCAGTTCTCTAGAGAGTATCAGGAAGTGGTATCCTCTCCATGCCTGATGTGGCGCAGGTCTCCCACATCTGACAGCAAGGGGTGGTGATGGGGGGAGGGAGGTGGGAGGGGCAGAAGGGGCAGAAGGAGATAGGCAAACTGGAGGTTGTTGGGTAGTGAGTCCCTGAGCAGAGGGGCTCCATGACTCTCTGTTTTGGTCAGTGATGCTTACCTAGTACCCTGCTCCTGTTGGTTCTCTAGAGAGTATCAGGAAGTGGCATCCTCTCCGTGCCAGATGTGGTGCAGGTCTCTCACATCTGATGGAAAGGGGTGGTGACAAGGGAGGAGGGAGGGATAGAAGGTGTGGAAGGGGGTAGACGAACTAATACCCTGCTCCTGTCGGTTCTCTAGAGAGTATCCCTGTCTCTATTTTTACTTGAAATTATTCCTATTTTCACTTGTAACATTTTATCTATTTATCTATCATCTATCTATTGTCTATCTTTCTATCATCTATCTATCTATCTATCTATCTATCTATCTATCTATCTATCTATTATCTACTTATAGAAAACATGTTATTCGAGAACTCCATATAGGCCTGTCTCCATAAAACCCAAATCCAACTCAGTCAAGGACCTCAAAATAAACTCAGACACTATGAACAATAAAAAGAGAAAGTAGGGAATATCCTTGAATGTATTAACATAGAAGGGACTTTTTGAACAGAATACTAGATCACAAGAACTAAGATTAGCAATTAAAAATGGGCCACATGAGACTAAAGAGATTATAATGAAGACGACAGCACCAATCAGTCAAAATAGCAACTTCCTGTAACGTGAAATAATTTTTGTCAACTTCCATTGCAATAAAAGACTAATATCCAAAATTATAAAGAACTTAAGAAACTAGATATTAACAACCAAGTAATCCAATTAAGGATGTGGTATAGATCTAAATAGAGAATTCTCAATAGAGGAATCTCAAATGGCTGAGAAACAGAGAAATATTCAGCATCCTTAGCCATAAGGGAAATGCAAATCAAAACTACTTTGAGATTCCATCTTACACCTGTCAGAATGGCTAATATCAATAACACAAGTGACAGCTCTTGCTAATGAAGATATGGAACAAGGGGAATACTCCTCCATTATTGGTGAAAGTGCAAAATTGTACAGCCACTATGAAAATCAATATGGTGGTCCCTCTGAAAATTGCAAAGTGATCTACTCCAATGACCCAGCTATACAACTGTTAACATATACCAAAGAAAACTACAAGAACACTTTACCAACAATGTTCATGGTGGCTTTTTTCATAATATCCCCAAACTAGAAACAACGTATATGTCCCTCAGCTGAAGAATGGATAAAGAACATGTGGTGCATTTATACAACTAGTTATAACTCAATGGTTTGAAAAGATGATGTAATGAAATTAGCAGGCAAATAAACGCAACTAGAAAAAATCATCAGGAATGAGGAAGCCCAGACCCAGAAAGACAAATACATGTGTATTTACTTAAAAGTGGATTTACCTATTAAGTAAATGATAATAAAGTTAAAATCTACATAGAGATGTTAGGTAATGAGAAGATTCGTAGAGAGAATGAATGCATCCCTCTTTGAAGGGAAAATAAAATAAATTTTGAGAGTGGATTAGGAGAGGGTAGAGATGTTAGCCAGCTGATTTAGATGGCAGTAGAAGGGATGGAGGGGGAAAGTGTGGAGAAACACAGCTGGAATAAGGGAGCATTGTGAATGTGGTTCAGAAGCTTTCTATAATAGAAAACTCCTGGAATCTACATGACTGACAATAGTGAGACTTCTCTTCTAGTAATGCGGGGATAAGGAATCTGACCTGGCCATGGTTTATAGTCAACAAGGCTTCCAATTGTGGGGCTGGGTTTCATGTAGTTAAGTTGTCACTGAAGAGGGTTCCCTGGAGATTCCTAAACAAATCAGACTGATGCTAAGACAGAAGATTTCTTTCTGAAACCTGAGAATGGGGTCCCATTATCAAGGACAACATCCACACAGTGCATTGAATTAGAGAGGATAAGCTAGTGCCTGCCTTTACCCCTACATTCTAGTCCCTTGGCAAGGAAATGCACTTTGTAGAACATGGAAAGTGAAACCTGGACACCATCACAGCCATGAAACATTTGACCCTGCAATCTGTCTTGCCTGCAATGTGTGCTGGGGCAATGATGGCACAGCACTTGTGAGAGTGGCCAACTAATGTTGGCCATGAAGAATTTATGCCCTCCACTGCTTGCATAGCCAGCGACCTCCGAATATATTGTCCAGAGATGTAGGGTAGAAAGAATCATTAATGGCAAAACAAACCAACCAACCACCAACCATGCAAGCAAACAAACAAAAAAGAGTAAATAATACATAGTGATATTCTGTCATATTCATATCATATTGGTACCTTTTCCAGTTATTATCAGAGAGGCTACACAGCTTCTTCGAGGAGCAGGTGGGCACATGGACAGAGACCCTCACCCAGAAAATAGGCAGAAAGTCTAAATTTGAGGTCTTTATTAGGTCTCTACTCTCAGATATCAGTGAATTCCTTACAGGATAGGGAGGAATAACGTAGGTGTTAGGGGGTATAGAAAACTTAGGAGCAGATAATCCACCAAAACAACTTAGCAGGGTTCACATGGGCTCATGGAAACAAAGGCAGAAGGCACCAAGCCTGTCTGGGTCTGTATACAGTCTCTGCATATAATGTATGTTATGGCTGTTAGCTTGGTGTCCTAAGAGTGGAAGCAGGTATTCCTCTGACTCATCTGCTTATTCTGACCACTTTAGTCCTATTCTGATTGCCCTTTCCAGTATCAATGTGAAGGCTTTTATCTTACTGCATCTTACTTTATTCTTCTTGGCTGTCATCTATTGGAAGCCTGAGCTTTTCTAATGAAAAAATGGGAGTCGTGTATCTGAGGGAGAGGGAAGGTTAGAGAGCAGGGGAAGTGGAAGGAGGACAAACTGTGGTTGGGATGTATTGTATGAGAGAAGAATCCATTATCAATAAAAATAAATAAAATGTTAAAAATAGTGTCAGGTAATTCAAGAACTCCAGATGGTACTGTCTCCACCTCCACATTGTTGGAATTACAGAAGGGTGACACCACACAGCAGTAAGGAACATTTTGCAGTTTGTTGAAGAATCACGCATCAAAGAACTCCTGGGATGCTTCAAATGTTGGGAATTTGAAGAAGATTGCTATAAACTTCTTCTTCTGGGTTTAATGTTCACCTAAGTTTTCTGCTTTAAGGAGCTTGTTTTGGCAGATCACATGCTCAATCTATGGTTATTTTTTGAAGTTACTGAGCAATCTTTGAGAATGGATGATCAATTGTTTTCTCCCACCAACAATGAAGGAATGACTTTGTGTTAAAAAGATAACTTTTGACAACTTATTCAATTTAATGGTATAAAAGCTAATGTGGGTATCATATTTACCACTTTTCATTTTATATCACCCATTCTTTGGCTTCTCAATAGTAGCTATGTCAAGTTAGAATTTGCTACTCTTTGCTGTAGACAGCAAACAACTGCTTCATCTTCCCTAAGTTTCTTGAGCTATGATACACAGATAAAAGCCCTGGAAGCTTGAACTGTAATAGTTGCCATTTTTACATAAATGCTTTATTTAATGATTTGTAGAGTTCAACTTACATATCCACATTTCATATAAGATGTATGACATAAAATTCACTCTAATAATGTGTGATTAATAGTTAATGAATTATTTTGATAAATTTGAAAGACTCTAATAAGAAAACTTGTAGGTGTGTTGAATATCATTCATATATGCAAGAGTCTTATTCCAATATTGCTCTGGTTTGCCCTACAGAATTACCAGCAAATAGGGTGCAAGAACATATTTTCACTTTTGTCACTTTTACGCTTGATTAGGACAGGGTTAATTTTAAACTGTTTTTCAAAAATTAGCCGAAGCCATTAATTACTTCATATGGTAGGTTAGACACTGATATTTATACCCAAAACACCATTGTAAAGCAATAATATAAAAACACCTAAGATAAAAGGGACAGGAGAGATGATACTAGCAATACCCAAAGCACAACAAAGATATTCAGAAACTGTCTTAAGATCACTGTCTGTGAATGTGATAAAATAGCTTGATAAATTCAACTTAAGAGAGAGATTGTTAATTGGGCTCAAGTTCCTGTTTACAGTCTATCATTGTGAGGAAGTTAAGGTAGAAATTGACACAGTTACTCATATTACTCCAAGCAAGTATAGAAAGAAACAAATTAGTACATGCATGTTCTTCTTTTTCGTTATTTAAAAATTATTTCTTTTATATTTAATATAGTTCCATAAATGCCTCACTGATATTTTTCAAACCCATGTCTTCTCTCTCTCTCTCTCTCTCTCTCTCTCTCTCTCTCTCTCTATATATATATATATATATATATATATATATATATATATATATATATATATATATTCCTAAATATGTAAGTACAATTTGCCTACATACAAATAATGTTATATAGCCTGAGCTTTCTTCCTTCTGATAACCCTAGAATGTCAAGCATATGTAATTGTCTTACCCATATGGTTAGGTATTTCTGTATCAATTAACATTATTTAGAAAATCCCTGACAGACACTCTCATCAACCCTTCCCAGGTGATTCTAGATTGTATCAAACTGACACATAAAGCTACCAATAACATGAATTTTACAGGCTATGAAACAAAGCAACTTAGCGAGTAAGTATGAAAATGAGAAATATGTCACAAAACCCATTGAGAATATAATTTAGAAAAAAAATCTCAGAAATAGAGGTTGAGTACATGACTACAAGCAAACCATTTATGAAAGAATCCTCTAGACACCCATGCTACTTTCGTCCTCTAACAAGGAAATTATGGATTCTCTCTCTCTCTCTCTCTCTCTCTCTCTCTCTCTCTCTCTCTCTCTCTCTCTCTCTCTCTCTCCCTCCCTCCCTCCCTCCCTCCCCTCCCCTCTCTTTCTTTTCTTCCTTCCTTCCTTCCTTCCTTCCTTCCTTCCTTCCTTCCTTCCTTCCTTCCTTCCTCTCTCTCTCTCTCTCTCTCTCTCTCTTTCTTTCTTTCTTTCTTATGTTTTAATTTACTTTTTTATTTATTTGCTTTGCATCCTTTTCACTGCCCCCCTCCTGGTCTCCCTTTCCCACAGTCTTTTCCTCATTCTCTCTCCCCTTCTCCTCAAAGCTAGTTGCCCCCTCCCCCACAAGTATCCAACCCTGGCACTTCAAGTAGGAGAGGCTTGGTGCTTCTTCTCCTTCTGAGACTAGAGAAGGCCAACCAGTTAGAACACAGTCCACATACAGGGAACAGCTTTTGTGTTGCTATCTACTGCCCACTCCACCCCAGCCAAGTTGTTCAGGATCCACATGAAGGCCAAGCTACATACAGCTAAGATGAATGGGGAAGCCTAGGTCCAGCCCCCATATGTTCTTTGGTTGGTGGTTCAGACTAAGAGAGCTCCAAGGGTCCAGGTTAGTTGACTCTGTTGCTCTTTCTGTGGAGTTCCTGTCCCCTTAGGGGCTGATATTAAGGAATGGTTTCTTGAAGAAATTGAAGCAAAAAGATTCTGATTTTGCAGACATTAGAAACCACTGTGTGGCCAAACCATCACAATTAAAGTAAGGTAGTTAAGTAGACAATGAATATTCCTCTTTCCTTTCAGGCATCCAAAATATCTTCAAAATATCTTCAAAATGTCTTCAACAATCAAAGGAGGCAAATCCATGTGTATTTGGGAAAATTGATCAGCTCAAAAGAAAAATGCCTTCTGCCTAAGAAATAGGTCAGCAAGATGTCTATGAGACAGCCCTCTATTCACAAGTCTGAGATACACATATAACATTTAAGATTATTTGTGAATTTTTAGTATTTAAATTTACATACAAATTAATGAGTGTCATCCACCCATGTTCTTATACTTTTTAGTAATATATCTTCTTCTCACAGTGCCCTCTATACTTCTGTTAAACTGCTCTAGGGACAAAACAGAATCTTCCTCCCTCAAAAGCCATGATTGCCTGTATCTTCATCTTGGTGTGGGGCTTTGTAAAGTTTCTCCCATCCATATTGGCATGTCCAATGGTGATGTCATCATGCTGGAATTGTTTAGGTTCCCATGCTCTTAGTATTTCATGGGCACAGCCTGTGCATTATGCTATTGAGGGAAAGGGACATTCCTTGTAAACAAATGGGCATGACACAGTGTGGAAATATTAAGACAGATGAGTTCTATTTCTCCTACCTTATACCCCATCACTTACTATGAAAGGCTAGTGAAGGAATAAAGAAAACAATACAGGAGGCTTGAAAATACACTTAGAGCCCTCAAAATGACATTGTTGTAACTGAAATTGCCAAACATATTCTGAATTACTGTGTTGTGTAAAATCTGAAAGCTTATTGTTCATTTTCTACTAGGAAACATGATGTATGTAACTTGGTACACAAGGAGGCTGAGTAGACACAAACCGTCTGTAAAAATACTTGTTTAGGGTGACTTGTTCTGTTGTAATGATTTTCACTGTTCTTAGCTCTTAGAAGCAATAACAGGGTCATTTCTCTCCTGCCTATATGGTGGAGCTATGTATAGTGTACTTCAGAAAGAGATAGGCAGGTTTTGACACCAGTAGAGTATTCTTACCCTTTCTCTTATGTGACTTGTCAAAAGTCTAAGGTAAAGTGAAAAATGAACCAATTGGCAATGGGGTGAAAAACGAGCTTGCGTGTTCTGAGTCTTAATAGACTGTGGTGCTGGCTGGGAGACATTTTCATTATGTGGTGGTTGTATTGGGAATAATAGGTGCCTTTTCTTTCTGAAAAGGAAAAGTTTGGAAATGTGTTTGTTTGCTATTTCCCAGCTTGGGATCTTCAGTATTTAGTGCTTATGGTGATTGTTAATATTCCAGAAGACACTAAATACATATCTTAAGGCACCACACCCCTGAAATACAACATTGGGAAAAGCACTTAGTTATGCCAATCCTTAGCTTTCATGGGGTAAAATAAAAATCTAATATTTCCTAAAAAGTCATCTAAATATCATCCTTCTATTTCTCTTTCTATGTACTCAACACAGTCATAGGCAGCCCAGGCAGTCTGCCAAATACTGAAAGATTCTAATGCAAACATTTTATATACTTTTTGAAAATTGGGGAAACAGAATGGTAAATCAAGTAAAATTCTGATATATATTAGGATATAGAACCTTTTGCTTTAACATCATCTCTGTAGGGTGGAATCTGATATTCACTGTACCTCATGTTTCACTATTTGACCATTGAGTAATACTGCATGAAATGTTCTTTTATATTATATATCTAAAGTTAGTTTGTCAGTTTTTGAGTTATGATATGATCAGGATTGAAATAAATGGGAGCATGAGCAAAGATCCCATGTACTGGGTCATGGAAGCAAAAAGTATGCATGGTATGCTGATAAAGAATATCAGAGGGTGAGCATATTGATCTTATTTATTTTATGTTACTCAGTGTTGCTCTTAATCCTTACATGTGTTAGACAATTGTTTTCTCATTAAGTTGTATCCCCTCCTCATCCTGACCTTCCTTGCTACATGAGAAGGAAATGATGACAACTACTATAAAGTGTGGAATCCTTATTATTGGATAAAAATTAAGTGATTTTCCTATGTAGTTTTTGTAGTTGGTGATTCATTTTATAATCTAATATTTTGATTATTTGTTCTTCTGTTTAACTTACTCTCCAGTACTTTAAGAAAACTTAAGGTATTTTCCCATCATTTAACCACTTTATAATAATCCATTATAAGGTGTGTAGATCTCTTAGGACAGAATAGAAGAAATTAAAGCTATAAATATAAAGAAGTCAGTCCTTTCACATTCCCTGCCAGTACAATTAGCTGTCTGTCGCCCAGTACTCATCACTATGTATGAACTGCGTTTACCCTTGTTGATCTGCAGGGCAGACCGCTACCCATTCTGAAATTGCAAATTAAATGCTGGAAGCTGAGCAGAGATCAGATTAGACACTGTGTACTTACCAGGCATCAGCTCAGCAGGAGCAATCATCTTTAAGCCATCTTGAAGGAGTGAGAACACACTGCTCTTGTCTAGAAACCCATTACAGAAGAATCTAGAGGAGCTCTGATGTGATCTCAAAGCTAATTTCCTGTGGGCTGAGAGGTGTCTTAGACACAACAAATAACAATAATGTATTGCCTTTTCAAAGCATGCTTTATGCGCACGTTAATATGACTTACTGCTGTACAAGCAGAATCTCATTGACATCTCCTGGAGCTTTCTAAGTCAGAATTAATATTGCAGTGCTATCATTTCACAAGAGACTCTTGATTGTTCCTACTTCAAAGAGTGTTCTCTTGAGATACAGTTATTCCTGGTATACTTTGGGGTTGTTCTTGTGCTGAAATGTATTAAGGAATGTCATCTCCCTGAGAGAATATAAACCGATTACAACTGATAATTTTTAAAGATTTATTGGAAATACATATTCAAGGCAGGGTTTCTCTGTATAGCTGTAGCTCTCCTGGATCTCTCTTCATAGAGCAGGCTGTTCTCAAGTTCATAGGTTTTTCTGCCTCTGCTGTCCAAGGGATGGAATCA
The DNA here is from genome assembly GCF_947179515.1 of Apodemus sylvaticus. NCBI lineage: Eukaryota > Metazoa > Chordata > Mammalia > Rodentia > Muridae > Apodemus > Apodemus sylvaticus. The sequence continues at coordinate 77,252,090 of NC_067476.1, forward strand.
AAGATAAGGTTTACAACTACCTGGTAATTATATTCTTTTTTTAAAAAAATATTTATTTTTCTACACATGTGTGGGTATGTGAATAGAGAGCCTCCCTATCTACTCTTTTCTTTTCCACAAAATCTGTTCTAAAAATTTCACAATTTTGTTAGAGTGACTTGTATGAACACAGGATGAGAATCATATTTTTGATTGGGGAAAGAAAATGTAGCTATTTTAAATTTAGTATTCATGAAGTTGAGAACACATCTTTTAAAGTGCATAACGCCCAAAATATCTAATACTAATTTTTCATTATATCATCTAAATTTTCTCAGTGATTTGCTCTCAAAATTGAATTATAATTGTGTGGCTCTTTAACACATTTATAACTACTGCTGAAGAGCTACAATATTCATGTTCTTCAAATGTTCCATACATAGCACTAAAGTCTCTTACTTGGCTTTGTTTCCTGTTACTCAAAATTGTGAAGTTGTTGCTTCCTTGTTTTGTAGTTGATTCCTTGTTTTCATTGGAGTGAGAATATTGGCTGGGTACTTTATGATTAAACTCAATTTTATTGGAGACATTATTTTGATTGATCATTTGTGAGTTCTGATTCCTTCACCCTGTGATAGGTAGAGGTGGGTTGGATCCTAGTTCTATCCACTGAGAGAGTCATCTGGAGCTTGGAAGAGGAAAACTTGTTGAAAGCATGAAGTCTGTGAGAGATGATGCATTTTTCTTACTGCTTCCTAACATTATCTAGATAGTGTTATAAAATATGATGCTTGGCTTCACTATAGTTCTCAGAGCATCATATAAAATAAACTAAAATGTTAATTGTGAAAAATTAAATACATTGTAGCTGGACAAAGATTTGTCATTAGATGTGGTAGTTGATGTAATTGTGATTGTTATAGAATAATATCAGAAGAAATGAAGTTGAGTAGAGGAAATCAAAAATGAGTTGGTACTTAGAAATGAGTTAAGTAGCATCATCAGACAATTCCACAAAATATCATATAATGAAATGAAGTTTTCTTAAAAGAAAAACAAATTAGTAACACTAATTTAAATCTCAGGTGAAAAAGAAGAACATAAGTATTTCAGAGTCCCTGATGAAACTTAGAAAAAGAGAATCATACAAGCGTTTGCAACAATATTTAATTATCTGCTATCATTTCTCCTTTATCACACATAAGTACAATGACTCTTTGTGGCCTTGACTCCTATATCTACACTGCCACTCTATATATTGCTTTTGAAATTTCATCTCATATCAAGCTTCCTCCCTTGAACATTTCATAAATATAAAAAGTCATAATATAACTTTATAACACTATCTCTTAAATGATGGCTTAAAAATTTAGAGAATATAATATAATTATATAATTCCTCCCTTTTCTTTCCACCCTCCAAACTCTCTCCAATACCCTTCTTGCTATCTCAAATTCAAGGCTTCTCTTGTTATTAACTGTTATTATTGCTGGGTCTTCAGGTAGATCTATTTCCAAATTTCCGAGAACATCCAGATTGATTTGTAGAGTGGTTTTACCAGTTTGCAATTCCACCAGCAATGGAGTAGTGTTCCTCTTTCTCCAAAACCTTACCAACATGTGCTGTCATCTGAGGTTTTGATCTTAGCCATTCTGACTGGTGTGAGGTGGAATCTCAGGTCATTTTGATTTCCATTTCTCTGATCACTAAGAACTTGTAACAGTTTTTTAGGTGTTTCCTAGACATTTGAAATCCCTCTATTGTAATTTCTCAGTTTAGTTCTATACCTCATTTTTGGATTTTTTTTTGTGATTAGTTTCTTGAGTTCTTTATATATTTTGGATATTAGCTCTCTATCAAATGTAGGTTTAGTGAAGATTCTTTCCCAATCTGTAGGTTGCCAATTTATCTTATTAGCTATGTTTTTTGCCTTAAAGAAGGATTCCAGTTTCATGAGGTCCAATTTATCAATTTTTGATCTTAGAGCATGAGTCATTGGGTTCTGTTTAGAAAAGTCCACCTGTACCAATGAGTTCAAGGCTCTTTTCTACTTTCCCTTCTATTAGATTCAATGTATCTGGTTTTATGTTGAGATCTTTGATCCACTTAAACTTGAGTTTTGTGCAAGGTGACAAATATAGGTCTATTTTCATTTTTCTATATATTGACAGCCAGTTAGATCAGCATGCCCAACCCTGCCACAAGAGCACATATTCCACTATGTTCATCATAGCCTTGTTTGTGATAGCTAGAAGCTGGAAACAATCCAGATTTCCCACAACAGAAGAATGGATACAGAAAATGTGGTTCATTTACAGAATGGAATACTACTCAGCTATTAAGAATGAGGACATTGTGAGTTTTGCAGGCAAATGGAAGGAACTAGAAAATATCATTCTGAGTGAGTCAATTCAGACCCCAAAGGACATGCATGGTATGTACTCAATAATAGGTGGATATTAGCCCAAAAAAGAGTACAGAATACCTGAGATACAGTCCACATAACTTAACAAGCTGAAGTGCTGAAATGCCTTAGTCCCACTTGAGAGGGAAAAGAAAGCAACCAGAAGGAATGAGGGAGGAAGGGACCTAGGAGGGAAAGGGGATGTGTGGGAGATAGGAACATGATCTGGTATTGGGTGGGGGCAAATGGCTAAAGCCCTGAGGTCTAGCAGAAAGAATGGAAATAGCCAACCTCAGGAGGGTTGAGGGAACTCTCCAGAATGTATCAGAGACCTGGGATGTGAGAGAGACTCAGGACTCAAAGGAATTGACCTTAGATGAAATGCCCTACATTGGGGAGAGGGAAATTCTAGAGCCCACCTCAAGCAGAAGGACAGGGTATCAAGTAAGGGATGGGGTTGCCATTCTACAGTCACAACTCTGACCCAAAATTGTTCCTGTCTGAGTAAACTGCAGGGATGGAAATGGAGAGGAGCCTGAGGAAAAGAAGGTTCAGCAACAGGCCCAAAGTGAAGGGGAGGTCCCAAGTCCTTACACTATTACTGAGGCTATGAAGTACTCACCAAAACGGACCTATCATGATTGCCCTCTGAAAGACCCAATAATCAGCTGAAAGAGTAAGATGAAGATATTTGCACCCAACCAATGGACAGAAGCTGCTGACCCCGGTGGTTGGATTATGGGAAAGCTGGAAGAAGCTGAGTAGAAGGGCAATCCTGTAAGAAAAACAGCAGTCTCAATTAACCTGGACCCCAGAGATCTCTCAGACACTGGATCAACAACCAGGCAGCATACACCAGCTGATATGAGTCCCCCAACACATATACAGCAGAGGACTTCTGGGTTTGGGTTTAGTCAGAGAAGACTCACCAAAACCTCAAGAGTCTGGAAGCCTCAGGGAGTTTAGAGGTCTGGTGGGGTGGGAGGTGGGGTGGGGACATCCTCATGAAGACAATGGTGCTTGAAGGAGGTATGGGATATGGAATAATCAGAGGGTTGACCAGGAGGGGAATAAAATGTGGAGTTTAAAATAAAAAGTTAATAAATAAGTGATGAAAAAGCTGTTATTATATTTATATAAATTATATACATAGCTTTTTATTAATCATTTTATTCATTTAATTTCCAATGATTCCTCTTTCTAGTTACCATCCAATCTCATTCTGCACACATTGTAAGTTCTCACTGATAAGTGGATTTTATCCCAAAAGCTCAGAATAACCATGATATAACCCACAAACCGTATACAACTTAAGAAGAAGGAAGACCAGTGTCTAGATGCTTTAATCCAACATAAAATGGGGAACAAAATAATCACAGGAGCTAGAGAGAGGACTGGACCTGGGAGTGAGAGTGGAGGGACATGTAAAAAACATGGGAAGAAGCAGGTATTAGAAGGGACAGGAAAGAAATACAGAGAATCAGGAAATAAAATAGAAATTGTAGCAGAGGAGGGATGGGGAACTCTGGTTAGCCGCTAGAAAGTCTCAGACTCCAGGGAAGGAAGATGCTCCCAGGAGTCAATGCTGATGATTTTAGCTGAAATACCCAACAAACGGGAGATACAACCTGTAGAGACCAACTCCAGTAGATATGGATGCCCCCGGTTGAAGGATGGGACCACCCACCCATCTCAAAATTTTTGCCCAGAATTATTCCTGTCCAAAGGAAAGACAAAGACAATAAAGAGAACAGAGACTGAAAGAAAGGCCATCCAGAGACATCCCTACCTAGAGATCCATCCCATCTGCAGACACAAAACCCTGACACTACTGCTGATGCCAAGAAGTGCTTGCTGACAGGAACCTGATATGTCTGTTCCCTGAGAGGTTCTACCAGCACCTGACCAATACAGATGTATATATTTATAGACAACCATTGATCTGAGCCTGGGAACCTCAGTGGAAGAGCTAGGAGAAGGACTGAAGGAGCGAAGGGGATTGCAACCCCATAAGAATAACAGTATCAACTAATTGGATCACCAAGAGTTCCCAGAGACTCAACCACCAACAAAAGAGTATGCATGGAGTGAGCCAGGACTCCAGATACATATGTAGCAGAGGATGGCCTTATCTGACATCAATGGGAGTGAATGGAGATTTGATGCCTCAGTATAGTGGGTTGCTAGAGACATGAGGTGGGAGTGGGTGACTGGGTGTAGGAGCACCCTTATAGAGGCAAAGGGGAGGGAGAAGGATATATATATATACGCAGAAATGTTCTTAAATATGACTTATTCAGTCTGTATCATGCTACTTGTATGTATTGTCTCAGGTCTGATAACTTTGTATTGGGTAACTATTTGGCATGTTCCACTTTGGGGGAAGATTATTTCTCCTGCCCTCAGCTCATTTTATTTGCCTATAGGTCTTTGCAGACAGTTGAGACCTTGTGCACTTTTGCCCATTGGTGTTAGCATGTCTGTTGTTGTCCATGTTTAGTTCATGCTTAGGCACTAATGTTGGTGAGAGTTATAAGTGTACCTCTGATATTATGAGGAGATATGAACTCACAACAACCTTCTGGGTCCTATGACTCTTACAATCTATCTTCCTCCTTTTCCAGAATGGTTCTTAAACCTTAGGTGTGGAAGTTGTTTTGAAGCTCTATCCACTGAGAGTCAGCTCCAAAGCTCTGTGTTTTGATTGGTTATTGTTCTCTGTTATGTTCAGGAATGGTTACCATCTGTTAGTAAGGGAAGGACTACACTTATCTGTGAATGTTAAAAACAAAACTTAGAATATAATTTGTGATTATGCTACCTTAATAAAGTAGGTGGTTGTATATTCTTCTCTAAGATTCATGACATCATTAACTGTGAGTCGTTGGCTAGGTTTCCATTTTGAAACATAATTTCCATCTTCTTGAGTGGATCTTCATTTGAACAAAAAACCATTGTTTAGTTGTACAAATAATAAATGTATTTTTAATCCTTTGTATTTTGCCTTTCATTACTAGATTTAATCGTGCACTGACTCCAATTGATCCCATTTGCAGAATAGTTTTCACCTCCATTCATTTGCTTTCATCTTTTTTAAAAAATGACCCCAGGTTGATTGTCATTACATCTTCTAAGAACAATATAATTCCTGTGACTTACCTGCCTATCACCTGACTTGTTTCTTGGCAAAATACCTTGCACTTATCAATGTTGGTGGAAATGTAAATGTAATGTGCATAATTAATTTTACCAGTCTCTCTACTTTAAAATACTTCAAAGTCTTTCCTGTGTGCTTAGAAAATGTCTATTCTTATACATTTAATTCTGGGCTGCTATAAATTGAAGGCTGCTAATTTTTGTACTATTGTTTTACAATGCTCTTTTCACTGACTTTGAACTCCAGATTTGTGATACTTATCCCAGGTTCTCAAGCTTAATTTTCATGTGTGTTCACTATCTCTTAATATAAGTATTGTTCCTTGTATTTTTAGGTGTCCCATTTTATGTGTTCCATTGATCCTTAAGCAGTCCCTAGAATATAATGTAGTACTCTCAGAACAATTGCTGTTTTTTCTCTGTCTGTAAGAGGACAGAAAGCACCCTGTCCTTGTCATCAATATATTGTGAGCATGTAGAATAATAGGGTATTCAATAAGTACTACCAAATAACCAGGTTATTGAATGACAATGAATCATCATGAGCTGTGCAAAAGCTTAAAGGCACCTAAAGGTATAGCTGGCATTTTAAACCCAACCTATGGGTGCATATTTCTAATTGGTGGTGTCAATATTCCATTCTGAATCCAAGAAGAATATTATATGACCTTTACACATATGAAAATATTGCCAATGACAATAGTTGATATATATGATAATGCTTATTTTTCTTTCACATTCTTGACATTAGAAGCTTAGTTAAAATAAATAACTCCATGTTCATAAATATTTTCTGAATTTTTGTTTTGTTTCCACATCTTTAGCTACACTGAATGAGCTCCTTTCTGCCTCTTTTAATCAATTAATCAATTACATACTTAATTAATTAATGTGTGTGTATGCACTTGTGCATATATGCAGCTTTCTGCAAACCAGCTGGTCTTTGAGATTCTGGGGAAAATATTCCTATCTTCACTTTTCATCATGTAATAGGTATTCTGGAGGAATTATAAGCCAACATCTAAAACTGGAACTTAAGACTTCAGGCTTGCTTGTTAAAACACTTCTATTCACTGAGCAATCTCCCTGGCTCTGTCGCCATATCATTATACATGTCTTTAAACACAACAATTCTTCTGCTTTAAAAATGTATAATTCTGGATTTATATATTAAAGATTAATTTATTTTTAATTATAAGTATGGATATGTGCATATAAATGCCAGTGCATGCTGAAGCCAGAGACATCAGATCCTCCTGAAGCTGGTCTAAACCGGCAGTTGTGAGCCATTCCATGCTCTGGTCACTAAACTCAGATCTTCTGCAAGAGTCTAATGTCCTCTTAATTAAGCTTCCCAACTTGTACTTTTGCTAATAATTATAAAATATATTTTAAAATATTCCTGGTGAAATGCAAACTTTTATATTTATCATTAAATTTGGTTTTAAAAAGTCATGAGCTTGAGAAGGAATAAGAGGAGAAAGGTATGTATGTGAGTGTGTGTGTGTGTGTGTGTGTGTGTGTGTGTGTCAGAGAGAGAGAGACAGAGACAGAGACAGAGAGAGGGAGAGAGAGACAGAGAGAGAGAGTGAAAGAGAGACAGAGACAGAGACAGAGAGAGAGACAGAGAGAGAGAGAGAGAGAGAGAGAGAGAGAGAGAGAGAGAGAGAGAACTGAAATATCAGTTCATCAAGCACATTCCCTCCACAGAAGTATTGGCTTAGGGTGAGTTTAAAGTTGTGTTCTCTTTACTGTGCTGAGCCTCGTTTTACCCCACAATTCTGAAAAGCTTACATATTATCCAAAGCAACAATTCTGTCAACAAATATTTATAATAGTATGTAGTAAGTGTTGTAATGTACTGATGCCTAAACAGTTGTGATATCACATAAAATTACCCAAGTTAATAAAGTTTGGGAGAAGTTGAAAAGCTGCAGTGAAGAAGTAACATGAGAAAAATAACTATATACTCACAAACAAGTCCCTAACCCCCCTTTGAGTTCTGTGCCTACACATTCCTTCACCTACAAGTTTTATCTTGTAGTATCCCAAACCTATCAAAGCTCTTATAATCCCTACTCTCAAATTATGCTACTTGTTTAATTTAGAGATTTGCTGCTGTGAATAGACACCATGGCCAAGGCAACTCCTATAAGGACAACATGTAATTGGGGCTGGCTTACAGTTTCAGAAGTTCAGTCCATTATCATCAAGGATATCTGAGATAAAAAAGGCCCAGATGTTTTCAATACCATGAAACCTACTAAGTGCAGTAGGGACCTGAGATACTCTTGTACATACTTTATTTCATGAGATTCCATTTTCAGGCATGATTTTTCTTTTTGAGGAATATATATTTTTCACTTGGGGTCTTCATGCACGTTCATGACTGTAGGAGAAACAGTGGCAGCTACCTCTATATAAACACTTTTGGGACCACACAGTCACAAAGGCATCTCCTGTAGGAGAACCTAAGTGAAGACTGCCTGAGAGACCAAGGATTGCTGATGCAGAAAGTGCCAGCCAATCAGGTACTGATGTTTAGAAGAGATGCTTTCTTTGGACCAATGAGGTATGGTTGGAGAGTATTAAAGGAGCTTGCAGCAGTGCTCAAATGAGTTTGTTGCAGCATTTCTTACCAGCTCCCAGAGTGGATTCTGTGTCATTGATTTCATACCACCTTACATCCAACCCCCAAGGGCACATTCCTAGAATGTCAGCAATGTAATTTTGCTTGTTTGATTTTTCTACAACATTGAGGCCATATGCATGTAGTTATGAGTAAGTCAACCTTAGACACTATATTTAAGAAGCTGTGTCTTTTTATGATAGTACTATGTCCAATTTTCTGAGGAACTGCCAAACTGATTTCCAGAGTAGTTGTACCAGCTAGCGATCCCACCAGCAGTGGAGGAGTGTTCCTCTTTTGCCACATCCCAGCCAGCACCTGCTGTCACCTAAAGTTTTGATCTTAGCTATTCTGACTAGTATGAGGTGAAATCTCAGGGTTGTTTTGATAAGCATGCTGAACATTTCTTTAGGTGCTTCTCAGACATTCAGTATTCCTCAGTTGAGAATTCTTTGTTTAGTTCTGTACCCAATTTTTACTGGAGTCTAACTTCTTGATTTATCTATATATATTGGATGTTAGCCCGCTATTGGATGTAGGATTGGTAAAGTTCTTTTCCCAATTTATTGGTTGCCATTTTGACCTATTGACAGTGCCCTTTTCCTTACAGAAGCTTTGTAATTTTATGAGGTTGCATTCAACAATTCTTGGTTTTAGAGCATAAGCTTTTGACGTTCTGTTCAGGAAATTTTTTCCTGTGCCCATGTGCTCAAGGTTCTTCCCCACTTTATTTTCTATTAGTTTCAGTGTATCTGGTTTTATGTGGAGGTCCTTGAACCACTTGGACTGGGGCTTTGTACAAGAAGATAAGAATAAATCGATTTGCATTTATCTGCATGCTAACTGCCAGTTGAACCAGCACCATTGTTGAAAAGCTATCTCTTTTCCACTGAATAGTTTTAGCTCCTTTGTCAAAGATCCAGTGACTGTAGGTATGTGGGCTCATTTCTGGGTCTTCAATTCTATTCCATTGATCTACCTGCCTGTCACTGTACCAATTCCATGAGGGTTTTATCACAGTTGCTCTACAGTACAGCTTGAGGTCCAGGATGCTGAAAATTTCCTCAGTTTCTGTTGTTATATCTCCCTTTTCATTTCTGATATATTAATTTGGATACTGTGCCATCTGGTTAGTATGGCTAAGGTTTATCTATTTTGATGATTTTCTCAAGGAGCCAAATCCTGCTTTGGTTGATTCTTTGTATAGTTCTATTTGGTTCTACTTGTTTGATTTCTGTCCTGAGTTTGATGACTTCATAAAGTCTACTCCTATTCAGTGTACTTGTTTCTTTTTGAACTAGAGCTTTCAGGTTGCTGTTAAGAGTGTATGCTCTCTCCAGTTTGTTTTTGGAGGCACATAGAGCTATGATTTCTCCTCTTAGCACTGCTTTCATTGTGTCCAATAAGTTTGGGTATGTTGTACCTCAATTTTCATTAAATTCTAAAAAGTGTTTAATTTTTTTCTTTTTTTATTCCTTGACCAAGTTATCATTGAGTAGAACGCTGTTCAGCTTCCATGTGTATGTGGACTTTCTGTTATTTTTGTTGCTATTGAAGACCAGCTTTAATCTGTAATGATCTGGTAGATGGTATAGGATTATGTCAATCTACTTATATCTGTTCAGTTCCATTTTTTGACTGATTATATGGTCGATATTGGAAAACGTACCATGAAGTGCTGAGAAGGTATATTCTTTTAAATTAGGATCAAATGTTCTATATCTATATCTGTTCTATATCTATAAATGTTCATTAGATTCTGAAAATGCATTTGAAAAAATTCAGCATTCCTTCATGTTAAAAAGTCTTGTAAAGATCCGGAATTCAAAGCCCATACCTAAACATAGTAAAAGCAATATACAACAAACCAGTAGCCAACATCAAACTAAATGGAGAGAAACTTGACACAATCCCAGTAAATCAGGAACTAGACAAAGTTGCATCTTCTATGAGGTTGTGATAGCTCAAATATGCTTTAGTTTTCTTCACAATTTTACTATGAAACATAGTTACTCCTTGTATCTTGTTTTTTAGTGTCTGTGTTCTATTATCTGAGAAGAGATGCCAATCCAATCATTTTGTTTATTATTTAATTGGTCCTACTTCTAGAGTAGTAAATAATGTATGAGGTCTTCAGTAATGAGTCTCGAATGAAAATATAGTTTGGGCAGAATTCGGAAAACTGGTAAGTTTAATAAGTAATAATACATTTAATTATAATTTATACTGAAAATATTACTAATTATAATTAATACTGAAATTACTGATATAATTAATCCTGAAAAAGCAATACTTAATATTGGATAGGTCCATTCAATGGAGAAATCTTATTTAAAAGCCCATAGTATGACTTAGAGGGAAATAACCTAGTGGCTGTCAAAGTGTCTGGAAAGGAGTAGATTCAGTGTGAATGGGTGAAATGAAAATAGATACTCATGTTGTAAATCCTTTCACAACCATTAATTTCCACTTTAACACTTAATGGCATGTAGTAGTGCCTCCAATGAACATTTTATGGACAAGTCACATTATAGAAATTTCTTCAGAGTCTAAGTCCATTTTAGAAGAAAAACTTTGGATAGTTCTAGAAGGCTCAAATAATGGATTTTCCAGTGGGAGCAGCAACTATTTCTAGATGTGTAAGTTTCATAATTTCTATGATTTTCATTTATTAGACCCATGGAAAATATTATAAAATTTGCATGGTAGTCTTAAAAATAGGAACAGGAAAAGTTAAGAAAAGCAGATGTAAGGGTGCTGTTAGTGTTAGTACCAACTCATGAGCTGCTTAGAACCTGTGTATCTGTATGTTAGACACAAAGGCTGAGCTAATATCATCAGTTTTCCAAATGGTGCTTGAACTCCTGTCAAGGAACAGGATATTCATTCATCTTCATCAGCTTTAAATTTGGAATATCAATTCAATTTAAAAATATTTATTGAGCCCTTAATATGAGTCAGGCATCCAGCCAGGTATTAGAGTCACAGAGACAAGCAATACACAGTCTATGGCCTTGTGGCTTTCCATTTGGACAGAAGAGCAATGTATTTGGGTGGGAAATGGGAAACATGAAAATAAGCAAAGAAACACAAATCAGTAAAATTAAATAATTTATTCCAGTGAGAGCTCTGTGAGGGTAAATCCATCCCTACCTTACCTTCTGATGGGTACTCTGGTGCCCAGAGGCAGAAGGCAATCAGCAGATATATGTTCTATTTTAAGCTAATGAAGGATAAGTGGAACTCTGGCATTATCCTCAAAGTACAAGCTATTGTGAACCAAAATGCTCCTTTAAATGAAATATATATTCCTAACCCTTCCTTGAGGCATAGATGCTGGTAATGAGTTGTATTTGAAAGTGAACCCTGAATATTTAAAAAGTGAAATCATAGTAAACAAAGGCTTTATTCCATAGTGGCAGGACATAACTCCCAGTAGATATCTTTGAGTACAGGAATATAGTCAAAATATACCCTTTCTTTTCATTCTATAGCATCAGTAAATCTGAGGTGTGACTGTATGGAATAGATTTTATGGATTGTGAATCAGAACAGCAATTTTTTAAACCATAGCTTGTCCTCTTGATAGGCTGCCCATCAGAATTCCTTTTATTTCTATTTTATTATATTCTATTTCTCCTTTCTTTTCCTCCTCACTCTTCTCATTTTCAGCCAACCCTCAAATTCATTTTAAATTATTCTTTGATTTTATTAAATTTTATTAAATTAGTCTTTTATTTTAAATTATTTTGTTATGTATATGAATCATTAATGCTTAAGTTTACCTCAGAGAAGAACTAAAATGTCTTAGTGTTGCAGTAAGGAGTGCAAACAATAATTCCCCATTGGAGTAGCTTAGAGCAACAGTGAACCCAAATGTGAATTCTTCACTTTTCTCCTTGTGTGATCCATCAGTTGGCTGTTGGTGGTCTGTGGCCTGTCTAACTGTCTATCTGCTGTGTGTGTCTCTCAATTCCTCCCTGTTTCCTGTATGCTCTGTGTTTTCTTAACAGCACAAAGCATGTGATAGGGAAAGTAATGGGGAGTATATATTTTATAGATATCTTACTGATTCCAGCTGATCCAGAGAAATACACAAAATAGGAAATAGATATGAGAAAGCTATATCCATATGCTGCTTCCAACACTTAGAGAATATTTGTTTTGTGTTTTGTTTTAGGTGTCTTTCAACCTGTTGGCTACATTCTGCAGATAATTGCCACAAGAATATATATATATACAGGCATTATTCTGGTCAGGGAAATGGAAAATACATAGTTTAATATTAAAGCTATGCATTTAGCTGTTGCATAAAGGCTGTTTACATAGGAAATGCTAGGGATAGTAATGTTAGTTACAATATTTCCCTGAAGACGGGTTGATCTCAAACATCTTGAATCCAAAGTATAACAGAGATCAAATACATTTTTAAAATAATCTTGAGGCACATTATTAATTCAGTTATAATGCCTGTTAAAAGTGTGGTCTCAAAAAACAAGGGATAGCTTCAGAAGAAATTTTCATACATACTCCACACACATACCCAGACACACAATTTATAAAGGCAAGCTGCTGCTTTAATTTAGTGTTACTTGTTTTTTTATGTATTTGGTGTTAGCTTCCTATCAGGAGATTTGTCCTAGAGAAAACTGATTCTTCCTCTCAGAAGCCACAACTTGCCTTTAGTTTTGCTATAGGAGGGACTTTGTGAGATTTAGGTTCATTGCATTCATATAAAAATATGTAAGCACATCCCTAGTTTTTTGTGAGAAATTAGGTCAAATGATCTAATAGAATTTCCAAGGAAATTTAGATATGACCAGTATACTACATATATTTCGCTAAGATGTCATGGCCAGCTTTTGTGGTTCAAGGGGCTTGAACAATGGCATTTATTTTCTCCCAGTCTGGAAGTTGTAAGCTGACCATTCTTTCTTTCAGAGGAATCTTATTGTCTTAAAACTGTCCATCCTATTTCGGGACAGTAGTCCTCCCCACTTGCAGGTGTTTCTCAGGGGACTCCAAAAAATTCCTAAAACAAGGTAGGTTGTTTGTATTAATCTTGATTGCTATCCATAAATTGAAGGTAAATTTGTACTGCAGTTAACACCAGGCAATTTGAACCTAGGATTGAGAATTGAATTGGAACTGACCTGAAAACCTTATTGCCAAGGACTAGCTTTCATAGTTCATGGGGTGATATGCAAGCTGCCAAGGGAAGGAATCAATCAATAGGTATACTAAGTTGTAATACTATGGCTGCCTAAACAAGAACTGAACAATTCCAACAGCTGACATTCCAGCATAGATTGGGAATCTCTCATGGAGACCTTCCCCTAGATAAAGATATTCAGGCAACTGATAACTTCTGAGAGACAGAGAATTGATCTTTCCTAGGGTTGTGTATATAATACCAAAATATAGAGAGCCCTATAAACAAACACATAAATGGACTTCACAGTTTGTATTTATATATTTATTGATGGATGTATTTGATGTTTGTGTGTATGTGTATGCAGATGTAGATATACATGTATATATATATGTATGTGTTTGTGATTTATATGATGTATACGTATATGTGGCATAGATGATGTATGTGTATGTGACATAGATGATATGCACATATGTGATATATATGATGCATGTGTATGTGATTTATTTGATGTATGTGTATGTGGTGTAGATGATGTATGTGAATGTGATGTAGATTATGTATGTGTCTGTGTATATGTGAAGTATATGATGTATGTGTATATGTAGATGATGTATGTGTATGTGATATATATGATGTATGTATATGTGGTGTAGATTTATATGTATGTGGTGTATATGATGTATGTGTATGTGGTGTATATGATGTAGGTGTATGTGTATATGGTGTGTATGTATATATAACAAGAGGAATTGATGGCTAGGGATGAGTAAGAGAGGGAAGATGAGGAAGAAAATAATGTCATTATATATTAATTAGCAATTTAAAGTTTCCATCCTCTCCCACTTGTTTTTGTGTGGTTCCTTCTGATATGTATTGTGCAATCTCTTATATCAGAAAGACACTTGCATCTTGGATATGAAATCTCAATGATCTCATTTTAACTTAATTACCTAGTTAGGAAACACGATTTAACAACGTCACATTCTGAGAAATGGAGCACTGTAATTTCAGCATATGAATTTCAGGGGAGCAGACTTAGCTCTTACAATATGTACCTCTTTTCTCATGTCCTTGACTGCTCTAAATAATTTAAAAGTTGCTAATAAATGAAAGATTTTTCCAGATCCCTAAACTAAGAAGCAATATAGACATGAGTTGGCACCAGGAATATTTTTCTTCCATATCAGCAATTATTCTTCTCTGTAAATTTGGTATAATACAAATATATTATATCATTTTATACCTGATAGGAAATGGACAACTTTATCATCTATTTTAAATGTTTTCTATGTTTATAGATAGCAAAATTTTAAAGTGGAACAAAATTGGGGTTCATAGGCTACTTTCAGCTTATTTTATTACCCTTAAAACTCAATTCCTTCTAACATGCTGTATAAAACAGAAGCAGGTGTAATAAAACTAAGTGTATAGATGCGCCATGCTGCAGAACTCACTGATTGCCACAGCCAACCTCAGACAGGTGCAATATTATCACCATCATTTTCTGTGCATAGTAAAATTGATATAAAGAACAGCTCAATAGAAGAGATACAGTCTGCAGTGGAGAGTTTATAACACCTGTCATAATGGATCTGTCAGAAGAAAAAATGTTTACAGTTCATTGCATAATATAAAATGTTTGCTAAATCAGCAGTAAAAGTCGAAGTGAGGATAAATTTGTAGCAATGGCGGCAACACAACACGACTTCACATAAATACACCTGGCAGGAGAGCAGGTTGGGCGGGGAGGGGGGAGCAGGAACTACTTAGTTCAGAGAAGGATTTGATTTATGCCATAAATAAACTTAAGAAGTATTAGGAAGATTAGTGCATTAGAATGTTAACACAAATCAAGATGCCCTATGCTGAGCCAGATTGCATGCACAACAATAAACTGTGCCTACTCCAAGTGAGTTGCTGCTGGATCTCACAGGAAGCTGGTTTTAAGCCACAGAGTTTCTTTCTTCTTCTTTTTTTTTTTCAGATGCATTTTTTTTATTCGATGTATTCTTTATTTATATTTCAAATGATTTCCCATTTTCTGGGTCCCCACTCCCCCCAAGTCCCATAAGCCTTCTTCCCTCCGCCTGTTCCTCCATCAACTCCTTCCCACTTCCCTGTTCTGGTATTCCCCTATACTGTTACACTGAGTCTTTCCAGAACCAGGGGCCACTCCTCTGTTCTTTTTGGACATCATTTAATATGTGGATTATTTCTTGGGTATTCCAAGTTTCTAGGTTATTATCCACTTATCAGTGAGTGCATACCATGACTGATCTTTTGAGACTGGGTTACCTCACTTAGTATGATGTTCTCCAGCTCCATCCATTTGTCTACAAATTTCCTGAATTCATTGTTTCTAATGGCTGAATAGTATTCCATTGTGTAAATATACCACATTTTTTTGTATCCATTCCTCTGTTGAGAGACACCTGGGTTGTTTCAAGCTTCTGGCTACTACAAATAGGGCTGCTATGAACATAGTAGAGCATGTGTCCTTATTACATGCTTGGGAATCCTCTGGGTATATGCCCAGGAGTGGTATAGCAGGGTTCTCCGGAAGTGCCATGCCCAGTTTCCTGAGAAACCTCCAGACTGATTTCCAAAGTGGTTGCACCATCTTACAATCCCACCAGCAGTGGAGGAGTGTTCCTCTTTCTCCACATCCTCGCCAGCACCTGCTGTCTCCTGAGTTTTTGACCTTAGCCATCCTGACTTATGTGAGGTGAAATCTCAGGGTTGTTTTGATTTTAATTTCCCTAATGATTAATGATGTCGAACATTTCTTAAGGTGTTTCTCAGCCCTCCGAAGTTCTTCATGTGAAAAATCTTTGTTTAGTTCGGTACCCCACTTTTTAATGGGGTTATTTGGTTCTCTTGGTTCTACCTTCTTGAGTTCTCTGTATATATTAGATATTAGCCCTCTGTCAGATTTAGGGTTAGTGAAGATCCTTTCCCAATCTGTTGGTTGACGTTTCATCCTTTTGACAATGTCCTTTGCCTTACAGAAACTTTGCAGTTTTATGAAGTCCCATTTGTCAATTTTTGATCTTAGAGCATAAGCTATTGGTGTTCTATTCAGGAACTTTTCCCCTGTGCCCATGTCCTCAAGGGTCTTCCCCAGTTTCTTTTCTATTAGTTTCAGTGTTATGACAAGAACTTCAGATCTCTGAAGAAGGAAATCAAAGATCTTAGAAAATGGAAAAATCTTCCATGCCCATGGATTGGCAGGATTAATATAGTTAAAATGGCCATATTGCCAAAGGCAATCTACAGATTCAATGCAATCCCCATCAAAATCCCAACCCAGTAATTCTTCATACAGCTTCATACTGAGCAATGCTCAAATTCATCTGGAATAACAAAAAACCCAGGATAGCTAAAACTATTCTCAACAGTAAAAGAATTTCAGGGGGTTTCAGTGTCCCAAGCCTCAAACTTTACTACAGAGCAATAGTGATAAAAACTGCATGGTATTGGTACAATGTCAGGCAAGGCGATCAATGCAATAGAATTGAAGACTCAGAAATGAACGCACACACCTATGGTCACTTGATCTTCGGCAAAGGAGCTGAAAGCATCCAGTGGAAAAAAGATAGTCTTTTCAACAAATGGTGCTGGTTCAATTAGAGGTCAGCATGCAGAAGAATGCGAATCGATCCATTCTTATCCCCATGTACTAAGCTCAACTCCAAATGGATCAAGGACCTCCACATAAAACCTGACACATAAATGGAGTTTCTAAATATGGGACCACAGTGCTATTCTTGTCCATGGTGCTAACAGGTCCAGTTGGAGGAGAATTGCTAAGAATCATTACTTGCTAGGCCTTTGTCTCAGATTTTTCTAAATTACCAGGCCGGGGGACAGATTCTTGTTCTGAGTTTTAGAAAAAGATGGCTGAATCTCTAAGAAATTTGAATGATGCTTTAAAAAGCAACTATGAGTGAGGAGTTTAAATATACTTAAAATATACTTAACAGTCTACAAGGCATTAAAGTGAAATTTCTGGTAGTTATGTGTTCTTACGGCGATTCTCTTGCTACCAGTAGTCATTTAGATCAGGGGCAACCTACAAACTCAAATTAGATGAATTGCTTATGAAAAAGATAGACTGCATGCCATTTCTTTTGCTGTGTGATTGTTCTTCTGGAACACTGCTTGCAGTGTTGGCAAGCACTGACTCCTGGATGAACACAGGAACTTTGCCTCCTACTTTTAGAGAAATTCCCACTTTCTGGCTTGGTTTCCCTCACCTGTGTATGATGAGGCCACTTCTTAGTCTTTAAATTTTTAAATATTTGATTCACTGCCTCCCTTTTCAATGTTACCTATTCCAAAATGATATTAATACCAGTGTAGCTGATGCATTTGCTACCATAGAGTCTGATTATTGGTCTTCTTTGGAATAATATTAATGACCAACAGCATTCTTTGCCACAGTCATAAGACTTGTTCAATAGAAATGCAATCCCTCCACAATCCAAGTTAATGTATGACCCAGATTTTTACATCATCACTCCTATATTTGTTTAGATAGTAAATAATTTGCATATCTCCAAGGTGTTATCAACTACATGTGTTTTGGATTCATCTTGTGTTACCTAACTAAGGCCTGCCTAATTCTCCATTTCCCCTTTATTATTAATTTCCATTTTCTCATGAAATTTCATGACATCTCCCCTCTTTACGAACAATAGAAAAATCCTCTTTGTTGAATTCAATCAACCTCTACAGCCATTGTTAGATCATTTCAACATTATACTACAAATCTTCTATTCTAAATGCTACCATTAACCTGTGACTAAATCCAGCAGCTCTCATTGGAGTCCTACTCTAGTCATTCTTTTGTCAAACATTATTACAATTGATTGCTACTTACTTAAATGTTAATCTGCCTTTCTATTTTCCTGTAGGGCATTAGAGACTGAAGTCTGCTTGAAATTATGCTAGTCTTTTTGTTGGGGTGCCCTTTGTAACTTCTCTCCTTTTCTTTTTCGAACAGCTACAAGTCTCCATTCACAGCATCCTTTTAATATATACACTCTTACTCTCATTGGTCTCATGGAGGCTAATGGATTTCAACAGACCTCACCTTTTCTTGACTCTAAACTGCACATATTTCTTCTTCAGAACTGTCAGTGCTGAAATGCAGAAGCTTGTATCAAATATAATACACAGCTTTTTCATATGGATGCAAAATATAAATTCCATATGCCCCCAAACCTAGTATGTGTTCTTCAGAACCACCCAAGCTACTATTCCCATTAGGTAAAATCCCCATCCTGCTAGATGCTGTGGTGAAAACACAAGAAAATCACATACCAGTAAAAGATCTGGGTCCTTTTCTTTAGTTTCTAGAACCACTGATGATTCAATTCTTGCTAAATTTCTTACTATAGTAACTCACAGTATTTACAAGAGTATGACCTCCATGGCATAGGTAAAATTATGGTCAAAACTGTTATTTCCAGGACCAAATACCTGAACACTTCCAAGATTGTTTATCAATAAATCACTCACCAGTACTTATACAGTGAAGCAACAAAAATGTAAAAGTTAAGGAGTCACTGGAATTGATGGCGTCTCTGAGCTGATGGCAAACTTTTCTATTCTGCTGTGTCTCTTATGAACTTGTCTGTAAAGAATAAGTGTGATTTAGCGATATTCAGAATTGTTCATATGAGTTATTGTGTGATGTTGTAATGAATTATACATAAATTTCTATCCCACACATTATAAAAGCTAAGTAAAAACAATATTAAGTGGAAATTGTTATAGATGTCAAATTTCATAATCAATCTCAAACCAAGCCTAGCAATGCTGATTAATTTTTGTAGTTTTTGTGGTAATCTAGAATCATATGTATACATGAAACATAAAAATTTTATACCTTTCTTCACACATTCTACCATTATTAAACATCAGTTGTGTCTTCAAAATAAAACGCTCAATCTGTTAAAACAGTATCTATTAGCTCTGTCCTTATCTTACATTCAACCATAGAGAGATGATGCTGAATAGCTTTTTAACTGTTATGTCTGTGTCTGCCCATCTTGATTCAAGACTCCAATGAAATACCGAAACATATTTTTGTGAAACAATTTAATGAACATCTATTAAAAATAGCATCATGCCAATAGTGAGCTTGTACTTATGGAAAAGATAAAGAAAAATGTCCCAGAATTCTAATATACTTATTTTCTTTATTACATTGCTTGAGTTTTGAGTGAAAATAAATTGTGGGTTCAGATGAGATAGAACAGAAGGTTGCTTGCCGAAATTTGACTGTAGGAGTAGGGGAGCCACTGACTTGGACAGTATCTTCACAGCTGATTGATTGACTGTAGAGAGGTTAAGCTAGTGCCTGTATGGAATTATTACCCTCAATTATAATCTGTTTATTGCAAAGGAAGATACTTTGCACCCCTATATTTTAGTGTCTTTTGCAAAGGAAGGTACTTTGCATGCTACTGGAAGAAAAACTTTGACACAAACCCAGCCACAAAACTTTTTACTTATATCTACTTACAATCTGTCCTGTCTATAAGATGTGCTGGGGCAATGATGTCACAGAACTTGTGGGAGCAACCAACTAATGACTGGTTTAACTTTATGCCCATCAGAAGAAATCTGTGCTCTACACTGCCTGGATAGCCAGGTAACAAACATTGGATATCCCAGAGACCTGGGGTAGAAATGATTACTAATGGTATTCTGCTATACTCACAGATTGGTGCCTTGTTGAGTCAACATCAGAAGGCCATTTTTCTGGAAGTAAATTGGTTCAGGAGCATAAACTCACTGAAAGACATCATGCAAGAAGGGAGGCTAAAATAAATCTCCATTTGATCCCTCCCCTAGGTGGTGGGAATCCTCCTGAAAGAGAAGAATGAAGATTGCAGCAGCCTGACAGGATGAAGGACAACTGGAGGACACGAGTTACTACAGTAACTAAGCAGGACTAATATGGTCTTATGAAGTCTGAAACAGCACACATGGAATCTTCAGGGGGTCTGCACAAGGTACACTGAGGATATGTTAATAGGTGTTAGCTTGGTATTTTTGTAGAACTTCTAGCAAGGAGTGTGCTCCTGACTCTTTTGCCTCCTCTTGGGATACTTTCCTTCCTATTGTGCTGTATTTCTCTGCCTAGATATGAGGACTTTTGCCTTGTCTTATGTATTACATTTTATTGTTTGGTTGTTGTCTCTTGGAGGAGTGCTCTTTCCTGAAAACAAAGGGTAAGTGTATCTGGGGGACAGGAGAGGTGGGAGGAGTGGAGGCAGAGGAAACTGTGGTTTGTATGTATTATATGGGAGAAGAATATATTTTCAATAAAATATTAACAACAGGAAAATATTAAAAACTTTGCAGATTTAAAATGTATGTATATGTGTGTATATATGAATGTGTAGCTTTTTGCAGAGACAGAATAAGGAGATATAACCTGTGTGGGTGGGATCGCAGGTACTTGTGAGTTATCTTGTATAGAGGTTAACAACTAAATCAGTCTTTTGTGATTGCATCCAACACTACAACTAACTGATAAGCTCCCCATCTCAAAAGTTTGGAGTGATTTCCTTATAATTTTTCAGCCACATAAAATCTTCTGAAGTGAAATGAAATCCACACTTTGCATTGATAAAATGTTATATGAAACATATGTAGGATAAATTTTTCTAAGCATATTAATATTCTCATTTGAAAACTAAGGGTAAAATTGTGTTACTTTTGATACAGGTGAATTTTTTGAAATATGGTATAGGTTGATTTTTCTCAGAAAGACGATGCTAAGATAGAGGTTAGGTATTAGCTTTCTGTATATAAATCATGTTACATACATACAAAGACACAGATACATAAAAGCCCACATGCACAGACACACACAGTGAAACAGAGAAACACGAAACAGTCATAGATATACACATGACCAGACAGATACAAACATACAAACACAGACACAGTCATCGACACAAAGAGACACACACAAATGTATAAATTCAGACACACACAGAGATACAGACAAACACAGGTGTACACACACAGGAACATATACACAGAGAGAGACACACACACACACACACACATATACCCACAGATACACAGATACATGCACAGCAACACACAGTACAAATAGAGACACATACACCCATATGTTCCCCACCAAAAATGGAACCCAGGAGAGGCTAAAACAATCATTACATTGAAGTCTATCTTGTTAAACCAATGGTTTTTCTGATAGGGTTTTATAAAAGAATGTTGGTAGGAAGCTACTTAAAGCAATGGAGCAAATACAGTTTGAATGCAGCTGTGTGACTATAATGCCAACCCCCAAATAGGTGAGGATTCATGAAAGTTGCATTCCTGGAACTCTGCAGGACAAGCAGGAATCTCCATGTATCAGAAAATCTTGTCATATAGTCAGCAAGAGTCTCCTTTACTTGTTCCTTGCTTCTAGTAGGCTCAGGATGGGACTGCCTGTAACTTGTAAGTTTCAGCCTTCCCAGACTTGAGAAGCTTGTTTCTATCTCAAGTCTTAGGATTTTCTCCCTCCTTCCTGGAACAAACTATCAATTTGGAAGAAACTACTACAGACTAGTAAGCACTTTCAGGTCAGCATTCATAGATATGGAGGGAACAAAGCAGGATTGGACAAAAGGAAAAGTTATTTTGACCTGCAGAAATCAATGGTAAGTCTGATTCTTAAGTAGCCCTTGACATTTTTCCTTGTTGTGAAGTGTCAAACTCCCATAGTCCCTCACCCACCAGTCATATACCCTTATCTAAAAGTGGTTCTGACATTGATTCAACCAGACTTTTTTCAGACAAGTTATCCCCTGAAGATCATGACAACTAAGCCTGGATGCTTGCACTTTCCAAAACCTGGGGAAAAAAATCAGACAGGGAATCTAGATGTCACATCATATTGACACCAACAAGTCCTAATCTGTTAAGAGAAAGTGGAGACTTCTATTATTTTGTTCAGTTAGTGAAGAAAATATGGTGAGTCCTTAGGCAGGATTACACTATTCTCAGCATTAACGATGTATTGAGTAATGGGACTTGGTCCTTGGACTTGCTTAGTTGATACAAGTTGCAGAATATTTATGTATAAACAAGTAAGGATGTTAAACAAGCTTCTGATGGCCATTTGAAGAAATAAGAAAGTGCTGTGGGTGCAGAAAAGAACATATCAAACATCTCAGCTTTGGAATTTAGGGAACAATTTACCTTGGATGCCCCATTCATTATGTCTTAGTAGCTGAGCTGGTTCTACAAGCAACCGCTAAGAAGGTCCTTGTCAAATACATCATTTTCAATGGATGTACATTACAACTTTTTAAACTGTTGTTTAGGGATACACTTTGTCTCTAGATGAATGTGTGTCCCAAAATATCCATTTTGCTTACAGCATGTACAAAATAAATTCTCTGGTTGAAAATTATGAGTGTTTAAGCATGTGTGTATGTGTGTGTGTGTGTCAAAATATGAGAACTCCTTGACTTGAGAGAAGTTTGTCAGAAGACAAGAACTTATAAAAATATATTGAGAAAAAAGAATGTTTAAACTTTACTCTCAAATTAATTTAGTAGCATGCACACATAAAAATAAATAATAAAATGTTTATTAATGTTTACTAGTAAAAGGCACATACTCCCATGACAAGCTAATGTATATATGGACCCAATGTGTGTGTGTGTGTGTGTGTGTGTGTGTATCAATAATAATTACACCTATATTTTTTCATGATTTTTAGAAGCATGAGATTGTCATGTTTCTGTTGAATCACTGATGCCAATAAATAGCTTTAAGTTTCTGGGATACCTTGAACTACAAAGATAAAGGGTAGGAAATATGAATATTTAAGTTAATACAGGAAAACTAAAGCTTGATTCAGCCACAGGGTCAGGAGTATTACTGTAGAAAGTCAGATTTTGATCATAGGATCTGTAAGGACTCTGTAAGCCTTATTAACGCAGGAGGCAATGGAAGGAAGAAACCTTAGTAAAGTGCTACAATGCAAGTCCAAAGGCCTTGTTCAGATACACAAGATGCACATAAAAAGTAAAAACCTGTGCTACACGTCTATAATCTCAATTCTGGAGACACAGATAAGGATGTTCATAGGGCTTGCTCATCAGCAAATTAGACTAAGTGGTGAGAACCATATCCAGTAAGAAACCTTATCTCTAATAATAAGGTAGAAAATGACTGAGAAAGATGTCTCTGGCATCCACATTCATGTCCACATACATTTGTTTGCACATGTACATATACATATGAATAGATATATTATGATATATAATCAATATCTTCATATACGTGGATGAACATATACATAAAAAGAAAAAACTATTATGCTCATCCAAAAACTTGCAACATTTAAATAAGGTAAGCTATAGCAAATATGTGACTCCTTAATTTCCTACAAATGTCAGTTTCTTTGCTTTTCCATACCCTGAAAATATTTAATGAAAAATTACAATTTGAGATAACAATATTTAATAGAATAAACTCCACTAGTGAAAGAAAATAGCATATTTATGTCAAGAAAAGTTAATGTCAGTTATCACTATTAAAATAATTATCATACTTACTACATTGGTAATGAACCATGCTATCATGTTCACAGGAGCATAGAAATAGAGTTCCTTGTATAAACAGAAAACATCTGAGGCTTTTTTCAAGAGCAGGAATACAAAAAACATGACTATCTTTGAAGCCTTGTCTTGTGCTTTAACTAGAATCCCTGAAGTATAACTCTAAACAAACTTGTAAGGGGAAGGTGATTACTTAATTTCACTGAAGTTCCATCGTATAAAATTGGGGATTAAATACCTTAAGTTCACAGGAATTGTATAAGGCTTAATTGAAATAAAATCCATTAAATCCTGAACATAATAGATGTTTCAGCCTGTCACTAAATGAGTGTAGAGTCTGTAGGTCCTCTTGCATGTGTCCCAGAGATTTTCCATTTCAGTCCTTAGTATCTCTGACTGTGTAGCTCTTTTTCATGTTCTGTCAGGAAACTATGAAAATTATTTGTCTCCTGGTTCCTCTTTGCTGAAGAGCCAGTTGCAAAATCACCCAGTTAATAACTGTCCTGAGTTCTAGACATAAATAATTTGCGATGATTTGTATCTGTAGCAAATACAAGTATAAGGGTTTTCACCCAGGTGGACTGGATGCTTACTGCTCTGTATAACAGAAGATTAGGAGTGAAAAACACATAGGAGTATGTTCTTTATTACTATTGTTTTATTTCTTATTCTCACAACTCTGTTTAGTATACTACATTTTTAGAAGCTATGATCCTGTGAATAGATCACCATTATACAGCCCTGTGCACTGATGTTCATAGTAAAATTCACTCCCCTTCGTCAAATAGGTCCCAATGCAGCCTTGTCAAAGTCCTTCTTGCCTTTGTCAGCAGCAGAATCAGCAGATGTTGCTAGGAGTGTTGGTAAAGAGGCTTAGTTAAATATAAATATGTCTGTAGAGTAACATTTAAAGGAGACTTTTGAGATCACTGCAGTAGGGAATACAAAATAATGTTTAATTTTTATCTAAGATTTGTTTCCAAATAAATGAAACTGGAAAGTAGTCTATTTGATGTATATGGGTGTCTCCAATCTAAAGACAGGGAAACCATATTTTGAGGATATGAAAACAGTTTTTAAAAATTAACAAGTAAAGTAAGCTGAAATATGCTCCCTCATTAAGAAAACAAAACAAAATGAAAACCAGCTAGGAAGATCAAATGAAACGTGCACAAAACTTTCTCTATTCACATCACTTTAAAATAAATAGGATTTTCTGTCCCCACTCATCTACCTTTCTAGCTATAGAATAAAATACATACTATAAACAGAAGATAAACATTAAACTCATTGGAGTTACTATAGAAGTTTTCCTCATAAACCTTCCTATTAAGACTTCCTTTTAAGGGGCCATGCCTTTCTGGTGCACATGAAGCAGCACCTTTTGACATACAGAATTCAACCAGAAACAAGACAGATGCTGCCCACTTCAGAAAGCTAGGATGCTGATGAAGAAGCAGATCCTCCCAGGTCTGATGATTCAAAGGATGTATTATTACTGAGCTTCCTCACTAGAAATTCTACTGACAATGTGCTATTGAAAGTGGTTTCTATAAGGCAAAGGACACCATCAAAAGGACAAATCAGCAACCAACAAATTGGGAAAAGATGATCACCAAACCTACATCTGATAGAGGGCTAATACAAAGAACTCAAGGTAGACCCCAGAAAACCAAATAACCCTATTAAAATGGGGTACAGTGTTAACAAAGAATTTTCACCTGAAGAACTTCGGATGGCTGAGAAGCATCTTAAAAAATGTTCAACATCATTAATAATTAGGGAATTTCAAATCAAAACAACCCTGAAACTTCACCTCACACCAGTCAAAATGGCTACGATTAAAACCTCAGGAGACAGCAGGTGTTGTCGAGGATGTGGAGAAAGAGGAACAGTCCTCCACTGCTGGTGGGGTTGCAAGCTGGTACAGCCACTCTGGAAATCAGTGTGGTGGTTCCTCAGAAAACTGCGCACATCAATTCTGGAGGAACCTGCTATACCACTCCTGGACATATACCCAGAGAATTCCACAGCATGTGATAAGGAAACATGCTCCACTATTTTCATAACAGCCCTATTTATAATAGTCAGAAGGTGGAAAGAACCCAGATGTCCCTCAACAGAGGATGGATACAAAAAATGTGGTATATATACACAATGGAGGACTATTCAGCCATTAGAAACAATGAATTCATGAAATTCTTAGGCAAGTGGATGGAGCTGGAGAATATCATACTAAGTGAGATAAACCAGTCTCAAAAGATCAATCATGGTATGCACTCACTGATAAGTGAATATTAACCCAGAAACTTGGAATACCCAAGACATAATCCACATGTCAAATGATGTCCAAGAAGAATGGAGGAGTGGCCCCTGGTTCTGGAAAGGCTCAGTGCAGCAGTGTATGGGAATACCAGAACAGGGAAGTTGGACAGGGTGGATGGGGGAACAGGGAGAGAGAAGATGGCTATGGGACTTTCGGGGAGTGGGGTGCCAGGAAAGGGTAAATCATTTGAAATGTAAACAAATATATCGAATAAAACAATAAACCATAAAACAACAAAAGGAAAGTGCTAATCAGGAACTGATGGCAGAAACAGCTGTGGTAAATCCTGTCTCCCTGCATGTGACTGACTTGGGAATGGGTCACTTGAGAAAACAGAAAGCTCCCCTGGACTCCTGCTCTACCCCGAGTCATTCCAGTAATAGGGACGCAGGTAAGATACTGCCTCCCAACAAGTCATACTACCTAATGCCTGTCCAACAGTCCTCAACAGCACTCTCTCTCCTAGGTCTATATCTCTGCTTGCCCATGACTCTGGCAAAAGATTTATATTTTACTTGAGGCCATAAATGTACTTGGAACCTCAGATGATTAAAAGCCATCAGTATTCAGCAAAACCAGAACGGGGAAGTGGGAAGGGGTGGGTGGGAGGACAGGGGAAGAGAAGGGGGCTTGCGGGACTTTCGGGGAGTGGGGGGGCTAGAAAAGGGGAAATCATTTGAAATGTAAATAAATTATATCGAATAATAAATAAAAAAAAAAGAAGTCTTAAATAAAAAAAAATAAAAAAAAAAAAAGAAAGTTGTCTGAAAAGGAAAACAAAAAAACAAAACAAAAAAAAAAAAAAAAAAAACAAAAAAAAAAAAAAAGCCATCATAAGAATACTATCAACTGATGTCCAAGAAAAAGGAAGGAGTCGACCCTGGCTCTGAAAAGGCTCAGTGCAGCAGTGTAGGGGAATACCAGAACAGGGAAGTGGGAAGGGGTGGATAGAGGAACAGGGGGAGGGAAGAGGGCTTATGGAACTTTCAGGGAGGGGGAATCTAGGAAAGGGGAAATCATTTGAAATAAAGAATATATCGGAGCCTTCCAGTCTCTGCTGGAAAGAAGCAGTGTGCTCTGGTGAGTCTGGCCATCCAGAGCTGAGGATCCAGTCCTAAGGCCTCAGGAGTCTTCCAGTCTCCGCTTCCATATCAGATGCAGCCTGGGCCATAGGATCCAGTCCTGAGACTTCTGGCAGGAACCTTCGGTTCTCTGCTTTGGGATCAGGAACAGCCTGGGCCATGGCACCCCATCTCCAGGAAGTACAAGAGGCCAGCTGGGAGGAGGCAGCATGCTCTGGTGATTCTGGCCCTACAAAGCTTTACTAAAGCTCAAAGCACACATTGTACCTAACACAATAATTGTGGATGACTTCAACATGGCACTTTTCTCAATGGACCAATCAGGAAAACCGAAACTGAACAGGGACACAGTGAAACTAATTGAAGCTTTGGTCCAATTAGTTTTAACAGACATATATATATGTATGTATGTATATATATATATACATATATATATATGTATATATATATATATACATACATACATACACATACACACAGACACACACACACACACACACACACACACACATATATATAACATTTTATCCTAAAGCAAAAGAATATACCTTTTTCTCAGCACTTCGGGGTACCTTCTCCAAAATTGATCATATAATTGGTCACAAGACCAACAACAAATATAAAATGATCGAAATAATCCCATGCCTCCTATCAGATCACTATGCAGTAAAAGTGGTCTTCAATAGCAACAAAAACAACAAAAATCCCACATACAGGTGGAAACTGAACAATATTCTAGTGAATGATACCTTGGTTAAGGAAGAAATAAAGAAAGAAATCAAAGATTTTTTAGAATTTAATGAAAATGAAGACACAACATACCCAAATCTATGAGACACAATGAAAGCAGTGCTAAGAGGAAAACTCATAGCCCTGAGTGCCTCCAAAAAAAAAAAAAAATGGAGAGAGCATACACTAGCAGCTTAATGACACACCTGAAAGCCCTGGAACAAAAAGAAGCTATTTCACCCAGGAGGAGTAGAATGCAGGAAATCATCAAACTCAGGGCCGAAATCAATCAAGTAGAAACAAAGAGAACCAAACAAATAATCAACAAAACCAGGAGGTGGTTCTTTGAGAAAATCAACAAGATAGATAAACCCTTAGATAAACCCAAAGGGCACAGAGACAGTATCCAGATTAACAAAATTAGAAATGAAAAGGGAGATATAACAACAGAAAGTGAGATAATTTAAAAAATCATCAGATCCTACTACAAAAGCCTATACTCAACACAACTGGGGAATCTGAAGTAAATGGACAGTTTCCTAGACAGATATCAAAATTGAATCAGAATCAAATATATCATCTAAACAATCTCATAACACCTTAAGAAATAAAAGGGGTTATAGAAAGTCTCCCGTTTTCTGAGGTCTTCTTCAATTTCCTTCTTCAGAGACCTGAAGTTCTTGTCATATCGATCTTTCACTTGTTTGGTTAGAGTCACATCAAGATACTTTATATTGTTTGTGGCTATTTTGAAGGGTGTCGTTTCCCTAACTTCTTTCTCAGCCTGCTTTAATATAGTTAAAATGGCCATCTTGCCAAAAGCAATCTACAGATTCAATGCAATCCCCATCAAAATCCCAACTCAGTTCTTCACAGAGTTAGAAAAAGCAATTCTCAAATTCATCTGGAATAACAAGAAACCCAGTATAACTAAAACTATTCTCAAAAACAAAAGAAATTCTGGGGGAATCAGTATCCCTGACTTCAAGCAATACTACAGAGCAATAGTTTTAAAAACTGCATGGTATTGGCACAGTAACAGGCAAGTGGACCAATGGAATAGAATTGAAGATCCAGAAATGAATCCACACACCTATGGTCACTTGATCTTCGACAAAGGAGCCAAAAACGTCCAGTGGAAAAAAGATAGCCTTTTCAACAAATGGTGCTGGATCAATTGGAGGTCAGCATGCAGAAGAATGCGCATTGATCCATTCTTATCTCCATGTACTAAACTTCACTCCAAGTGGATCTAGGACCTCCAGGTAAAACCAGACACAGTGAAACTAATAGAAAAGAAACTTGGGAAGACCCTTGAGGACATGGGCACAGGGGAATAGTTCCTGAACAGATCAACAATAGCTTATGCTTTAAGATCAAGAATTGACAAATGGGACCTCATAAAATTACAAAGTTTCTGTAAGGCAAAGGACACTTACACTCCTCAACTGCTGGTGGGGTTGCAAATTGGTACAACCACTCTGGAAAGCAGTCTGGCGGTTCCTCCGAAAACTGGGCACCTCACTTCCAGAAGATCCTGCTATACCACTCCTGGGCATATATCCAGAGGATTCCCCACCATGTAATAAGGATACATGCTCTACTATGTTCATAGCAGCCCTATTTATAATTGCCAGATGCTGGAAAGAACCCAGGTATCCCTCAACAGAAGAGTGAATGCCAAAAATGTGGTATATCTACACAATGGAGTACTATTCAGCCATTAGAAACAATGAATTCATGAAATTCTTAGGCAAATGGATGGAGCTAGAGAACATCATACTAAGTGAGGTAACCCAGACTCAAAAGGTGAATCATGGTATGCACTCACTAATAAGTGGTTATTAACCTAGAAAACTGGAATACCCAAAACATAATCCACACATCAAATGAGATACAAGAAGAAAGGAGGAGTGGCCCCTGGTTCTGGAAAGACTCAGTGAAACAGTATTCGGCAAAACCAGAACGGGAAGTGGGAAGGAATGAGAGGGAGGACAGGGGAAGAGAAGGGGGCTTACAGGACTTTCGGGGAGTGGGGGGGCTAGAAAAGGGGAAATCATTTGAAATGTAAATAAATTATATCGAATAAAAAAAAAAGGACAAAATGGCAACCAACAAATTGGGAAAGGATATTCACTAACCCCACATCTGATAGAGGGTTAATATCCAATATATACAAAGAAGTCAAGAAGTTAGACCCCAGGGGACCAAATAACCCTATTAAAAACTGGGGTACAGATCTTAACAAAGAATTTTCACCTGAAGAAATTCGGATGGCCGAGAGGCACCTTAAGAAGTGCTCAACATCATTAGTCATTAGGGAAATGCAGATCAAAACAACCCTGAGATTTCACCTTACACCAGTCAGAATGGCTAAGGTCAAAAACTCAGGAGACAGCAGGTGTTGGCGAGGATGCAGAGAAAGAGGAGCAGTCCTCCACTGCTGGTGGGACTGTAAGATGGTACAACCACTGTGGAAATCAGTCTGGAGGTTCCTCAGAAAACTAGACATGAGACTTCCAGAGGACCCTGCTATACCTCTCCTGGGCATATACCCAAAGGATTGCCCCGGCATGCAATAAAGACACATGCTCCATTATGTTCATAGCAGCCTTATTTATAATAGCCAGAAGCTGGAAAGAACCCAGATGCCCCTCAAAGGAGGAATGGATACCGAAAATGTGGTATATTTACACAATGGAATACTACTCAGCAATTAGAAACAATGAATTCACAAAATTTTTAGGCAAATGGTTTGAGCTGGAAAATATCATTCTAAGTGAGGTAGCCCAATCACAAAAGAATACACATGGAATGCAATCTCTGATAAGTGGATATTAATTAGTCCAGAAGCTCTGAATACCCAAGGCACAATTAGCATAACAAATGACTCCCATGAAGAAGTATGGAGAGGGTCCTGATCCTGGAAAGGATTGATCTAGCATGGGAAGGGAATATAAGGACAGAGAAAAAGGAGGGAGGTGACTGGAGAAGGGATGGAGAGAAGAAGGTTTATGGGACATATGGGGAGGGGAGATCTGGGAAAGGGGAAATCATTTGGAATGTAAACAAAGAATATAGAAAATAAAAATATTAAAAAAAAAGAAAGAAAATCTCCCATCCAAAAAATAAGCATGGGACCAGATGGCTTCAGTGCAGAAATCTATCAGACCTTCATAGAAGACCTAACACCAATACTCTTCAAACTATTCCACAAAATTGAAACAGAAGCAACACTACCCAACTCGTTCTATGAAGCCACAATTACGCTGATACCAAAACCACAAAAAGATCCAACAAAGAAAGAGAAACAATTTCCCTTCAGGCCAATTTTCCTTATGAATATCGATGCAAAAATACTTAATAAAATTCTTGCCAACTGAATGCAAGAACAAATCAAAATGATCATCCACCATGATCAAGCAGGCTTCATCCCAGGGATGCAGGGATGGTTCAATATAAGGAAATCCATCAATGCAATCCATTATATAAACAAACTGAAAGAAAAAAACCATATGAGCATTTCATGAGATGCTGAAAAGGCATTTGACAAAACTCAGCATCATTTCATGCTAAAAGTCTTGGAAAGAAAAGGAATTCAAGGCCCATACCTAAACACAGTAAAAGCAATATATGTCAAACGGTTGGTAGCCAACATCAAACTAAATGGAGAGAAACTTGAAGCAATCCCACTAAAATCAGGGACTAGACAAGGCTGCCCTCTCTCTCCATATCTTTTCAATACAGTACTTGAAGTTCTAGCTAGAACAATTAGACAACATAAGGAGGTCAAATGGATACAATTTGGATGAAGAAGTCAAATTAGCTCTATTTGCTGATGACATGATAGTCTACTCAAGTGACCTGAAAACCTCCACTAGAGAACTCCTACAGCTGATAAACAACTTCAGCAAAGTGGCTGGTTATAAAATCAACTCAAGCAAATCAGTTGCCTTCCTATACTCAAAGGATAAGCAGGCTGAGAAAGAAGTTAGGGAAATGACACCCTTCACAATAGCTCCAAACAATATAAATTATGTTGGTGTGACTCTAACCAAACAAGTGAAAGATCTGTACGACAAGAACTTCAGGTATCTGAAGAAGAAAATCGAAGAAGACCTCAGAAAATGGAAAAATCTTCCATGCTCATGGATTAATATAGTTACAATGGCCATCTTTCCAAAAGCAATCTACAGATTCAACACAATCCCCATCAAAATCCCAACTCAGTTCTTCACAGAGTTAGAAAAAGCAATTCTCAAATTCACCTGAAATAACAAAAAACCCAGGATAGCTAAAACTATTCTCAACAGTAAAAGAACTTCTTGGGGAATCAGTATCCCAGACTTCAAGCAATACTACAGAGCAATAATGTTAAAAATTGCATGGTATTTGCACAGTGACAGGCAAGTGGACCTATGGAATATAATTGAAAACCCAGAAATGAATCCACACACCTATGGTCACTTGATCTTCGACAAAGGAGCAGAAAACATCCAGTGGAAAAAAGGTTGCCTTTTCAATAAATGGTGCTGGTTCAACTGGAGGTCAGCATGCAGAAAAATGCGAATTGATCCATTCTTATCTCCTTGTACTAAACTCAACTCCAAGTGGATCAAGGACCTCCACATAAAACCAGACACACTGAAACTAATAGAAAAGAAACTGGGGAAAACCCTTCAGGACATGAGCACAGGGGAACAGTTCCTCAACAGTACTCCAATAGCTTTTGCTCTAAGATCAAGAATTGACAAATGGAACCTCATAAATTTATAAAGTTTCTGTAAGGCAAAGGACACTGTCCAAAGGACAAAACAGCAACCAACAAATTGAGAAAAAATCTTCACCAACCCTATATCTAATAGAGGACTAATATCCAATATATACAAAGAATTTTCACCTGAAGAAATTTGGATGGCTGAGAAGCACCTTAAGTAATGTTCAACATCATTAGTCATTAGGGAAATGCAAATAAAAACAACCCTGAGATTTCACCTCACACCAGTCAGAATGGCTAAGGTTAAAAACTCAGGAGACAGCAGGTGTTGGCAAGGAGGTGGAGAAAGAGGAACACTCCGCCACTGCTGGTTGGGTTGTAAGATGGTACAACCACTTTGGAATTCAGTCTGTCAGTTCCTCAGAAAACTGGACATGATACTTCTGGAGGACCCTGGTATTCCTCTCCTGAGCATATACCCAAAGGATTCCCGGGCATGCAATAAAGGCACATGCTCCATTATGTTCATAGCAGCCTTATTTATAATAGCTAGAAGCTGGAAAGTACTCAGATGTCCCTCAATGGAGGAATGGATACAGAAAATGTGGTATATTTACACATGGAATACTACTCAGCAATTAAAAATAATTAATTCATGAAATTTTTAGGCAAATGGTTGGAACTGGAAAATATCATCCTAAGTGAGGTAACCCAATCACAAAAGAATACACATGGAATGCAATCCCTGATAAGTGGATATTAATTAGTCCAGAAGCTCTGAATACCCAAGGCACAATTAGCATAATAAATGACTACCATGAAGAAGTAAGGATAGGGTCCTGATCCTGGAAAAGTTTTATTTAGCATTGGAGGGGAGTACCAGGATCGAGAAAAAGGAGAGAGGTGATTGGAGAATGGGTGGAGAGAAGAAGGTTTATGGGACATATGGGGAGGGGGGAACTGGGAAAATGGAAATCATTTGGAATGTAAACAAAGAATATAGAAAATAAAAACATATAATAAATGAAAAAATAATACATCTAATTTAAAAGAAAAAAAGAACACTATCAACAACAGCAAGGGCAAATTGGCATGGACAGAGCTCAACTATAGTACTACTCCTGGCTATTCAAATACAAATGAAACACAAGTAAATGACCTTTAACACAAAATTATGAAAAAGTTAGAAGCTTTGAAAGAGTAGAGAATAAACCTATTCGAGAATCTACTTAAATACAAGGAAAACAATGACAGAATTGAATACAACTATCAAAATATTAAGAATAGAAACAGAAGCAATAAAGGAAACACAAATTGGGGAAATCTTAGAGATGAAAAATCCAGGCAAGTGAACAGGAACAACAGATGCAAAGCATTACCAACAGAATATAATAAATGAAAGAAAAAAAAATCTCAGATGTTGAATACACAGTAGAAGGAATTAATAAAGTGGTCAAAGAACATGCAAAATCTGAAATGTTCCTGACACAACTCATCCAGAAGATCTGGGACACCATGAATAATAGGAATAAAAGAAGGAAAAATTCTAGCTTAAATGCCCAGAAAATATGTTCAACAAAATCATAGAAGTTTCCTAATCTAAAGAAAAGGATGCCTCCAAGAAGCTAACAGAATGCTACACATATTAGACTAGAAAAGAAAGTACTCTATACCCATAATAATAAAATCACTAAATTTACAGAACAAAGAGAAATACCAAGTAGTATATAAAGGCTGAACTATCACTTGTTACTTTTTAACAGGAACTTTAAAAGCTAGAAGGACCTAAACAGAAAACTTGCAGACTCCGGAGGCCACAGATGCCAGCCCAGACTTCTTTATCCAGGAAAACATTCAATTACCATTGGAAAAAAAAAAACAAGATTTCCCATGACGAATCAAATTTTAACAATATCTATTCAAAAATACATTCCTACTAGATGTAAATTTCAACCCAAGGAAGTTAACTACACCCCCCCCAAAACATAGAGAAAGATAGTTTTACAACAGAAAAATCAAAAGAAATTCTCTCTCACACAGAAACATAGACACATACACTCACTATCACCACCATCATCAACATAATAGGAATTAACAATTATTGGTCATTAATATGTATCAGTATCAATAAACTCAATACCTCAGTAATAGATGCAGAATAGCAGAACTGATGCAAAACCATGATCCATCATTCTACTGCTGAAAGAAACACACCTTAACATTCACAGATATAGAAATTACCTTTGAGTAAAGAGTTGGGAAAAATGAACCCAAGAAGCATGCTGTTGTAGTCATTTTGATATCTATCAAAATAGACTCTAAAGCAAAATTAAGCAGAGGATATAGGGAAGGAAATTTTATATTCTTACCAAAGGGAGAATCCACTAAAAAGATCTATCAGTTTTGAACATCTATGCTCCAAACAAAAGGGCATCCACATTTGTACAAAACAACATTACTAAAGCTTAAATCACATATTAAATCACTCACATTAATAGTGGGAGACTACAACAGCCAACTTCCACCATTGGTCAGGACATCCAGATGGAAACTAACCAGAAAAAATAATGGGAAGTACAGACATCATTATTAAAAGGACTTAATACATCTACAGAGCATTTTACCCAAACACAAAAGAATACGCTTTCTTCTGAGCACCTTATGAAACCTTCTCCAAAGTTGACCATATACTCAATCACAAAGCAAGTCTGAAAATATACAAGAAAATTAAAATAACCCCATTTCTCACCAGGCCATGATGAATTAAAGATAAATTTCAAAAACAAAACAAACAATAGGAAGTCTACAAACTCATGGAAAACTGAACAGCTCTCTACTGAATGACCACTGGGTTAAGGAAGAAATAAGAAAATTAAAAATTTTCTAGAATTCAATGAATTCACAACATGTCAATATATGGGGCACAATGAAACCAGTGCTAAGAGAAAAGCTCATAGTCTATGTGCA
The DNA here is from genome assembly GCF_947179515.1 of Apodemus sylvaticus. Taxonomy (NCBI): domain Eukaryota; kingdom Metazoa; phylum Chordata; class Mammalia; order Rodentia; family Muridae; genus Apodemus; species Apodemus sylvaticus. The sequence goes on from NC_067476.1 coordinate 77,287,841, forward strand.
TTCATAAAGATATTAAAGAGAAGAAGCTGCAGTGGAGGGCAACTTCATAGGAAGACCAGCAGTCTCAAATAACCTGCCCCCAGCCCTGATATCTTTCAGACACTGAACCATCAACCAGGCAGCATATACCAGCGGATATGAGGCCCCTGAAATACATACAGCAGAGGACTGCCAGGTCTGGACTCAGAGAAATTGCACCTATCCCTTGAGAGCCTCAAGGCACCAGTAAGTGATAGGCCTGGTGGGGTGAGAACATCCCCTTAGAGACACAGGAAGAAAAATGGGATGAGGAACTGTCAGAGGGAAGACCTGGAAGGGGATAACTACTGGACTGTGAAAAATATAAAGATAATTTAAAAAAAAAAGAAATTAGAGATATCCCATACTAGTAACTAAATAGTACACATGAAAGATCTAGAACTAAAGGAAGCAAACACATCTGAGAGGAATGAACGGCTGGAAATAATCACTTCCAGGACTGAAATCAACACAATAGTAACAACAAGAATATTACAACGAATTATTGAAACAGAGAGTTGATTCTTTGAGAAAGTAAAACAAAATATGGAAAATCCCCTACCTAAACTAATTGAAAACCAGAGAAAGAATTTCTACATTAGCAAAATCAGAAATAAAAGGTGTATTTAACAATAAACACAAAAGAAGTCTGAAATATTATTAGGCCATACTTCCAAAACCTTTACTCCAAAATCAGAAAGTCTAAAAGAAATGAGCCTGGAAAGGCTTGATTTAGCACTGGAGGAGAGTTATCAGGACAGAGAAAAAGGAGAGAGGTGATTGGAAAATAGGTGGAGAGAAGAAAGTTTATGGGACATATGGGGAGGGGGGAACTGGGAAAGAGGAAATCATTTGGAATGTAAACAAAGAATATAGAAAATAAAAATATATAATAATAATTAAAAATGAAATGAGCAGGTGTCTTGATCAATAGACTTTTCAAAGTTAAATTGATATAAGGTAAACAATTTAAACGAAATAGAAGCAGTCAGAGAGTATGTATCTGGTGGGTGTATGAAATTTGTCGGAGTAGCATCTCTGGAATAAGCTGGAGACCTGGGACTAGAGTGTCTCCTAGGAGCAGAGAAGCTTCCTGGGGTTTATGGGAGTAACCGTATTTGAGAGTCCTAGTAGCTGGGGATATGGCAACAGAAGTGGCTCCTCTTGTAGCCAGGCAGATTTTCCAGTGGAGAAATTCCACCCACAAAACCTTCAACCTCAAATTTGTTCTGCCTACAAGATAACTATGGATCAGAGATTGAGGGAATGGTTGGTTAATCAATGACTAGCCTAAATTTTGACCCACCCCACATGAGAGAGTCAGCCCCTGGCACTATTAATGATAGGGTGCTATGCTAGCAGACTAGAGCATAGCATAACTCTCTTCTGAGAGGCTTCATTCAACCTCTGATGAAAACTAATGTAGAGACCAACAGGGGAACATCAGACAGAGTTCAGGAGTCTTGCTGAAGAGTTGGGAGCTAGAACTTAGGCAGCCTGAGGGGTCAATGACACCACAAGTCGAACTAGAGAATAAACTAACCTGGGCCTATATGGGTGCACAGAGATTGACCCTCCAACACAAGAGAGGACATCGGGCCTGGACCTAGGACCCATACACATTTGTAGTAGGTGTGCAGATTGGATCATTGATATCCAATGAAAATATAAATATAGAGTGTAGTGTCCTCACATTAAGACGGATGTCTGATGCAATCTGTGGGATTGCACTACACTATTCTTTCTAGCCTGGACTTGGAGGGCAGTTTTTAATAATTATCCCACTTCTTTTGTTCTTTAAACTCACAGCTTGATGCTGCTCAGCCACTTAAACCAGTTGTCACTGAGTCCAATATCAAGAATGAGATATGAATCATCCTGATTTTCTCATGATTTTCTGTGAATAAACTAAGTCTCCTGCTATCCTATGAAATTTATCATGACTGAGAAACATTGCAGGAAAGAGGCCGATGAGGGCAAAGAGTCTCCTATGCTTGTTACCTAAAGGGTTCTTAGTTACCAGCATTTTTAACATTGCAAAGCTTTTTAATGCATTCTTTAGTACATATCTTTTAGCTGGAGTACGAATGTATTTTCATTTAGCAAAAGGCAGCCTGTGATGAAGAAGAAAGACTCTTGCTTGAAAAAGTACTAGAATCAAGAGCATTACGTTTTATACACATTTTCAAAAATATTTATTAAAGTGGGGAACTCGGTACGTTTAAGTCCTAAAAGCTGTGTGAAGATATAGCTCAGTGAAAACTTCTCTATAAAAATCTTCCATTTAGCTATACAAGCAGCAAGTGCAGTGAGAAATGAAGCGATGCTCGTTTCTGTACTCTCTGTGTAAGCAAGAGCACCAGTGTAATACTCCCGTTGTTTGAGATTAATCCACAGAAGGTTGTTCCTTGGGGCCAGATGATGCATCAGAGCTTCAATGCATCAGAGAAACTGCCACCATGTGCTGGTCATAACAGGTATTTGATTGAACTTAGTGAGTGGGAGTAATCTAGAATAAAATAACCAAAGTGAAGCCAAGAAGAAGTATTCAGAATCACACCCTCTCCATTCAGATATTCATGAACTGATGAGGCAGAAAAATTGTTCTGCTCCATTACAGTATCTGTCCCTGTTACCTCTTTCACACATGTAAGCAGCAAGCACTTACTGTCAGACACTGACCCTAGGGAAGTCATTCATTTCCACTTGAACCAGCTGTTTCAACTAACTTGTGCATGTTGCATTTTCCAAAGGAAAATTACACCTTTTTTTTCTTTGATTCACTGAAGAATTTTTACTGGGAAAACATTTACTTGAATCTTTCAAGGCTGTGAGAGACTTCACAGTGAGCTTCTCATTATGAGAGGAACCCCTGCAAAGTCTTAACCTTCTTCAAGGTCTCTTGTGGTGTCAAGCAAAGGTGGGAGGTGGATGGGCACAGCTCATTTTCCTCTAATTAAAACTCATGGGGCAACTCCTAGAAGGAATTGAAAGCAGCCTGTGGGGGTAAGTGGGTGAGAGCAAGACCATCTCAGAAGTGTTTCAATATTGATCTCAAAACTGCTTAAGATATTTCTTCTTGGCTCTGTTATAATTACATCAAATACCCTTTCTATTTCCTCCTTCCATACCCTGCTGTATACCCATCCTTGCTTCCTTTCAAATTCATGGCCTTTGCTTTCACTAATTGTTGTTGTGTGTGTGAGTGGGTGTGGGTGTTTGTGTGTGTGTGTGTGTGTGTGTGTGTGTGTTTTCCTACATATAGGAAATTCAGTCTATTCAGTCTGCATTATGCTACTAGTATGTATCTTTTCGGGGTCATTCATTTGGTATGAACGATTGGTATGCTATTCCCTGGGGAAGACTATTTCTCTGGCTCCCAGCACTCTTAGTCCTATTTCCAGTTCCAGGACATGGTTGTAGGATAGAGTTCTATGAGTTCTAATGAACAAGGGGTGACACCCCTCTGTATTAAACAAAGACTACTCTTTTAAATATTTAGGAAAAGAAAAGGAACATTTGCACTTTTTAAATGAGGCAATGGCAAAGTCTACACACTATTAGGAAAGCAATTTGGGAGCACTTGGGATTGCCCTTCAGTTCAGGTGAGAGAATCACACCAATAGAAGCAGTCATATTCCAATTCTTTCATCTACTTTCTAGCTCTAAACTATAACAAACAGATCCAAAGTCCAATAAGAAATTTCTGTTTCCAGAAGACAAGCTATTTATGACAATCAGAAATTGTCCTGGTATACTGTGGACATTCACTAAGTATACTCTTCCTGACAAAGTATGTGGAATAATTTGTAAACTGAGATATGACCATGCAGTGGCATAAAAATTTTTTTAATAGCAACTGAGTAGGTGCTGAATTTTGGTGCTATGGAGGAAGAAATGAGTGAGGGCAACACTCTTTGTACCCTCTGCTGTGATTTGCTAACCAGGGTGTGCAGGGCACATTTTAATAAGAATGAGTCTTCTAGCGACTACAGAACCAAATTTGGGGACATTTAAGATTTAACATTAAATGTATTTGCAATTGTGGAATGATATAAAGTAAAACAAAATAATTTTGAATTCTCAGAACCCATCAAAAATTTGATCAGGAGGAGATGCATATCAGATGGAAGAAGTGAGAGGTACTGAAATGGTCTAGTTTGCTAGTTCACCACTGTTAGCAACAGGACTCAAAGAAATGAGTGGCAGGGTCTTGATTTCCTTATCTTTGCTTTGAATAGAGTTGTTCTACTCTTGAAATCAATAGTCTTAGGAAAATTAGGAAGGAAATCAATAATCTTATCAATAATAGGGAAAGCTGATGAACCTCTGACTTACCATGCCAGAGAAAACACCATTTCAAATTTGGCATTTCTTAAGCAATCATAATTTATAACATTAAAAGGTTGGCATTGAGATAGAAATGAAATTGACCAAGGTAAAATACGAACCTGCAAAGGAATGTATACATAGAGTAAACATAGCCACTCTAAAGATCAAGACTTGAAAAAGTTCTTATTGTTCCATTAGCAAACCACCAAGCAGGCAGCATGGCCTCTGCATTAGTTGCATGTTTTGTCTTTGTCCACCCTGTCCAGCCACTGGAAGACAGTTGTGCACACTAGGTTGTATCCCGCTGTTTTCACCTCACCATCTTTCCTGCTTATTCACTGCCAGTGATAGGAGAGTTCAACTGAGCCTGTGAGGAGCTGGTTTGGTTACTCTCATCTTTCTAGGTGATTGTCCCATTTCCTTCATAAAATACCTTTTCTGGGAGACACTTAAACTTTGCTGAAGCATAGTCAAGGCAAGAAATACTTTCTGATAGCCAAAAGAGTGTAAATGCAAATAGTAAGTATAATATTGCCTTTAGCATTAGTGCACAGTCTAAATATCTCATTTGAAAATCTTATCTCAATGTAAAAAGTAACAAACAAATTAACAAAAAAATACCAACACCCCAAAACAAGTTCAACAACGTCCTTGATAATTAGGAGAATTTTTATTGCTTGTGCCTTGAACACTGAGATTATTCCATGTACTTTATACAGATGTTCAAAGAGTTCACAGGTGATTTATAATTTTTCTTTACTTATAATTGTTCAAAAGAGATACACATTCCCTAAACCCATAATTTGAGTTTTGATCTTTTACTTGGATGGCAGCATGCAGCATAAAACTGATCAGAATAACATTTGTCAAAGCTTCTAATTGCCCACAATCAGGAGAGTAGGTGGCCTGTAAGCTGTACTGTGTTATATGGACCAGCCATAACATTTGATAGGTTACACAGTAAGTACAATTGCATTGCGATATGTTTTCATGAATTTGTTGGTAGCCAGCCTCATCTGAGTCTAAAGAGCATGTCTAATAATATCATAAGCTGTATTATACTCTGAACAAGCCCACCATGCTACTCTCTCTCTTTCTCTTTCTCTCTCCTATGTGTGTGTGTGTGTTTAGAGCAATTGTGTGGTTTCTCTCTCTTGTTCTTTCTCCCCCAACACATGTACATTTATGCATACATACACACACACACACATACACACATACACACACAGACATACACACACAAAGAGAGAAAACACACACACACACACACACACACAGAGAGAGATATCATGATCCTTGGATCAGTTTTAGACAACACAATATCAAAATTCATATTCTGTAAAGTCATAGTTTAACTAAACTTAGAAATAATCTATTTCCATCACATAGTTAAAAGAAAAAAAAACATGGTAGAAGTATCTTCACAGATTCTTCACTTTGTCACCATGTTTGTACGATCTCTCCTTGTTTTCATGTCTTTACTAATAGGACAGGGCTGAAATGTGAAAGCTGCATCACTTTTTCACTGAGATGTGTGTGAAATTTTTCTACTGCTATTGTTGACACCACTATGTGGACAGCTCTCAGGACAGCAGAGAAGTTTCACATTTCAGGTGGAAGAAAAAGATACCAAAAAAATGTATAAGGGGAATTAAAGGAGTGGAAGGTATCTAACGCATCTCAAACTTGGAACAGACTTGGTGCAATTAAATAAACAGTATTAAATATTATTGGAATTCCATGAATGTAGAACTATTCCAAATTTTCCAGTTCTCATGGGAACCATGACGTAGCTGTCTAACTAATAATAGCTTGTTCAAGGTATAAGTGAGAAAATGGAGCACCAAGAATTTATCAAGGGCATTTGGGCTGATTTTCTTTTCTTCCATTTGGAAGAATGGTTACTTTAACACTGATTACATTTGAAAATCCACATGGGGAGAAGGCAGTATGAGTACTTGGCCATTTTATGAAGGAAGAAGCACCTTGGAGAAGAGTCAGGGTGATGAGGAGACAAGAAGCTGTGCTCTTTACCTGCAAACAAGTTTAGCTGAGCTAATAATTGACTTCAAGCACCTCTGTTTTGTCTTTTCTCTTGAAGAAGACAAAGCGCAAACACTTTCAATCTGCTTCAGTGGCTTTGGGGTCCCTAATAGCCAATTCAATTAAAAGCCTATTCACTGCCACCATTTCGATTACATTAGGTAGCTCCATAAAAGCAAAAGCAGCTTGATCAGGGCAAATCCCCTTCCTAAAGATGATGATTGACATCATTGTGGTCTTCTGTGGAATAGCTTGGCATTCATTTCCTGGGGCTATAGGAGTGATTGGTTGCTAAGAGAACAGAAAAAAATCCTAAATAGACACCTTAAATGATTACCTAACCTAAGACTTTCCCAGCAAAGGCTAAGATCATAGAGCAGATTAATAGCTGAGATGTAGAGGAAATTAATCTTGAGATGTAGGAGGAAATCATTAGGTCTTCAGAATTTCATACATATTTTTATTCTTTTTAAAATAATTAAGATTTTTCTACTTCAGTTTCTAAATCTCCAGATAAAAATAGAAAGCGAAGGCATTTAGGCTACACACATAGCCAACTGAATTTGTGTAGCAGCATGAAATGCTTTTTAAGCCAGCATGGCATACTGTGTAAGCTACAGACTAGAGATTAGAACATGAGTTCTAGAATAACCAGTAGCTACCACTGTGATTAATATAAATTATTTAAGCTTTTCAGGGTTTAGGTATATTCAGAGGGCAAAGCGATTGTTCAATATATAGTAAAACCTGGAAAAAGATGTCTAAAATCCATCAGTAAACCCTTGCTATGTGAATATACTTAAATCTGGTACTGCCAACTATATTGGCATTATTCCTCTCATCTTAGTTTTAAACCATAGTCTCTACTGTTAAACTTTCTGCCCAGTGAATCCTAGATCAAGACAACTCCTAATTGAGGGAGAAACTTAAATTTCACAAAACACACATATGAGTAACATATAAGGTTTGAGATCCCATAAAGCTCAGGAGTAATACAAATTCCCATGCCTAAACCCTGAGGTTTAGGCTATAACTCTGTTAGAACACTAGGCCCTGGGCATAATTACTGTGCTGACCTGAAAGTGCTTACTAGTCTGTAGTAGTTTCTGCCAAATTGATAGTTTGTTCCAGGAAGAAGGGAGACCTTCCTAAGACCTAAGATGTAAACAAGCTTCTCAGGTCTGGGAAGGCTGAAACTTACAAGTTACAGGAAGTCCCATCCTGAGCCTACTAGAAGCAAGGAACAAGTAAGAGGAGACTCTTGCTGACTATATGACAAGATTTTCTGATAGAGAGAAGATTTTCTGATAGAGAGAGAAGAGGAGAAGCAAAAAAAAAAAATGAGACAGAGATAAAGCCAGAAAGAATGCAAAATTAAAAGCTATTTTTTCTAATTTTCTATATTGTTTGTTTATGTACTACATGATTTCCCCTTTCCCTGTTCCCTACTCGCCATAAGACCCATAAGCCCTCTTCCCTCCACCCATTCCCCAATCAACCCCCTTCCACTTCTCTGTCCTGGTAATCCCCTACATTGCCACATCAAACCTTTCCAGGGCCCTCTCCCTCCTTCTTCTTGGGCATTATTTGATATGTGAATTGTGTCTTGGGTATTCAGAGCTTCTGGGCTACTATCTACTTTTCAGAGACTGCATCCCATGTGTGTTGTTTTGTGATTGGGTTACCTCTCTTAGGATATTTTCCAGATTCAACCATTTGCCTAAGAATTTCATGAATTCATTGTTTTTAATTGCTGAGTAGTATTTCATTGTGTAAATATACCACATTTTCTGTATCCATTCCTCCATTGAGGGACATCTGGGTTCTTTTCAGCTTCTGGCTATTATAAATAAGGCTGCTATGAACATAGTGGAGCATGTGTCCTTATTACATGCTGGGGAATCCCCTGGGTATATGCCCAGAAATGGTATGGCAGGGTTCTCTGGAAGTGTCATGCGCAGTTTTCTGAGGAACCGCCAGACTGATTTCCAGAGTGGTTGTACCATAAAGACTATTAAGTCATCATATTGAACTCTCCATTGATTATCAGTGCTCTTGGTTCTCAAGTTACTGGGTATGAATGTTGAATTTGTAAGACTACACCAAAGGACAGATATTTGTAAAGAACATTAAGGTTATTATCACATAACAAGAGATGATATCATTTTATAGGCAACTATGAGATAATAGATGATAATAATAGATATTATAATAGATATTATAATAGATAATATTACTCTTTCAGTCAGACTGTAGTTATTCAGCCATTCAAAAAACCCAAACTATACTAATGGAAATAAAAAGAGATTATTTCTGCTTCTGACTACCTTCATGTCAATTATTGTTCAAAACATCCTTCCCCACCTGTATATCTGTAATCCACATATTCAGTCTTCCATTGGGAGAGGTGGGTGCCACTAAAAATTTTCTGTTGGGACAAGGAGTGTTGCCAGTTCCAAATTAAACCAATATATTTTAACCCAAACTAGATGTTGAAATTCATGAAGGAAAGTTATTGAAAAACATCTGTACTATTATCCATGCCACTGAGTCGGGGCCTATTGGTATCCCTGTCCAATAATGTTATTTCTAACTGCAATTTTTCAAGGAACTTTCTATGTCACAGTTTTGCAACAATAATACTGATTATTGCCCAATAATGAGCAGCTAGTTTCTCTGCATTTACTAGTAATGTGTCATTTACTAGTAACTGCTAGAAATGACCTGTGACCAATAAGTTTTGTTTAAAACACTGGTTACAGATTTCCTTTCCCTTTAAAACGTTTTTCCATGCCTACTCTTGGGATTCATATGATTGATCTTGGCATGAATTTCTCAGATTATAATTCTTTGCACACTCACAAAGAATTTTATTTTTATTTAAAGTCTTGACTAGTAATAGAGAAAGAGTCCATGAAACGATCAGATTAAGCCAGTTTTCTATAATCTCTCCCTTCAGCAAGATGAAGCTCAATCATAACTGTTCTAGTTTTTCTATGGCTACCAGTCATTGATGACGAATGGGTGCTACTGTCTATGTGGGCCCAAATAGATCCTCTGTCAGTGAAGAGCCAAAAAACAAAAAGAAAACAAAAAACAAAACATATTTTCTTTCAGATACAACATGTGAGCTCTTACCACAGACATCTGGGTTTAAAGCTCAATATTAATGAGCCTTCTTTCCAAACATGTGATTATTTCATTTACAGTGATCAGAGGCCTTCAAGTATTTAATAAAACAATGAGAAGTAGCCCTCAACTCCTAATCAATGCACTGCTCTTGATTAAATTATCCAACCTCCCTCTACCTCAGATTGCTTCTTGGTGGAAAGACAACTGTATTGCTTTCCTGTACCATACAAACATTTTTTATTAATGGTGGGTATCATTTAATTTTGAGTTAGGCAATTTTTTTCTTGAAACATAATAAAGCCGTCACTGATAATACCTTGTCTCTCTTGTCTCTGAAATATATGTCACATGTGCTCATGGGACAGTTTTTAGAGAGATGATCATTTTTCCTACATTGATACCTTGAAAACTAGTTTAATCAATCACTAAAATGTCCTCCCATACCTGGAATCATATCATGGGCTAAACATAAATTAATGAAGAATTTTGAAGTTAAAGTCTCCAGGGTGCCTAACCTATACCTAGTTATTTAAACTTGATAAACTTGTACTGACATGCTAGTGAACAGAGATAAAGTAAAAACTAATGATTAACTCTTTGTTGCCCTGTGAGATCTGTTGCTAAATGCTTTACATAATGCTATACGAGACAATTTGAACTGAATTATTCCAGCCTAAAATGGCTAACTTAATCACAGTGGACTATGGGAAAACTGAACTTGATGGGGAGATAGGGACAGTGCTTTTGTAGCACACTTCAGAATGCTTCACCACTATTCATTTGGAATACCACAACTTACCTGCATAGTATTTGTGAATATCTTTATATTGTAATTTAACTATTTGGGAGTGTCATAAATGATAATGATCTAGATGCTTCTAAAGTTTAAAAAGCAGCATAATTCTTTCCTCATAAGGGAGGGTTCATGGATACTCTACCATTCCATGGCAGTGAACATTCTAGTCTGAGCAAAATGTCCTACCCTTTGCATTTTAAATTTTATTGTTTGAGTTTATGCATAATTTTATTTTAAATATGTTTTATTTGATAATTTCATACATGAATAGAATGAATGTTGATAATGTTGACCTTCCAGTCCTTCTTTTACTGTCTTCTGTGTTTACCTTTTATGCCACAAATTTCTTATGTATTATTTTTAAATGTTCTACTGCCTTTAGCTTAGGATCTCCATATATGTATAGGTATGAAGAAATCCACTAGAGCATTTTAGACCTACCAAGGAAAACACACCAATAGAAAACTGATTCTTCCTCTGCAGCTATACAAATCTTGGGCATATATCCAAAACATAGTTCATCTTACCTTAAGGACACTTGCTCAGCAATGTCCATATCAGCTTTATTCATAAATACCAGAAATTAGAAACATCCTAGATGTCTTTTAAATGGAAGAATGGATAAAGACATTGCATTGTGGTACATGAACATAAATGGCATCATAAAATTTTCAGGCAAATGGATATTAGAAGAGAATCATCTTGAATGAGGTAATCCAGATCCAGGAAGGAAAAAATAGTATGTACTCACTTATAAGTGGATATTAACTCTGAAATAAAGGTTGATCACACTACAATCCACAGACCCAGAAAGCCTAAGTAACAAGGAGTACTCATGGCAAGAGTATATGGATCTTCCTGGGAAGGGGAAATAGACTTTGTGAGTGGACTAGGAAAAGAGGGGAAAGATGAGAATGGTGGCAGGAGGGGTTAGGATGGGAGAGAGAGAGAGAGAGAGAGAGAGAGAGAGAGAGAGAGAGAGAGAGAGAGAGAGAGTCAGAAGAGACATACATCTGGAAATCAGGGTCTTTTCAGGCAATGTGGAAACCTAGTACAGTGGAAACTCTGGAATCTACAAAGGTGATCTTGGCCAGGACTTAGAAAGGGGGCATACAGAGCCTGAACAGGTCATTTTCTGCAAATAAGCAAGGCTTCCAGTGGTGGGATTGGGACAAAAACCCAGCCACAAAATCTTTGACTTACAATTTTTCGAGCATAAAAGTTCTACTGGGGTAATGGTGATGCAGAACTGGTGGGAGTGACCAACAAAGGACTGTCTCAAGCCATAATAAGGAACCTATCCCCAACATTGCCCATGTAGACAGGATAATATGGATGGTGCACAGACCTAGGTTAGACCCAAATAGGAATGGAAAAAAATCAGGAAAATGATTCCTAATGATATTCATAAATCAGTGTCTAGCCCAGTAATTACCAGAGAGGTGCTGGGCAGTGAAGGTGCATGCCTTTTATCCCAACACTTGGGAGGAAGAGGTAGGTGGATTTCTGAGTTCTAGGCCAGCCTGGTCTACAGAGTGAGTTCCAGGAGAGTCAGAGCTAGACAGAGAAACCCTATCTTGAAAAACCAAACCAACCAACCAACCAAACAAACAAACAAACAGCTACTTCTCGCAGCTGATGAAAGTGGATACAGAAACACTAAGATGGCCATTAGGCTGAACTCCTGAAACCCCATGGATGATGTGCACAAAGGATTGTTGGAGCCATAGGGGTCGAAAACACCAAGAGAACACAGCTCATAGGGATTTGGAGAGGCTGAAGCAAAAACCATGCCACCTGGGTTGGATTGCACTATATCCTCTGCACATATGCTATGGTTATTTAGCTTAGGATTTCTGGAAGACTCCTAGCAGTGGGAGTGGACATGTCTCTGAGTCTTTTCTCCTTTTCCTCCTACTGGATTACTGTGCCAGCACTGATATGAGGATTTATGCTTTGTCTTAGTGCATCTTATTATGTTGGTTTTGGTTAGAAATACCTGGCAGGCCTTCCTCCTCCTCTTCCTCTTCCCCCTCCTCCTCTTCTTCTTCTTCCTCCTCTCCCCTCCTCCTTGTCCTCCTCCTCTATCCTCTTCCTAGTTCTTCTTCCTTGTTTATTTGCATATTTTGTTTTTTTGAAATAGGATGTATCATTGTAGCTTTGGCTGCTCTGGAACTCACTCAGTAAAACTAACTTGCTGGTGTAGACCTAATGAAGATCTGCCAGCTTTTGCTTCCTGAGTGATGGCATTAATGGCTGGCATGACCACCTCGTACATGGTTAGGCCTGCTCTTTTATGAAGGGAAATGGATAAGTGGACTATCTGTGGGAGAGAGGAGGTAAGGAATAGAACTCAAAAGAGTGGAGGAAGGGTGGGTGCAGTCAGGGTGTACTGTATGAGAGAAGAATATATAAAAAACAAAAGAAAAAAGAAAAAAGAGAGACCATATTCTACTTATTAGGAGCATATTATTAAAGAAATACTTAATATATGTAAGCATTGCATCAAAGCATATTAATATATAAAAATCTGTGTGGAAGGGTGGATTAAGCTTCTTCTGAAGCAACACATAATCTGAACCACAGGGGCAAAATAGAAAAAGTATAGGTCTTGCTCAACAAATTCAGCTGATCATTTCCCAAGGCATATTCATTTATGTCACGCTGGTTGCCTGATTTTTCCTTTAAATTTGTTCTACATGATTCATAGGGAAGAAAATATTAGATTACAGAAGTGGTTTTGTATTAGTATGCAATTGTTTGATAGTGGCATGTAGCACTACCTCCCATGGCCCTCTGAAAAGATTTGTGCTGGGCCCAGTATGGCTTTGTAAGGGTAAGTGACACAGTTCCTGCTCCTGGAGCATCGCCAGGCTGTTGATCGTTATGATCCCCACATGTGCTGATTGTTGCTCCTGCCCTGAAGCTGATCTGCTGTCCTTACTATTTTACTTTCAATCTTTCTTTTTTTTACATTTTTATTAGATATATTCTTTATTTACATACATCAAATGTTATCCCCTTTCCTGATTTCCCCTGCCCTGAAAAACCCCTAACCTACCCTCCCACCCTCGCTCACCAATCCACCCATCCCTGCTTTCCTGTCCTAGCATTCCACTATACTGAGACATCTAGCCTTCTCAGCACCAGGGGCTCCTCCTTCCTTTGATGTCTAACAAGGCCATTCTCTGCTGTATATGCATCTGGAGCCATAGGACCCTCCACTGTACTCTGGTTGCTGGTTTAGTCACTGGGAGCTCTGGGGTTAATGGGTGGCTCATATTGTTCCTCCTATGGTGCTGCAAACCTCTTAAACTCCTTGGGTCCTTTCTCTAGCCTCCATTGAGGATACTGTGCTCAGTTCAATGGTGAACTGAGAGTGTCCCCCCTCTGTATTTGTCATGCACTGGTGGAGCCTCCCAAGTGACAGCTATATTAGGCTCCTGTCGCAAACACTTGTTGGCATCCTCAACAGTGTCTGGGTTTAGCGACTGTATATCAGATGGATCCCCAGGTGGAGCAGTCTCTGGATGGTCTTTCCTTCAGTCTCTGCTCCATACTTTGTCTATGTATCTCCTCTCATGTGTATTTTATTCCCCCTTTAACGAAGGACCATACTTTGGTACATACTTTGTTCTTCCTTCTTCTTGAGTTTGATTTGGTCTGTGAATCAATCTTTTATTCTGGGGAGAATACCTCCCCTACTACTCAGAGCTAATCATGCCATAGTAAATTACACAGATGACATTCTCAGGAAGGAGGGATGGAGATGGACCTGAGGCTTCGAAGGAGCAGGAATAAACCTTCTGCTGGGCATTTATGGCTATAGAAAGGATCTAGACAACATAAAAGCAGAGGTCATAAAATCCTACATGTTATTTCCAAACATGGCCTTGAATTTGGAATCATGAGGAGAGCCATGTACTCGCTAGTCCTATGACTGCTGTATTAATTAGCCAGGGTGAACTTGGGGACATTAAGGATAGAGAGTTAAAATGATCTCCAGAAGAAAAGGTATGGATAGGAAAAATAGGAAATTATATATGATTTACAAATAAATAGCATTAGAAATGGAGTACATGCAGCTATGGAATTGCTAGGATGAGGAAATGAATATTAGAGAATTAAAAGATGATGTAGACTCTGCCTCCTGCCAGTCAGTTACAAGGCCTCCATATTGGTTCTCGGATGCCATAGAAATCAGACAGACTGAGGTACGCAAATACAACACAAGACCAACATCGCGGGGGGTCTAAGCCCAACGGGCATTGGCCTGCACCCAGGCACTGAGCTGGTCGGGAGGGGGGGGCACCGGTGTGCAAACCTGGCCAGGAGGTTGTTTGCCCGGGCCAGAGCGCGCCCCCCCCACACACACCATTTTGCCTACAGGAAGCCAGAGAGTCCTAGCAGGCAAAACCAAACTGGCTAACAGGCATAGCCCGAGGCGGACATAGCAGGGGTCTCAGATGGTCAGGCCCTGGACTGCCCCCAGGCCCTGGGCTGCTCGGTGGGCCATCTGTGTGCCGACCCGGCCAGGAGGTTATTAGCCCAGGCCAGCACTCTCTCATGTGAGCGCTGCTGCCATTTTGCCTACGGGAAGCCAGAGAGTCCTAGCAGGCAAAACCAGCTAACAGGCTAGCTCGCAGCTGACATAGCTGGGGTCTAAGATGGTCAGGCCCTGGACTGCCCCCAGGCCCTGGGCTGCTCGGTGGGCCATCTGTGTGCCCACCCAGCCAGGAGGTTGTTAGCCCAGCAGACTCTCCCAGCACTCTCAGGGAGCACGCACACGCAGCCATCCTGGCCACCTGACAGACCCAATTAACACTCTCAGCTGAGGGGAACTTTGCTCGGACATTGGCCGGCCAGGCTTTTGCCTAGACTCAGGGCCTGAGCAGCAAGGCTAGCCTTTTGTGCCCCAACCAGGTTGGGAGTTACGCTGGCCAGCAAAGTGATCAGCAAGCAGAAAAGGTCCCCACAGCATACACCCCTCAGCACTCCCTGAAGGAGCAAACGGGCACCATCTGGTTCACAGTCACAATCTGGGGCAAAACACACTAGGGCTGCAAAAGCACCCAAGAGGAGGACAGCACATCAGCAATCTGCAACAGAGGAAACCCTGCCATCCAGTGTTGCAGAAATAGCCCTAGAGCCTCTCAGGAGGCTGAAACACCAGCCAGAGACAAGAACAACTAGCTCCAGAGAACAAGATGGCAAAAGGCAAACGCAGGAACGCTACTAACAGAAATCTAGGCAATATGGCAGCATCTGAACCAAACTCTCCAACATCAGCAAGTTCTGGTTATGCCAACACACCAGAGAAACAAGATTTGGATTTAAAATCACTGTTCATGATGCTGCTAGAAGAACACAAAAAGGAAATGAATGAATCTCTTAAAGAAATACAGGGGACCATGAATAAGCTAGAAACCTGTATAACGGAAACACAAAAATCTCTTAAAGAAATGCAGGAGAATAAGGCCCAAGAGATAGAAGCCAGTAAAGAAGAAAGGCAAAAAAAAAAAAAAAATAAAAAATAAAAAATAAAATAAAAAATAAAATAAAATAAAAAAACTTAAAGAAATGCAGGAGAACTTGAGTCAACAGGCAGAAGTCATGAAAGAGGAAACACAAAAATCTCTTAAAGAATTACAGGAAAACACAAACAAACAAGTGATGGAACTGAGCGAAACCATCCTGGATCTAAAAATAGAAGTAGAAACAACTAAGAAATCACAAAGGGAGACAACTTTGGAGATAGAAAACCTTGAGAAGAAATCAGGGGCCATAGGTGCAAATATAAACAACAGAATACAAGAGATGGAAGAAAGAATCTCAGATGCTGAAGATACCATAGAAACCATTGACTCAACTGTCAAAGAAAATGCAAAATGCAAAAAGCTTGTATCCCAGAACATCCAGGAAATCCAGGATACAATGAGAATACCAAAACTAAGGATTATAGGTATAGATGAGAGTGAAGATTTACAACTGAAAGGGCCAGCAAATATCTTCAACAAAATTATGGAAGAAAACTTTCCCAACTTAAAGCGAGAGATGCCTATGAATATACAAGAAGACTACAGAACTCCAAACAGACTGGACATGAGCAGAAATACCTCCCATCACATAATAATCAAAACGCCAAATGCACTAAACAAAGAAAAAATATTAAGAGGCAGTAAGAGAAAAAGGCCAAGTAACATATAAAGGAAGACCTATCAGAATCACACCAGACTTCTCAACAGAGACCATGAAAGCTAGAAGATCCTGGGCAGATCTCATGCAGACTCTAAGAGAACACAAATGTCAGCCAAGACTACTATACCCAGCAAAACTCTCAATCACAATAGATGGAGAAACCAAGACATTCCATGACAAAACCAAATTTACACAATATCTTTCCACAAACCCAGCTCTGCAAAGAATAATAGGAGGAAAACTCCAATGCAAGAAGAGAAACTACACCCTGGAAAAAGCAAGATAGTTACCTTCCTTCATCAAACCCAAAAGAAGATAACCACTCAAATATAAAAAGAACATCAAAAATGACAGGAAGTAATAATCACTATTCCTTTATATCTCTTAACATCAATGGTCTCAATTCCCCAATAAAAAGACATAGACTAACAGACTGGATAAAGAAACGGGACCCTACAATTTTCTGCATACAGGAGACACACTTCAGTGTCAAAGATAAAAAATACCTTAGAGTAAAAGGCTGGAAGACAATCTTACAAGCCAATGGTCACAGGAAATGAGCAGAAGTAGCCATTCTAATATCAGATAAAATTGACTTTCAACCTAAAGTCATCAAAAGAGACACAGAAGGACACTTCTTGCTGTTCAAAGGAAAAATCCACCAAGAAGAACTTTCAATTCTGAACATCTATGCTCCAAATGCAAGGGCACCCTCATTCGTAAAAGAAACTTTACTAAAGCTCAAAGCACACATTGCACCTAACACAATAATTGTGGGGGACTTCAACACTCCATTCTCCTCAATGGACCGATCAGGAAAACAGAAAATAAACAGGGACACAGTAAAACTAATTGAAGCTTTGGACCAATTGGATTTGACAGATATTTATAGAACATTTCACCCTAAAGCAAAAGATTATACCTTTTTCTCATCACCTCATGGTTCCTTCTCCAAAATCGACCATATAATTGGTCACAAGACAGACCTCAACAAATATAAGAAGATCGAACTAATCCCATGCCTCTTATCAGATCACTATGGAGTAAGAGTGTTTTTCAATAGCAACAAAAACAACAGAAAGCCCACATAAACATGGAGGATGACCAATACTCTACTCAATGACAACTTGGCCAAAGAAGAAATAAGGAAAGAAATCAGAGACTTTTTAGAATTTAATGAAAATGAAGGTACAACATACCCAAATCTTTGGGACACAATGAAAGCAGTGCTAAGAAGAAATCTCATAGCTCTGAGTGCCTCCAAAAACAAAATGGAGAGAGCATACACTAGCAGCTTAATGACACACCTGAAAGTCCTGGAACAAAAAGAAGCCAATTCACTCAGGAGGAGTAGAAGACAGGAAATCATCAAACTCAGGGCTGAAATCAATCAATTGGAAACAAAGAGAACCATACAAAGAATCAACAAATCCAGGAGCTGGTTCTTTGAGAAAATCAACAAGATAGATAAACCATTAGCCAGACTGACCAAAGGGCACAGAGAAAGTATCCAAATTAACAAACTTAGAAATGAAAAGGGGGATATTACAACAGAAACTGAGGAAATCCATAAAATCATCAGATGCTACTACCAGAGCCTATACTCAACACAACTGGAGAATCTGGAGGAAATGGACAATTTCCTTGACAGATACCAAATACCAAAATTAAATCAGGACCAAATAGATCATCTAAACAGTCCCATAACGCCTAATGAAATAGAAGGAGTCATAGAAAGTCTTCCAACCAAAAAAAGCACAGGACCAAATGGTTTAAGTGCAGAATTCTATCAGACCTTCAAAGAAGACTTAACCCCAATACTCTTCAAACTATTCCACAAAATAGAAACAGAAGGAACACTACCCAATTCCTTCTATGAAGTCACAATTACTCTGATACCAAAACCACACAAAGATCCAACAAAGAAAGAGAACTTCAGGCCAATTTCCCTTATGAACATCGATGCAAAAATACTCAATAAAATTCTTGCCAACCGAATCCAAGAACACATCAAAACGATCATCCACCATGATCAAGTAGGCTGTATCCGGGGAATGCAGGGTTGGTTCAATATACAGAAATCCATCAATGCAATCCACTACATAAACAAACTCAAAGGAAAAACCACATGATGATTTTATAAGTGGATACTAACCTAGAAAACTGGAATACCCAAAACATAATCCACACATCAAATGAGGTACAAGAAGAAAGGAGGAGTGGCCCCTTGTTCTGGAAAGACTCAGTGAAGCAGTATTCGGCAAAACCAGAACGGGGAAGTGGGAAGGGGTGGGTGGGAGGAAAGGGGAAGAGAAGGGGGCTTGCGGGACTTTCGGGGAGTGGGGGGCTAAAAAAGAAGAAATCATTTGAAATGTAAATTAAAAAATTATATTGAATAAAATTATTATATAACAGCAAAAAAAAAAAAAAAAACACCTCTGTATCCTTGAGCTTGGGGCAGCAAGAGACTTCTCTGAGGCTCAGGCCTGCTCTTGATCTGACCACCAATAAAAAGTATTTAAAACTCCTAAAAAAAATAAAATAAAATAAAATAAAATAAAATAAAATAAAATAAAATAAAATAAAATAAAATAAAATAAAATAAAATAAAATAAAATCAACTCAAGCAAATCAGTGGCCTTCCTATACTCAAAGGATAAGCAGGCTGAGAAAGAAATTAGGGAAATGACCCCCTTCACAATAGCCACAAACAGTATAAAGTACCTTGGGGTGACTCTTACCAAACATGTGAAAGATCTGTATGACAAGAACTTCAAGACTCTGAAGAAGGAAATGGAAGAAGACCTCAAAAAAATGGGAAAACTTCCCATGCTCATGGATCATCAGGATCAATATAGTTAAAATGGCCATTTTGCCAAAAGCAATCTACAGATTCAATGCAATACCCATCAAAATCCCAACTCAATTCTTCACAGAGTTAGAAAGAGCAATTATCAAATTCATCTGGAATAACAAAAAACCCAGGATAGCTAAAACTATTCTCAGTAACAAAAGAAATTCTGGAGGAATCAGTATCCCTGACCTCAAACAATACTACAGAGCAATAGTGTTAAAAACTGCATGGTATTGGTACAGTGACAGGCAGGCAGATCAATGGAACAGGATTGAAGTTCCAGAAATGAACCCACACACCTATGGCCACTTGATCCTCGACAAAGGGGCTGAAAACGTCCAATGGAAAAAAGATAGCCTTTTCAACAAATGGTGCTGGTTCAACTGGAGGTCAGCATGCAGAAGAGTGCAAATTGATCCATCCTTGTCTCCTTGTACTAAGCTCAAATCCAAATGGATCAAGGACCTCCACATAAAGCCATACACTCTGAAGCTAATAGAAAAGAAACTGGGGAAGACCCTTGAGGACATTGGTACAGGGAGAAAGTTTCTAAACAGAACACCAATAGCGTATGCTCTAAGATCAAAAATTGACAAATGGGACCTCATAAAATTACAAAGTTTCTGTAAGGCAAAGGACACCATCAAAAGGACAAATCGGTAACCAACAAATTGGGAAAAGATCTTCACCAATCCTACATCAGATAGAGGGCTAGAAAACCACACAACCCTATTAAAAAATGGGGTACAGAGTTAAACAAAGAATTCTCACCTGAAGAACTTCAGATGGCACAGAAGCATCTTAAAAAATGCTCAACTTCATTAGTCATTAGGGAAATGCAAATCAAAACAACCCTGAGATTTCACCTTACACCAGTCAGAATGGCTAAGATTAAAAATTCAGGAGACAGCAGGTGTTGGAGAGGATGTGGAGAAAGAGGAACACTCCTCCACTGCTGGTGGGGTTTCAAATTGGTACAACCACTCTGGAAATCAGTCTGGCGGTTCCTCAGAAAACTGGGCACCTCACTTCCAGAAGATCCTGCTATACCACTCCTGGGCATATACCCAGAGGATTCCCCACCATGTAATAAGTATAGATGCTCTACTATGTTCATAGCAGCCCTATTTATATTTGTCAGAAGCTGGAAAGAACCCAGGTATCCCTCAACAGAAAGTGGATGCAAAAAATGTGGTATATCTACACAATGGTGTACTATTCAGTCATTAGAAACAATGAATTCATGAAATTCTTAGGCAAATGGATGGAGCTAGAGGACATCATACTATGTGAGGTAACCCAGACTCAAAAGGTGAATCATGGTATGCACTCACTAATGAGTGGATACTAACCTAGGAAACTGGAATACCCAAAACATAATCCACACATCAAATGAGGTACAAGAAGAATGGAGGAGTGGCCCCTTGTTCTGGAAAGACTCAGTGCAGCAGTATTTGGCAAAACCAGAACGGGGAAGTGGGAAGGGGTGGGTGGGAGGACAGGGGGAAAGAAGGGGGCTTATCGGAGTTTCGGGGAGTGGGGGGCTAGAAAAGGGGAAATCATTTGAAATGTAAATAAAAATTATATGGAATAAAAAAAAAGATGATGTAGAAGCATATAGAAAGTTGGTACTTTGTTCTCCCAGCTATTTAAAGAATTGGAGATGATAATGCCTAGAAAGAAATTATAGAGTGCTAACCTCTTTACTTTCATAAATTCAAAACTTTGTAAAGAATAACTTTAATTTTAGTAGTCTATCATCTTTCTGTTATTACATGAAAGTAGTGGCTAAAAGACTGCTGACTGTTTTACTAGGAAGCTGCGAGAGCTGTGCCCAGCTACCCATGAAGAACTGGCTGTGCAAACATAAGGAAATGCCTTTTTGCTTTGTGTTTAGTTTCTGCTCTAGGGAAACACAGGTTGGGACTATTGATCCAGGATTCATAGAATTTATGTAAATTTAAGAATTTTTGAAGATTATTAACAGTGATCAAAGTCTTGATGATGTAACTTCTTTCAATAAAAGACCTGGTTCAGGCTCTCTGGTTGGGGAGAGGGCAAAAGAATGAGAAGGAGGAAGAAATGAGAAGAAGGGAAAATCTTCAGGGAACAGAGAGAACACTGACTCTGTGCCATTTTGAATTGGGGCCTCCCCATTCCTGTTCTCAGGACCCTCCGCATGCTGAGGCTGCCCCTCAGCAGGTTTGATTTTATCATGTTATCAAATTTTCAGGGAACAGAGAACCATCATCTTCTATGTGTGTAGGGAAGATAGCACTTATGAATTTTTAAAATGAATCTTAGAAAGTGTTTTATTTTTCATTTATCATAAAGAATGTAATGGTTAAGTCATTATTCCTAGTTCTAAATATCTGGGTGGAAAATAAATAAGTCAAAAAAAAAAAAAACCAGTCTCCCCTCAGCTAGAGTGGTCTCCCCCTTAGGAAGAGTCTGTGAAGAAACTGAATTACAAACCTGATTAGATGCTCACATAAATAGTTCAACAGAAGAAGCACTCATTCTCATTATTTTTCAAGGTCATTATTTTAAAGGTGTTTATAAACAATACTTCACATTGATTCCTTCATTTCATATTTACAAATCATTCTAAGTTCAGTTTTATCATCCACATTTGTAGAATAAGTAAGATAGCTAAAAGTAAAAAAAAAAAATCTGTAAGTGAATTAAAGTAACACTGGCTTGAACTGCAACATATTGTATCAAATGGATTATTTTCTCTCAGAAAATAAAACAATGCAAGTTTTCTGTAGTACGGGAGTCTAGCTTCTAATTGTCATGCTTATGAATTTGGATGGGAGTGACTAGGCAAATCTCACCAATAACTGAGGCAATAAGAAAGAAAGAAAGAAAGAAAGAAAGAAAGAAAGAAAGAAAGAAAGAAAGAAAGAAAGAAAGAAAGAAAGAAAGAAAGAAAGGAACAAAGAAAGTTGTTGGAACGTGCCACAGAACTCACAAGACATCAAAATAGCATCAAAAATTCTGTGTGTGATAGGAGATAATCCAGGAGGGAGGTACAGAGGATGAAGGAAGATAGAGTGGGAGAAGGGTCAGCCAGTGTGAAGTGTGCAAGAGAATGCCATAAGGAACTCTACTTTTCTAGGCTTAGCAAAAACTAAAGAATGAGAGAGAGAGAGAGAGAGAGAGAGAGAGAGAGAGAGAGAGAGAGAGAGAGAGAGAGAGAGAGTTAGTTGAGAGAGTTAGGATGCTGGTAAATCCCAACATCACTTCGTCAGTACACAACTTCCTTATAGAATATATGTATTCTGAAGGTGTACATTTTGCAGGTACTAACACATGGTCAATTACTTTTCAAATGTTATGAATATGTTTGCCTCTATTAAGAAAATTTAACTCCTTTTCATCTAAATAGGCGACCCATGTTTTGTGTGACCTAAATAATAAAGATAATTGTGGTAAAAATGGAAATTGAAGATCTTTAGTCAACCTGAGCTACTTTTGTTTAATTGTCCTTCATAATTTATATAGTGAGCATTGGTAAAACAGTTGAGAGTTTTAGTCATCTGGTTGATATTTATGTAATTTACAGAGCATCTAACATTCTTACTCATGATTTAAGGGTTTTTTTTTCATAATACAATTGAGCTATAATTGTAATTTAGAACAGCAATAATAAAAGAACAGAGTAATAATCAATGTTTACTGATACTGAAAATGTGGGTTAAAATAGTGGTCATTAACTAAGTAACAACTATTATTTATAACTTTACATTTTTGATAAAGTTACATAACTATTACCCTGAATCCTTTTTACCACCATAAAAGAAATAGCCTGCAGCAAAATAAAAAATACTATTTAATCTTGGTAGATTATATGAAAAGTATGATATTGGGTGTCAGTATTATGGCTGAAGTAGGATATCACCGAAAAATTGCGAGATGAGTGTTTGTAGTCTAGTTAGTGTTGCTATTTTCAAAGATAGATACTTTAGAGGGTGGAGCTTAGCTTGATGGTTTGAGTAAATAAGTAGGTAGTTTATTCTTTCTCCAGGGACTTCTCTTCTGTCATCATCTCTCTTTCTGAAGTGAGAAGTATCAGAGACTTGAAATTACTTCCAAGATCCTGTGCCTCACAGTGGACCACAAGTAACCAGCCAAGGATGATGATATGAAACTCTAACACCAAAGCTAAAGCAAACAAACAAAACAAAAAACAAAAACGCTTTCTTTTCTTTACATTGTTTTGTCAAGTGTATTGTCTAAGTGATGAAAATCCATTTAGTCCATCAAAATCAGTTCTATAATCACAAGATGGAGCAATGATTCTCTCAAATCTCTGAGATATGACTTAGTTTACAGTGACTGTTTTGATGCTGTTTTCCCTACCTTAGTCAATTAACACTGAAAGAACTGACACTCCATTGCTCTGTCTCATGCTTTGACTTCTAGTTAATATGGGAGATGACTACACTAACATGTTTTCCACATTTTTGAGATTCAAGGCTTAGTTATAAACAAGTTGCTAATTAGATTAAATCATATTTAGGAATGCAATAGCATAGAATAGCTAATTTTAGAGGTTACCTGAATGCTTTATCTCATTAAGTCATAACTGAAATACTTGTCATCACTAACATGCCGTAAATAGATAAGAAAACTGACATTATTACCTTGTTAAGATAACCTTATTGTGGTTAGCATATAGTTATCTAATTTGCACAAATTTGCTAACCTTGATTCATATATGACGTTGATATGCAGTGTATACCTTCCATGTGTTGTAGTGTGACCATCTGAAACAAGCAATTATTTCTGTTTAACTGTCCATTCTTTTTATAGATTATGTGTCAAACTTCATTATATTTCACCCAAATAAAGAAGTCTTTTTGAGGAAGCCTTCTTAAATGTGTGCTGTAGTCTACTATTTTAATGATACACTGTGCCTTTTTCTTTAACAGTGCACATCTGCACAACCTGGTAAAACTCTTTCTAATCATATCTGTTAGCTGTCCTGTATGTATGCCCCAGATTATAGGAAAATACCTAAAGACCCTAGGGAAACTAGTTCAAATGCATAGAAAAGTGATTTAGAATAAGAAAGGAGTGCAGAATTCCTAATTCTACATGGATTCAGAAGAATTACCATTTAGATTCACTGCTGACTTGGCTCAGGAGATTTGTTTTGATATTAAGGGAGCATTTTTGTATCAACATCATCCCTTCAAGCTACGCTGTTGCTGTTATTGCAGATTTCAAAAAAAAATTGCAAACCAATAAAATCTAAGGGAATCCTTCAGGTTTCTGGAGAGTTTAAATTCCACATGTGCAGACTGTCAGCTTTAAGTAAGTCATGCAAAACTCTATTTAAATGATTCCGCCTTTCCCTGAATGTGGGAAATGGGAAATGTTATTTGGTAGTGAGAATAAAATGCTTTGAATGTTGAGGAATAGATTAAACCTGCTCACAGTCACTGAGCAGAGATAATAAGAGATGATTTGAAAGTGGAAATAGTCATTTGTGATGGGCTTTGCTGTTAACACGCTAGCATGTGTGATCACATTAGAGAGCATGGGTGAGTGCAGTGAGCGTCTTGCAGTTTTGTAAATGAGTCAATCCCCAGAGCTTTCTGCCTGCTGTACTCCTCCCAGCCTGCCCTTGACTCTCACTCCCAAACAAGCCCAACCCACAGGGACACAGAATAGAAACATGTCCATGAATGCAAATCAGGAAGCCTGTCAAAGAAGTTCATTGAGAATACTTTAACTCAGTGATTTCAAACTGTCAACCAAGATCCATGCAAAATAGAAAGTTCAGAGTGTATTGCTTCAAGTATATGCAGTTAGGAGTTGTGGGGAAACGTTTGAAGGTCATACAAAGCTGATTTCCAGGCCAGCTGTGTTAATATTTATCCCTATGAGAAAAGGTAATACATTTCTTTTTTCTCTCATTTCCCTTGTTAGTAAAAGTGAATTTGCAAGTTTAATACACATCTCATAGTAATTTGAAATATGGCACGCAACCCAACATTTAGAAGATGACTGTTTCAGAGCAAACTTCCAAAAACGCTGTTTAAAAATCAAGATTAAAAAGTACACTGTCTAAATTAAGTGTTTTAGTGATATTTTCTTTATACAATCAATATTTTAATCTTTCTCAAGATTTTCTGGTTTGCTGAAGACTTACCTTTGTACCCAGCTATTTACTATAACTGTTGATGCTTGAAGTACTCAGACATGAAGACATCTACAAAGAGTTGTATAAAAACACAATTAATTTTTTCTATTATATAAAATCTACTATGTCTCCACATCTATAGAAGTTTTGGTAGCCTACCATTTATAGAATAAATTTAACTCCCTATGTCTTTTCCTGGGCTCTACCTCAGAATGTGTAATCTGCATCTCTCTCTCTCTCTCTCTCTCTCTCTCTCTCTCTCTCTCTCTCTCTCTCCCCTCCCTCCCTCTTTTCCTTTCTTTCTTTTTATCTGCTTTTAAACTTTCTTTTCAGTAAAACACTTTCTGTGGCTGATATATATCCTGTCTCTATTAATTGCTTTCCAAAATATTGATTGCTTTCTGCCTATACATGTTTTTAAACATTGGAGATGGGTGTGTGAAAGTGTAGTAACAGAGGGTAGAAGAGCAGGATACAAGAGATAAAATGGAGAAATAGGATAACTGGAGAGGGTTGTAAACAGGGAGCAGAGGAAGGAGAAGCAGAAGTACCAATATTTAAAAGTACCAATAGTACGTATAACTAAACACACAAATATATAGTTTAAGTGATATATTACCATTTGGCCTGATAATATTTGCTCTAAGAGTCATAAACCACCTAACAAAACCCTAAATACACACAAACACACACACACACACACACACACACACACACACACCATTTGTGTTGCTAATCATGGCAGTCAAAGAGACCTTTAAACCATTATAATTTATTACTATTGTACTTGGTTGTTCTCCAGAGGGTAAATGTAAGTAGTTACCTGTATAACTTAGAGACTTGAAGTTAAATTCCTCTTGGTGGTGATGCACTGTATTTTGCACACAGAGTCAAGAGGTCCTTGAGCTAGAAATGACCTGAGTTCCTCCTCACTGAGGACATCCAAAGGAAAAAAGTGGCTCAAATCCTTACCCAGTTATGTCACCTGCTAAGCTCAAGAATGACTAGCATGGTACAATAAACCAAAGGGTGCAGCAGTGGCACACATATCTTGATAGTAAACAACAGTTCTCTAATTTTATGTATGACCCACTCAACAAGAGGGAAATCATGATTGATATAGGAACCTAGTCAACTACCTAGGGATAATGATTTCATGGAATTTGGAAAATAATCTACTGAACCACAATAATCTCTAACCACATTCTAAGTATTTATCTTTATACCTACAGATACATGTATTTTTCACTCCTCATCAAGGAAACTTCCCCTTGAAGCAAATGAGACCATTACAACTAAGTATGACCAATCAAAATGCAGAATTGTTTAGCCCAGTACAAACTCCAATGCAACTTCTGCACATATGGCTCATGGATAATCTCATAAGAGGAGATAGAAAGATTGTAAGCCATGCAAACAAGTAATTTGTTGTCAAAATGTGTCCTTCTCAGAATGTCCGAATTTACATTCACAATGTCTCACTGACATTGCTGTTTAAATATGAAGTGAATAGGAACGGAAACTGATATGGTAATATGGAAGGGGAAGGCTTATGAGGATACTTCAACCCAATGTAAAGAATTATAGTCAACTAAGCTATGCTGAGAATAGGAAAAATAATCTTCCACGGGGAAGAACATACCAATTGGTTATCCAATACCAAATGATAATGTCTGAAATCATATAATGCAAGTAACAATATACAGAATAAACAGATTGTATTTATGAATATATACATATATAATTGTATAATTATTGATAAATTACAGTGCATAAAATTGAAAGAGAGCAAGAAAGGGCATATAGGAAGGTTTGGAATTAGGAAAGAGAAGGGGGAATTGATCTAATTATATTATAAAAAACAGAAAAAGAAAATAAAATAAATTTTCTTTTTGGTAACTGAGTTAAGGTCTAAGAAAGTAAGAATTTTATATTCTAGAATTTAATGTCTACAATGTAGCTTTCTAATACTTTTAAGATAAAAGATACTGCTAATCTTTTTTAGTATCTTACTGGATTCATTTTCTTTATTAAATGAGGGCTTGGGTATTAGAGAAGTTAAGTAGTTATCTGTGTAGTTTAAAGTTAAGTCCAAGTCTGCAGTACTTTACATTTCTTGAGTGAAAATCTTTTCATGTTTTGCATTCAGATTGTGCAAACTGAGGAAGTATGGAAAACTTTTTCAAGTGAAATAGTTGCAATTACTGTATAGGACAATATAAATACGACAGAAAAACTTTAAGATGATCTCTAAGATTCTCGCTCATCTTGTATATCTCCAGTATATTCCCTTCCCCTTGTGTGTAATTAGAACTTATTAAAATTGTATTTTATGGTTCTTATAATTATGTTGTGATACTTTGCAGAAGATAAATTTTAGTTTCTATTTGTAATTATTAGTCTTAATCGGATGAATTTAAGTTTATTCAAAAAGGAGATTGTTCTGGATGAGAGGGACCAAAACAAAGTCAGTTATCCAAAGAAACCAGACAGGAAGTGAATGGAATTACTCCTGCTTACATGGAAAAAAAAGATAAACTTAAGGTAAGAGAACCATGTTTCAAGGAATCAAGCTCAGCCTTTAGGAGGATGGTCCTTGGGAAACAGATAACAAAGAAATGAAGAATTTCTTCCAACTGCAAGGAATGAATTCTATGCTAGCCAGTGCTCTGGATGGAGAGTCTGATTCTCCAGGGAGATCACAGTTCTACATAGTTCTTTGATTTCAATCTGATAAGACCAAGATTAGGACAATCAGTAAAACCTCACATAAACTCCTAAAGGACACTCTTAATGCATGACAATATACTTTAAAGTAATAGAAAACAGGTTTAAATTAAATGCCAAATAAATGAATGAAATAAGAATTTAATAAAAGAATCATAAATTAACTTAGATAGGTGGAAGGGAAATATTAGTGTTTACACCAACCTACTCAGCCTTATCCTATGTCATTTTTCTGTACTGTTTTCCCCAAAAGCAGATTCTGAAACATAGATTCACAGGGAAAAGATTTATTATTGTAGTATACTATAAAATCTTTCCAGAAAACAGAAGAATTCAAAGAATACAGAAAGTCTAGGAAAAAATCTCAGAATTGGCTTTATGTCATGTGTGCCATCTGCCACACAATTACATTATGGACTTCACATGCACTGGGACTAGGGGTGCAGATCCTAATAACTCAGTGAACTCAAGAGCAGAACTTAAGCCTTTGCTGTGAAGCCAAGGAAAGGCATTAGAATTGAGACACAGGTACAGATGGTTAAAAATAAAAGTCCCCTCCAGATTTGTAAAGTGATATAAATCAATCTAAGTTATATACACATAATGAATTTGAGCCATTGAAATGATCACAATAAGCAGATTTGTAAGTTAAATACAGCTTATAAAAATAAATGTAAACTTAATTTCAACATGTGTCTCTAGAATATTATATTTACCAGTCTTGAAAGGATTCCTGTGTTCCAGAGACCATTTTATTTATATCCTTTAGTTTCGGTTCCAGCAAAGAATGGTAATAGCAAGGTACGAGGCTGTGGGCTATGATACTAAATTAGGATGTTTAACCTTGTTCAAAGCTTCAAGTCCAAGGTTCTACAATGCAGTTATACAATTTTGGACAATGCCAAAATATGTAATTCTACTTCTGGGGTCCATATGTGAATGCATATTTCAGATGGTTGTTCAGGTAGGGTGAGGTGTGGCTCCTCCACACACTTTCTTACAGCCAAGCACACCTGCCATGAGCTTGTGATTATTTTGGTGTCCTTATTTTGCTTGCCAGTCTGCAGTTGCAAAACAGTAACTGAAGCCACATCAAGTCTAGAAGCCCCACTTCAGATCAGCATCTCTTCTTTAGAACAAGTTTCTTTGTTTTCTTTTGTATCTCTAGTCAGGAGGAATAAAGTCTTTACTTCCAAAGTTTTAATTAAAAACTTGAAATATCACAGAAACCATGAGTGTTATTTTTTTTCTGCCCTGCGTTTGTTTAGATATCAACTTAACTGACCATAGAGTTACATGGAACGTTCATTAAAATAATAAGCAAATATTATTAGTCCCTTCACAATGCATAGCAGATCTAACATTTCAAGTTGAATCTCGTCATATAATCATGAATCTTAGTATTCTCAGATGGAGTGAATACTGGACTGCCATCCAGACTGCTGTGGAACATTCCAAAGCTTACTTGTAACACTTACAAGTGCTACCCATTCGTGTTTTGGAATGCCCATTAGTAGCATATGAGATTTCTGGTCCATAGAGGAATGTTGTGACAAGTAGGAGTGTCATTAACATGGAGGACACAAACATGCACACCAGCTTCCCCACACAAAGTGAGACAAGCGTCTACCCTGACATGGAAATCCAAACAGGCTAAGGATGAATCCTGCAGTCCTGAGTCATCATCAGTTTTAGTAGTGGGTGTGATGCTTCTAATTTCAGCCAATTCCTGAGATCCTGGAAGGGAAAGTTTAGCCAGGATTGCAAGTATCTTTGGCATAATTCTCAGCAGGCAGTGGAGAAATTTGAATCCCATGGATATATAACTGAAATTGAATATATAATTGAAATGTCAGCAATGTATTCTTGCTGCAGAGGACAGACTTTCCAAATTGCATACATGGGGTATTTAATTGAAGTATTAGGTAGGTTTGTTTGTTTAATTTTGTACTTGATAAATGAAAGTGGATCAGGATAAAAGTATGATTCACCCTACCTCAGACTTACTTGAATATTTATTTCTTCCTAAGTTCTAAACACTCCTTATTGGTTAATTACTCTATTGAGTGATGTATGTGAATACTTGTCTCTGCTACAACAATCTCTTAAAGTTAGATAGTATTATTTTGGGATGATAAAATAGTTTACTATTTATTCTCTGTCCATAGTTTATTCATTTTTATAGAATTTTCATTTATAGATTATGTCACCTTTAGTTATGGTAGACATGTGAAATGTTTAACACGAAATGCTTAATAAATATTTATTGAATGAAAGAGTGAGTGCATGTGTGCTTAAGAGTTAGTGACGATGAAGAACAAATTCAAGGCTAGGATTAGGAGTAAAAACTGAGCACTCTGATCCTGCTACCTTGGTGTGTAGATGTCTATTGACACTATCTTACAGTGCAAAATCATTGTAAATGAGCTGAGAAACTTATTCCAGTAGGATCTGAATCAGTGTGAATTATCTTTCCTTTCTGCTTCTCAGATCTGTGAACAAGCCTAAGAAAATAGAGACACATTGCCCTGCCCCATCCTCTAGGGGTTCATTCATGCTAGAGAACTCATTTAATGATTTACGATGAATGAATATCTTTTCCCTTGGCAGAAAATCCATTCGAAAAAAAACAAATTAAGATCAGTTACTTGATGCATTTGTGGGAACTGATCCAGGAGAGCTAATCAAGGGATTACTTTGTCACTGTGTCTTAACACTCCAAACTACCTTTTTCTTGGCTTTTTCTGATTGGCAGAGACCTTTGCTAACTATATCAATACCATTATCCCTAAGAAGAATATCATCAGGCCTCTCAAAAGCACAGTCATAAGTATAATAATTCTATATATGTAATCATGTAAATAAGAAATATATATTTCATGACATTTCTAGGGTATAGATTTGAATCATGTGTGAAAGAATCTGATCTTGGTGATAAAGTTGGTAGTTACTAAGGCATTAGCACTGTGAAGATGTAAAGATATCAGAATGCTTATGTACTCCTCAAAAGAATGGCAAAAATTCAACTGCAGTGAAAAACATCTTGGCAGCACCAGAAAATGCTGAACACAGAATTTTGATGCAATTCCCAACATTATAATCAAAAGAGTAAAAGTTAGGAACTCTAACAGATACATATATGCATGGAAGCCTGGAGATAATCACAATCCAGAAGATGAAAACTACGTCAGCATCCATCAGGAGATGAATGAGAGAATAAACACTGTGTCAAGTACAAGTGATGGAATACTACTCAGCAGAGAACAAGTGGAGGACAAAGGCATGTTATAACAAGAACCCATCTTAAAACGTTTTGCTAAATGTCAAAAGCCCATCATATTAAATCAAGTATTGCAGATTTCTACTTCTATTGTAACCAGAATTTGGGGAAATACTTCTGTGGTTGCTAGAAGATTTCTGGGAAAATAAAATCTCTTCTTAAAATTTCTTAGTCTCATTAATAAAGAAATAAGAAGGAAAATATGGTATTAAAGGGAAGTTTGAAGGCAATTTTATTAGTGTTCAAAAGAAACAACAAGATAAGAGTATGCACACTGTAAATTTCAGGAGCTGCCCAGATAAAAAGAAATAAAAGGAACGTTGTATGAGTGGAGGAGGGCATTCCTTTAATTTACTGGCCCATAGGGCCACCATCACATGGCACCAAGAAACCACATCAGATGGGGAAGGGTAACTTTGAGGAAAGAGTAAAGATGCCCTAATATATGTTTTTTTTTTTATCAGAAAAAGCATATGGCTAGCATTCAGTAAAATATACAGTAAAACAAAAAGAGAAAGATTCTCCTTTCTGAGACATGTACAGACACAATCCAACCTCACACCATCTCAAGTAATAGAAGCCTCACAAGGAGGCCAGATATTTTGAAGAGAAAAGTATAGTATCCCAATAGATAAATATTTTTCTGCCAAAATATTTAGAATGGATTAAAGAGAGCCTGTCTTTGTAGAGGTAGTCTTACCTTACCAAGAAGTGGTCCCTTGACTAGATAGTTGTTTCAATCAACCAAAATGTTAGGTCCTGTTAGTGATTTTACTCTCTTGACCAGAGGGATGTTTTCCATAATGAACCATTATTTTTATTTATTCTTATACTTTGAAATTGATTGCTATCCAAATGCTAGTGAAATAAAATTAAGATAGAGGACAGAAGATAAAAGAAAATGGAAGTTCATGCTAATATTTAGTAACTTTCTATGTGGGATGATGGGAAGTTTTGGACATATGTAGTAGTGGCTGTACAAGTTTTGATTATGATTAGTATCACTTAGATTTTTATATAGCTAGAAATATGCCACTTATTTTATGAAAGTAAAGGCAAAATTGTCTAGGAGCAAAGGGGACCAATGGGAAGGGGAGGGTCAACACAAATGAAGGTGGAAGGGTGTCTTAGTTTAGGTTACTATTGATATAATAAAGTATTGTGTCAAAAACAACTTGGAGAATAAATGGTTTATTTGGCTTAATCTTCTACATCACTGTTCATCACTGAAGGAAGTTAGGACAGGACCTCAAACAGGGCAGGACTCTGGAGGCTGGAGTGGATGCAGAGGCCATGGAGACTTGCTGCTCACTGGCTTGCTCTTCATGGCTTGTTCAACCTTGTTAAGCCAGTTGTTTCATAGAACCCTGAACCACCAGCCCAGGAGTGACCTCTTCCTCAATGTATGGAGTCCTCTCTCACCGATCACTAATTAAGAAAATTTCTTGCAATTGCCTTCATTACCTATACTAGGGATACATTCCCTCCTTTTAGACAGCTATAGCTTTTGTCAAGTTCACATAAAACAAGTCAGCACTCACAGGTTATCAGCAAAGCAAATATTCATAGAAAAGACTTATTTTTCAAAATTCCACACTTCATGTGGCCTTTCTTGCCAAGTGAGAATGCACATTTCATAAACCATTGTTGGTTTTAAAAGGGACATCTTTTACTGCATAGAGATCATTCTTCTCTTCTCTGGTGAGGTCATAGTCCCTCATGTAACTGGTTTTGCCAATGAAATTGGAAAGAATTTTCTGGGTTGAACTTTAAAAGAAATATGCATGATTTTTCATGAGATCGGTAACACTCTATGAAGAAGCAGCTCTGTAAGTAAAATTTGTTCTAGACTTGGAGTAGTTGTGGGAGAGGAATATCATAAAGCTAAACTAGAGCTGTATATATTGCTTAAAAGTCTCTAGAAGCACTAATCTTCTCTGTTTCAGAATCATCAAGTTTAGCTATCAGACTCATATGGACAATGACATGATTTAAGTAGTGTGTTTTGATCTTTGTCTCCAGTTGGATGAGACTGGCTACTCCAGCCCTATTTATAATAGCCAGAAGATGGAAAGAACCCAGGTATCCCTCAACAGAAGAATGGATGCAAAAAAAAATGTGATATATATACACAATGGAGTACTATTCAGCCATTAGAAACAATGAATTCATGAAATTCTTAGACAAATGGATGGAGCTGGAGAACATCATACTAAGTGAGGTAACCCAGTCTCAAAAGAACACTCAAGGTATGCACTCACTGATAAGCAGATATTAGCCTAGAATCTTGGAATACCCAAGATATAATCCACAAATTAAATGATGTCCAAAAAGAATGGAGGAGTAGCCCCTGGTTCTGGAAAGACTCAGTGCAAGAGTATAGGGGAATTCCAGAACAGGGAAGCAGGAAGGGGTAGATGGAGGAACAGGGGGAGGGAAGAGGGCTTATGGGACTTTCGGGGAGTGAGGGGGGGTGCAAAAAAAGGGGAAATCATTTTGAAATGTAAATAAAAAATACATCGAATAAAAAAATGCATGAAAAACAAAAACAAAAACAAAAACAAAGTAGTGTTTTTCATATCTCCTTTCCATATTTATGAAATGAAATGCTCCACACAAGGCTTTTGGGTCAGATGAGTCATAGACTAAAGGTAGAATAAAATCAAGCTACAACTGATTAAGTGTCTCACTACTAATAAGTTAATAAAATTTTACAATTGCTTAATAACATGGCATGGGTAAGTTTGTCCTTAGTAATGAATCAAAATCTTTCAATAGGTTAAGCACATTTTCCAGCACTACAGTTATAATGAGTGTCACAGGAGTGACAGTCTAGCATGCATCCCAGAATTTCCTAATTATATAATATTCAGACAATATTTATTGGATGCTATTCTTTGGAGGAATCTGTGCCATTAGAAACTAGACATAGGACAATTGTGTTCTACAAGAATTGTTAATCTTTTATGGACAGAAAAATAGAAATCCAATATCATTAATAATTCAGTATCAAGGAAACTATATTCTATATTCTATTCTCTTAGAGGAGTCAATCATCTACTATTCATCACTTGGATAATTTTTCTTTTTGCTCAGATTTGTATTGTTTTTCTAATACTAAAGGAAATGAAACATGTGTTAGATGTCAGAAAACATTAAATAGGTTCTTCACTACAAGACTTGCCATTACTTTTTGAAAATAGTAATATATCCTGTGTTTTTTCTTAGAGAAAGCATGTATGTACTACATGTAATTATTTCAAAATTTTTTATTTGCAAAACCAATTTCTGTTTTGTTAAACATATTTGTGCAAATATTGTTTTATAACTAGCTTACAGCTTGCAAATGCTTTCCAACACCGAGGGCATAATTTCTTTTTTTTTAACTCATAATATATATAAGAACAACAGTCAAGATAGTAACATAAGACAAGTGTTTTTATAAGTGCCTCATAATTAAGCAGAAAGACAACCTCTAAGTGTCATATTCATGATCATTATTTTGTGAAGTCACAGGAAACCATAAGATTCCAATACCTACATATGTGACTTGCACATTGAACACTGAGTTTGGACATTGTCATTGAAAACTTCAGAGATTTCTCATCTCCATGCTATATCTACATATAAAGTACCAAGTGCTCTCAGGTTGGGATGATGTGTCAGTGAGTAAAAGTGTTTGATACCAAGCATGATGACATGAGTTCAATCCCATGAGGTAGAAGAACAGAAATGATTCAAGTAAGTTGTCTGTTGATATTACACATGTCCTGTGGTACTAGTGAGCACATGTGTGCATACACATTGAATCAGTCAACCAAATCAAAAGCAAGTGTTCGTCATAATTGTGATGTTGACGAAACTTTGTTATTCTATTGAGAGATGCCTTGTAGGGCTTCATTCCAGATTGTTTTCATCAATCTTTTCCAATCCTTACTTTTCAGCCATCTTACTACACAATTCTATGTGTATCTCTTTCATAAAACACCCGACCCAAAGTACACCAGCAGACAGTCCTTCCATTAACCTTGTAACTTAGACTTAGAGGGTTGGTTTTTATACCATAGAATTATAATCTACAACCTCAAGAAACTGTCAGGGGAAGTTTCTACATATTGGATGAAAAAAGGAAAAGTAAGTCTAGAAAGATTGGTGGTTCATATGGGAGAAGATAACAAAACCTAAATTTTACATTCTATTTCCAGTTTAGACAATATTTAGGAGTTGCTATTAAATGACATAAAATCCAAGTAGGTCCTAATAATATTTTGTTCTGTCTTTTTAGCTAAGTCAATTGACTTTTGGCCATTTTAAACATCCTAATTAAAGAATAAAGTTGGATGGGGTCCTAGGACAGTATGATGAAAATTTCAGATAATATAGATGGAAAATCAAAAATGATTGCTTTACTATTCAACCTGATGAGGAATCTATAATGCTGATTCATTATCTCTGAGGTATACATCACTTAAGCTCTTAATCAATTCCCTCACTGATGAGGTGGGATAATGAGACTAGTGATTATACCACATAATTACAATGAGGATTAAATAACAGGATATACACAGTGTCCCTAGGTCCATCTTTGGTAGTTCTGCTTTGAGTCTTATGAGGTCACTCCATAGTGATATCTACAATTTCTGCATTAATTTTCTTTGGCTGTTCTGTCCAGGCTAAAGAAAGTTCCAGTGCTACCATGTAAGTTATTTTCTGCATAGCTTTCTGTCTTCAGGAAATATTTTTCTGAAATGTCCAGTTATCTCACTTTCTTCAAAATCTTATTTTTATTTCTTCAGTTCACAGGGACTACTACTTCTGCTCAGAGTCTCTTGCAAAGCATTGCTGTTTAGAGACTGTTTCCGGAAAAATAGCTGCCAAATGAAGGTTCAGGTGTGCTTTCCCTTTATATATAGCACTAGGGTTAGGGTTAGGGTTAGGGTTAGGGTTAGGGTTAGGGTTAGGTTTAGGGTTAGGGTTAGGGTTAGGGTTAGGGTTACAGTTGTGGTTGTGGTTATGATTATGACTACGAATAAGGTTAGGGTTATATATACATATTATAAATGTATATATAATACCATTCATTTATTTCTCAAATTATATCGCCCTTCCACGTTACCCCTCCACAAACTTCCATACCTTCTATACTTCCAAACTACTATATCTTCCTCTACCCCACCTCTTTGCCTCTATGAGGGTGCCCACTTACTCATATTCTCCCTCCACACTGATTTAGCATTCCGGGCATCAAACCTCCACAGGACAAAGGATCTCCCTTCCCATTGATGTCACACAAAGCCATCTTCTTCTACATGTGTATTTGGAGTTATAGACTGTTCCCTGTATACTCCATGATTGGTGGTCTAGTCCCAGGGAGCACTGAGTGGTCTGGCCAGCTGACATTGTTCTTTGTATGATGTTGTAATTCCCCTCTGTTCTTCCAGTCCTTCTGCCAGCTCCCTCATCCAGGGTCCCTGAACTTAGTCTGATGGTTGGCTGCTTCTGAAGATCGAATCTGTGAGCAACTTCCTGAAAAAAATTATAGTTCTGTTTTTTTTCATAAAAAATTATAGTTTATGTTTTTTTTCAAAATTTTCTTAAAATTTTTTTATTGATATATTTTTATATACATTTCAAATGATTTCCCCTTTTCTGGGTCCCCACTCTCCACAAGTCCCATAAGCCCTCTTCCGTCCCCCTGTTCTTCCATCCACCTCTTCCCATTTTCCTGTTCTGGAATTCCCCTATACTCTTGCACTGAGTCTTTCCAGAACCAGGGGCCACTCCTCCATTCTTTGGACATCATTTAATTTGTGGATTATGTCCTGGGTATTCAAAGTTTTTAGGCTAATATCCACTTATCAGTGAGTGCATACCATGATTGATCTTTTGAGACTGGGTTACCTCACTTAGTATGATGTTCTCCAGCTCCATCCATTTGTCTAAGAATTTCATGAATTCATTATTTCTAATGGCTGAATAGTACTCCATTGTGTAAATATACCACATTTTTTATATCCATTCCTCCGTTGAAGGACACCTAGGTTCTTTCCAGCTTCTGGCTACTACAAATAGGGCTGCTATGAACATAGTGGAGCATTTGTCCTTATTGCATGCTGAAGAATCCTCTGGATATATGCCCAGGAGTGGTATAACAGGGTCCTCAGGAAGTGACATGCCCAGTTTTCTGAGGAACCGCCATACTGATTTCCAAAGTGGTTGCACCATCTTGCAATCCCACCAGCAGTGGAGGAGTGTTCCTCTTTCTCCACATCCTCACCAACACCTGCTGTCTCCTAAGTTTTTTACCTTAGCCATTTTGACTGGTGTGAGGTGAAATCTCAGGGTTGTTTTGACTTGCATTTCCCTAATGATTAATGATGTTGAACATTTCCTAAGGTGTTTCCCAGCTCTCCGAAGTTCTTCATGTGAAAATTCTTTGTTTAGCTCCGTACCCCACTTTTTAATGGGGTTATTTGTTTCTCTGGGTTCTACTTTTTTATATTTATTTTTATTGATAAAATGTATTTGACAATTGCATGTGCATGCCATAATGCATTCTGATTATTCGTGACATGGCCCTTTCTTATTTTTCATCCACTTTTGTAAACCTTGTCTTTTTTAAAGAATTCCTTCCCCACATGAGAATAAATAAGTCAAAACACACAAATGAAAAGAGCTCAAAAAAAGGCATGAGGAATAGATACAAACATGAGAACCCACTTGTTCACACAGTCAGTAGTCTCATAAAAACAAACTAGAAGCTATGGTGTGTGTGTGTGTGTGTGTGTGTGTGTGTGTGTGTGTGTGTGTGTATGTAAAAGAAATGAAATATTTTTAAATTTTTAAAAAGAAAATTTTCTGTCCCAGATGTCCATTCCTCTTTTGAGGGACATCTGGGTTCTCTCCAACTTCTGGC
The DNA here is from genome assembly GCF_947179515.1 of Apodemus sylvaticus. Classification (NCBI taxonomy): domain Eukaryota; kingdom Metazoa; phylum Chordata; class Mammalia; order Rodentia; family Muridae; genus Apodemus; species Apodemus sylvaticus. The sequence goes on from NC_067476.1 coordinate 77,326,291, forward strand.
TATTATAATTAGGGTTGCTATGAACATAGTGGAACATAGTCTTTATTACATGCTGGGGAATCTTCTGCCCAGGAGTGGTATAGCACAGTCCTCCAGTAGTATCATGCCTAGTTTTCTGAGGAACTGCTAGACTGATTTCCAGAGTGGTTATATCAGCTTGCAATCTCACCAGCAGTGGAGTGTTCCTCTTACTCCACATTCTCACCAGCACCTGCTGTCTCCTGAGTTTTTGATATTAGCCATTCTGACTGGTATGAGGTGAAATCTCAGGGTTGTTTTGATTTGCATTTCCCTGATTACTAAAGATGTTGAACATTTCTTTAGGTGCTTCTCAGCCATTTGTTATTACTCAGTTGAAAATTCTTTGCTTAGCTCTGTACTCCACTGTTTTAATAGGGTAATTTGGCTCTCTGGAGTTTGACTTCTTGTGGATATAGTGGATATTAGCCCTCTGTTGGATGTAAGCCCTCTGTTGCTAAAGATCTTTTCTCAATTTGTTGTTTGCTGTATTGTGCTATTGACAGTGTCCTTTGCCTTAAAGAAACTTTGTAAGTTTATGAGGTCCCATTTGTCAATCCTTGATCTTAGAGCATAAGCTACTGGTGTTCTGTTTAGGAAAATTTCCCCTGTGCCCATGTCCTCAAGGCTCTTCCCCAGTTTCCTTTCTATTAGTTTCAGTGTGTCTGAATTGGATTTGAGCTTAGTACAAGGAGATAAGAATGGATCCATTTGCATTCTTCTGCATGCTAGCTGCCAGTTGAACCAGCAGCATTTGTTGAAAAGGCTATCTTTTTTCCACTGGATGGTTTTAGCACCTTTGTCAAGGCTCAAGTGACCATAGGCATGTGGGTTCATTTCTGGGTCTTCAGTTCTATTTCATTGATCTACTTGCCTGTCACTGTATCAATACCATGCAATTTTTAGTACTATTGCTCTGTAGTACTGCTTGAGGTCCAGCATACTGATGAGAACAGTTTTAGCTATCCTGGTTTTTTTTGTTATTCCAGATGAATTTGAGAATGACTCTTTCTAAATCTGTGAAGAATTGTGTGGGGATTTTGATGGAGATTGCCTAGAACCCAGATGTTCCTCAACTGAGCAATGGATATAGAAATTATGGCATATTGGTACAATGGACTACTACACAGCTATTAAAAACAATGAATTCATGAAATTCTTAGGCAAATGGGTGGAACTGGAAAATATCATTCTAAGTGCGTTATCCCAATCACAAAAGCACACACATGGTATGCACTCACTGATAAGTGGATATTAGCCCAGAAGCTTGGAACACCCAAGACACAGTTCACATATCTAATGACGCCCAAGAAGAAGAAAGAACAAAGCATAGATGCTCTAGTCCTTCTTAGAACAAAATATCCACAAAAGGAGATACAGAGATAAAGTGTGGAGCAGACACTGAGGGAAAGACCATCCAGAGACTACCCCACCAAGTGATCCATCCCATATACAGTTACAAAACCCAGACACAATTATCAATGCCCACAAGTACTTGCTGACTGGAGTCTGATATAGCTGTCACCTGGGAGGCTCTGCCAGTGCATGAAAAATCCAGAGGGGGGACACTCTCAGCCAGCCATTGAATTGAGAAAAGAATCCCTAATTGGGGAGCTAGAGAAAGGACCCAAGGAGCTGAAGGGGTTTGCAGCACCAGAGGAGGAACAATGATATGAGACACTCATTAATTTCAGAGCTCCCAGGGATAAAACCATCAACCAGATAATACACATGGTGTTACCTTTGGCTCCAGATGCATAGGTAGAAGAGGATGGTGTTGTTGGATATCAAAGGGAGGAGAGGCTCCTGGTCATGGAAAGGCTCAATGCAGCAGTGTAGGGGAATACCAGGACAGGGAAGCAAGTGGGGGTTGATTGGGGATGGAGAAAAGGAGATGGCTTATTCGACTTTAGGGGCAGGGGGACCAGGAAAGGGGAAATCATTTGAAATGTGAATATATCTAATTAAAAAGAAAAGAAAAGAAAATTTAAATTAAAGAAAGAAAGGCACTGGCAAGACATTATGAGTCAAGGAACCTCCAAAGATGCTGTGGAGTTTGTTTTCTGTTGGCCATCTCCTGCTGGGTATGCAGCCCACCCTTTATACTAGTTCCTTTCCCCCAGTGAGTCTCCCTTGAAGAAAATTAAAATTCTACTTTCTAATTTTGGTAAAAATCTAAATCCAGTCTAGCTTATCATCATTACTTACATGGAATTTGTTGGGTTTTATATATAAATTATTAGAGAAGGGGCCCCATTGTTTTGGGAGCTTTAGAAATTGTTTCCATTAATATTTTTTCTGCTATATTGTTCTGAGTTTTCACCGTGCATGGAAGGTTCTATATTACAGTAAATTCTATCATTTCCAGGTGAAAGTTCTGCTACACAGTGAATTAAATTACAGATATATGTGTTCTAAAACATCAAACTTCCAAGTGTTTTATTTATTATTTGTTACTACTTATTTGAGTGCCTATCCTGTATCCCATTTTCTATGTAAGTCTTACTGTCTCTCCCTAGTTGAGGGAAATGAAGAGAAGTTCCCCCAGGGACAAACAATCCCAGTCATATGAAATGTTCAGAGACATGTGCTCTCCACTTGTCCAGCCTCCTCGATGGCATAGGATTTTATTCACGGATGAGTGAAGAGGATCCTGGACATGGGGCAGAGTTAGATCGTCCCAATGACAATTTTCAAAGGGAATATCTCTCGGCCTAGGGCAGTACATTGCTTTTGGTTTCTTCTTAATGTTCTCTGGTGAATGGTTTGTGCATTCAAACTCCAACAATAGATTGAAGACCAACATGATTATACTCTGGATTTAAAAATCTGGATATCTTATGTAACTTTCATCAGCCACAGAATCTTTAACTGAAAATAAAGTTTGAGCATAATAAACTTGACATAGTTTCTTTATTTTCCCATCATTTGATAATAAACTACACAGGGAAATCTATTCCTAAAAATATTTAAAATACTCAGAGATCAGAGTGCTACATTTTACAATCTCAAATACACAAGCTTTATTGACAGATTAATATCAGTTCAATTCGGTTCCAGTGCTGAGGCCTCTGGCGGAACCCTCAGATCTCTCCGCTTCCAGATCCAGATCAGCCTGGGCAGCAACACCACAACTCCAGATCCTGCAAGAGGCAAGAGGGATTTCCGGGCTGCCAGCGGGGAGAAGTCAATGTGCTCTGGTGAATCCAGCAGGCCCCTGCAGGAGCCTCCAGGTGTCTACTTTAGGATCTGAACAGCCTGGGCCACAACATTTAGTCTCCAGGAAGTTCAGGAGACCTGGTGTGCACCCAGAGGCAGTCTGGGAGAGCACACAGCTTGCTCCAGTGGCACGGAGCTTAGGTTACAGTCCTGAGGCCTCTGGCAGGAACCCTCAGATTTCTCCAATTCCAAATCCAGATCAGCCTGGGCTGCAACACCACATCTCCAGGTCCTGCAAGAGGCAAGAGGGGCTTCCGGGAGGCCGGCTGGGAGGAGTCAGTGTGCTCTGGTGAATTCAGCAGGCCCCAACAGGAACCTTCAGGTGTCTGCTTCAGGATCTGAACAGCCTGGGCAACAGCACCCTGTCTCCAGGCAATGCAGGAGGTAAGCTGTGCACCAGAAGCCACCTGGGAAGGGGCAGCTTGCACTGGTGAGTCCAGCATTGACAAGACCAACTAACACCAGTGAGATCTAGATGGCAAAAGGCAAATACAGGAACGTCACTAACAGAAATCAAGGCATATGGCAACATCTGAACCCAATTCTCCTTTAACAGCATGTCCTGGATACACCATCACACCAGTAAAACAAGATTTGGATTTAAAATCACTGGCCATGATGCTGGTACAGGAACACATGAAGGACATACTTAAAGAAATTCAGGAGAAAATGGATCAAAAGTTAGAAGCCCTTGCAAAGGAAACACAAAAATCATTGAAAGAAATCCAGGAGAATACAAAAACCAATAAGGAAGAAATGCAAAAAACACTTAAAGAAATGCAGGAGAACTTTGCTCAACAGGCTGAGGTCATGAAAGAGGAAACACAAAAATCTCTTAAAAAATTAAAGGAAAGCACAAACAGGCAAGTGAAGGAGCTAAGCAAAACCATCCAGGATCTAAAATCAGAAGTAGAAACAACTAGGAAAACTCAAAGGGAGACAACTTTGGAGATAGAAAGCCTTGGGAAGAAATCAGGGGACAGAGATACAAATATCAACAACAGAATACAAGACATAGAAGAAAGAATTTCAGATGCTGAAGATACCATAGAAACCATGGACTCAACAGTTAAAGAAAATGCAAAATGCAAAAAGGGTGTAACCTAAAATATCCAGGAAATCCAAGACACAATGAGAAGACCAAACCTAAGGATTATAGGCATAGATAAGAGTGAAGATTTACAACTTAAAGGGCCAGCAAATATCTTCAATAAAATTATGGAAGAAAACTTCCCTAACCTAAAGAGAGAGATGCCCATGAATATACAAGAAGCCTACAGAACTCCAAACAGACTGGACCAGAACAGAAATACTTCCTGTCACATAAGAATCAAAACACCAAATGTACTAAACAAAGAAAGAATATTAAAGGCAGTAAGAGAAAAAGGCCAAGTAACATATAAAGGAAGACCTATCAGAATCACAGCAGACTTTTCATCTGAGACTATGAAGGCTAGAAGATCCTGGGCTGATCTCATGCAGACTCTAAGAGAACACAAATGCCAGCCAAAACTACTGTATCCAGCAAAAACTCTCAATCACCAGAGATGGAGAAACTAAGATATTCCATGACAAAACCAAGTTTACCCAAAATCTATCCACAAACCCAGCCCTACAAAGGATAATAGGAGGAAAACACCAATACAACGTGGGAAACTTCACCCTGGAAAAAGCAAGATAGTAACCTTTCATCAAACCCAAAAGAAGTTAACCAATCAAATTTAAAAAATAACGTCAAAAATGACAGGAAGTAACAATCACTATTCCTTAATATCTCTTAACATCAATGGACTCAATGCCCAAATAAAAAGACATAGACTAACCAACTGGATACGTAAAAAGGACCCTACATTTTGCTGCTTACAAGAAACACACCTAAGGGTCAAAGACAAACACTACCTTAGAGTAAAAGGCTGGAAGACAATTTTACAAGCAATGGTCTCAGGAAACAAGCTGGAGTAGCCAGTTTAATATCAGATAAAATTGACTTTCAACCCAAAGTCATCAAACGAGACTCTGAGGGACACTTCTTGCTGGTCAAAGGAAAAATACAACAAGAAGAACTCTCAATCCTGAACATCTACGCTCCAAATGCAAGGGCACCCTCTTTTGTAAAAGAAACTTTATTAAAGCTCAAAGCCCACATTGCACCTAACACAATAATTTTGGGTGACTTCAACACTGCACTTTCCTCAATGGACTGATCAGGAAAACAGAAACTAAACAGGGACACAATGAAACTAATTGAAGCTTTGGACCAATTAGATTCAACAGATATATATAGAACATTCTATCCTAAAGCAAAAGAATATACCTTTTTCTCAGCACCTCATGGTACCTTCTCCAAAATCAACCATATAATTGGTCACAAGACAGACCTCAACAAATATAAGAAGATCGAACTAATCCCATGCCTCCTATCAGATCACTATAGAGTCAAAGTGGTCTTCAATAGCAACAAAAACAACAGAAAACCCACATACATGTGGAAACTGAACAATATTCTACTCAATGATACCCTGGTCAAGGAAGAAATAAATAAATTAAAGACTTTTTAGAACACAATGAAAATGAAGACACAACATACCCAAATCTATGGGACACAATGAAAGCAGTGCTAAAAGGAAAACTCATAGCCCTGAGTGCCTCCAAAAAGAAAATGGAGAGAGCATACACTAATAGCTTAATGACACACCTGAAAGCCCTGGAACAAAAAGAAGCTATTTCACCCAGGAGGAGTAGAAGGCAGGAAATCATCAAATTCAGGGCTGAAATCAATCAAGTGGAAACAAAGAGAACCATACAAAGAATCAACAAAACCAGGAGCTGGTTCTTCGAGAAAATCAACAAGATAGATAAGCCCTTAGCCAGACTAACCAAAGGGCACAGAGACAGTATCCAGATTAACAAATGTAGAAATGAAAAGGGATATATAACAACAAAAACTGAGGAAATTCAAAAAGCCTATACTCAACACAACTGGAGAATCTGGAGGAAATGGACAGTTTCCTAGACAGATATCTGACACCAAAACTAAATCAGGATCAAATAGATCAACTAATCAGTCCCATAACACCTGAAGAAATAAAAAGTTCATAGAAAGTCTCCCAACCAAAAAAAAAGCATGGGACCAGATAGCTTCAGTGCAGAGTTCTATCAGACCTTCATAGAAGACCTAACACCAATACTCTTCAAATTATTCCACAAAATAGAAACAAAAGGAACTCTACCCAACTCGTTCTATGAAGCCACAATTATGCTGATACCAAAACCACACAAAGATCCTACAAAGAAAGAGAACTTCAGGCCAATTTCTCTTATGAATATTGATGCAAAAATACTTAATAAAATTCTTGCCAACCGAATCCAAGAACACATCAAAACGATCATCCACCATGATCAAGTAGGCTTCATCCCAGGGATGCAGGGATGGTTCAATATAAGGAAATCCATCAATGCTATCCACTACATAAACAAACTCAAAGAAAAAAACCATATGATCATCTCATTAGATGCAGAAAAAGCATTTGGCAAAATCCAGCATCCTTTCATGCTAAAAGTATTGGAAAGAACAGGAATTCAAGGCCCATACCTAAACATCGTTAAAGCAATATACAGCAAACTGATAGCCAACATCAAAATAATGGAGAGAAACTTGAAGCAATCCCACTAAAATCAGGGACTAGACAAGGCCGTCCTCTCTCTCCATATCTTTTCAATATAGTACTTGAAGTTCTAGCTAGAGCAATTAGACAACATAAGGAGGTCAAGGGGATACAAATTGGAAAGGAAGAAGTCAAATTATCACTATTTGCAGATAACATGATAGTCTACTTAAGTGACCCGAAAACCTCCACCAGAGAACTCCTATAGCTGATAAACAACTTCAGCAAAGTGGCTGGTTATAAAATCAACTCAAGTATATCAGTTGCCTTCCTATACTCAAAGGATAAGCAGGCAGAGAAAGAAGTTAGGGAAATGACACCCTTCAAAATAGCCACAAACAATATAAAGTATCTTGGTGTGACTCTAAACAAACAAGTGAAATATCTATATGTCAAGAACTTCAGGTTTCTGAAGAAGGAAATCAAAGAAGACCTCAGAAAATGGAAAAATCTGCCATGCCCGTGGATTGGCAGGATTAATATAGTTAAAATAGCCATCTTGCCAAAAGCGATCTACAGATTCAATGCAATCCCTATCAAAATCCCAACTCAGTTCTTCACAGAGTTCGAAAAAGCAATTCTCAAATTCATCTGGAATAACAAGAAACCTAGGATAGCTAAAACTATTCTCAACAACAAAAGAAATTCTGGGGAATCAGTATCCCTGACTTCAAGCAATACTACAGAGCAATAGTGTTAAAAACTACATGGTATTGGCACAGTGACAGACAAGTGGAACAATGGAATAGAATTGAAGATCCAGAAATGAATCCACACACCTATGGTCACTTGATCTTCGATAAAGGAGCCGAAAACATCCAGTGGAAAAAAGATAGCCTTTTCAAGAAATGGTGCTGGATCAATTGGAGGTCAGCATGCAGAAGAATGTGAAATGATCCATTCTTATCTCCATGTACTAAACTTCACTCCAAGTGGATCAAGGACCTCCATGTAAAACCAGACACACTGAAACTAATAGAAAAGAAACTGGGGAAGACCCTTGAGGACATGGGCACAAGGGAAAAGTTCCTGAACAGATCACCAATAGCTTATGCTTTAAGATCAAGAAATGACAAATGGGACCTCATAAAATTACAAAGTTTCTGTAAGGCAAAGGACACTGTTAAAAGGACAAAATGGCAACCATCAAATTGGGAAAGGATATTCACAAACCCCACATCTGATAGAGGGCTAATATCCAATATATACAAAGAACTTAAGAAGTTAGACCCCAGGGAACCAAATAACCCTATTAAAAATGGGGTACAGATCTTAACAAAGAATTTTCACCTGAAGAAATTCGGATGGCCGAGAGGCACCTTAAGAAGTGCTCAACATCATTAGTCATTAGGGATATGCAGATCAAAACAACCCTGAGATTTCACCTTACACCAGTCAGAATGGCTAAGGTCAAAAACTCAGGAGACAGCAGGTGTTGGTGAGGATGTGGAGAAAGAGGAACACTCCTCCACTGCTGGTGGGCCTTAAGATGGTACAACCACTGTGGAAATCAGTCTGGAGGTTCCTCAGAAAACTGGACATGAGACTTCCAGAGGACCCTGCTATACCTCTCATGGGCATATACCCAAAGGATTCCCCCTGCATGCAATAAAGACACATGCTCCATTATGTTTATAGCAGCCTTATTTATAATAGCCAGAAGCTGGAAAGTACCCATATGCCTCTCAAAGGAGGAATGGATACAGAAAATGTGGTATATTTACACAATGGAATACTACTCAGCAATCAGAAACAATGAATTCACAAAATTTTTAGGCAAATGGTTTGATCTGGAAAATATCATCCTATGTGAGGTAACCCAATCACAAAAGAATACACGTGGAATGCAATCTCTGATAAGTGGATATTAATTAGCCCAGAAGCCCTGAATACCCAAGGCACAAATTGCATAACAAATGACTCCCATGAATAAATATGGAGAGTGTCCTGATCCTGGAAAGGATTGATCTAGCATGGGAAGGGAATATAAGGACAGAGAAATAGGAGGGAGGTGATTGGAGAAGGGATGGAGAGAAGAAGGTTTATGGGACATATGGGGAGGGGGGGTTCCGGGAAAGGGAAAATCATTTGGAATGTAAACAAAGAATATAGAAAAGAAAAAAAAAATATATCGGTTCAAATCCTGTTTGCTCTAGTGTGTGTGCTCCCTGTGGCTAATTTTACCTCAGGTTTCAGGTTTAATTTTGGAGAATGAGAGATATTAATGTCTAGTCCCAGAATTTAGTAATTTCTAAGTGGTTTCCTGCATATAAAGTATATATTCTATGTCTGTCATTGTATAGCTGATTATACATTACATTGATTAGTATAAAAATATAGTTATGTGTATTCTAGAGTCATATAGGTTTTTATATTATACACCTATGTATTCTCAAATAGACTCTAATTCTTCATACCTTACCTGATCATGGTTTATCCAAATAAGTACCGTATAAATATAGTGGGAGCCAGAGTGACCCAAGGCATTCTCAGAGACCCTGATGACCGAAAAACAAAATCTTTAATTCTGTGTCCTTGTCCAGGAGCAGACTTGGCAAAGCCAGTCTAAGGCTAAAACCAGTGCTTCAAAGGAGTGAAGGATGAGGCTAAGCTGTGGTTCTCAGCAATTAGGCAGCTGTGTCTCTGGTATCCTCTCTTCCCTTTGCCAACTCTGTCTGATGTAACCCTCTGCTGACACTGGGTGCCTGCCCCCAAATATATAGAATGCTTTACTTCTTATTAACTTGCTTGACATGAGTTATCAGCTTACCACAGACCTCCTGGTCACAGATATTTTTATTTGTCCTCTTACTTATAATTTTCTGTATTTCGCATCACTTGACACTAGGCCATTTGGGATCCTTACTCTTGGAGTTTTGGGTTAAAATACATTTATGTAAATCATTTTTGCTTTCTTTTTTTGGAAAAAAATCAATGTATGGCTTGAGAAGGACTTTTGTACTAAGATACTGTAAAATCAGCATTTGATGGAACATGTTTAGAAACTTTATAACTTTATGACATTCATAATATTGTGAATTTATTGTAAGAAATATAGCTTCTCTCTGAAATTCCAATCTCAGATAGTAGTTGAAGTAAGATTATTTTTAATCCTTTGACTATTTTTTTTGTCTTAGGGTGATCTGTGTTTCTAGTTTCCAACAGAGACATATATGTTTTTCCTTTGAAACTGCATCTCACATAACCTGAATCACCTCAGAGAATCACTATGATTAATCCATGAGGGCCTAGAAATTGAAAGAGTAGCTACTTATCCGTGCTCAATTTCCTGTGTAACACACACACACACACACACACACATACACAGAAAGACAGACAAACCCACCCCCACACATATACAGAAGGAGAGAGAGAGAGAGAGAGAGAGAGAGAGAGAGAGAGAGAGAGAGAGGGAGAGGGAGAGAGTTTTATATGTTTGAAAGCTATACTAAGAGAAAAGGGAGGGGGAAAGATAAGAGAATGGATGGAGAGAAGAGGATTTATGGGACATATGGGGGGAACTGGGAAAGGGGAAAGGTTTTAGAATATAAAATAAATTTTAAAAAGATACTCATGACAAAAAGAGCAAGCAAAAAAAAAAGACAAAGAAAGCTATGCTATATTAGGAGCTGAAATGTTTATTCAGAGACTCTTCACCTTTGGATTTAAAAAAAAAACAACTTATTCACACAGAGGTTTGCTTACAGTCAATGTAGAGACCTAATTAGAGCTAGTAGTGGAAATAAAAAATGAGCTTGCAGAAAATTAATATTGTCGTAGATTCCTTCATTATTAATTGAGTTTTAAAGACAAATGGAAATAAAGGGTAACACCTTGAGAGATCACCAGACAACAGAAGTTCAACTATTGGTAATTTGGGATTTTAGTAAATGAGAAATCCCATTCTGCTAATTTCTTAAATATTCAAATATCTTTTCTCATCATAGTGAATGAAATTTATTGACTTTGAATGAAGATGTCTTTTCTGAATCCCTAAAATTGTGGCATTAGATATCAGCAATTGAGAGACAGAGATGGGGGCATTAGAAAGGTTGTTATATCTGTAACATGCATTGGTTCTCTTCAGCTTTGATTATTAGTGGTGTTTCATTCCCTGTCTGTCTGTGACATCCTTAGTGACAGTTGCTTCCCATCTTCAAATGTCATGCATGTAACAGTGATAGTATTTTTATCAATTGGGTATAGCTTTGAAAATTTTTATACACACATATAATGCATTCTGTTTATTTAGCCCCTCCTTCTTTTATGTGCCTCCGACCCATCATGTAGCTTTCCCATGAATTTCTTTCCCAATCATCTTGTTTTGTTTTGTTTTGTTTTGTTTTGTTTGTTTTGTTTTGTGACCCTCTGAAATTACCCTGGGGCACCTCAGTGAGTTTTGGTTTTGAAGTAGCCATTGTAGGCTAGTGCAATCCACCAGTGGTTACACAGTTAATGCAATGATTCCCTCTACCGGAATCTATCAGTAGGCAATATGGTTCAGCAAGGATGGCTATTTTGAATATTGACTATTAAGAGGGACAGTCTTATATAGGTCCAGTGTAAATGCAGTAATTGCATTTGAAATGAACACATCTATTGGATGTGTGAGAACCAGTAGATGGTATTTCATAGCTCTTTTCCTACCTTCTGGTTCTCTTCTAATATGTATAGGACTAATCCACAGCTGTCATGTTTTCTTGGCACTTTGAACAGTCATGATTTTCTGAATTTACTGCAAAAAGAAGACTTTTTTGATTATGACCTAGAGTAGCATTTATATATAGTCTCCCCCATAGATCCTATGATGTCTCCAGCAAGCACTAACATCCCACTGCTGAGTATCAGATATTGTCATAAAACTTTTTTGCAAAGAAATCCCAATAGATACTTCCCAAACAATGGTTATGTAGAAAGCAATTATATAAGTATCACAATAATTGTGTGCAAATCTAGGGGAGATATTTTTTAACCTTTGTTAAAATATATCTTCCTTTGAGGAAGACCTCACTGAAACACAGCCTACACAATAAAGGATTCATCTTGCAAAGTGTTCTTTCACACATTAGTTCCATAATGGTTTGTTTAAACCCCTCAAATTGTTCTAGGATTCAATTCTGTATAAACATTGAAATAAAAACTCTGAAATATTTTTCTCCTGCTTTAGCACCTCCATGCCACTACATATTGGCCTTCTATCCACAATCTAGCTAATGAGTCTCTTAACCTTGATACAAAGGCTGATATTACCACCTCCTTTTTCTCATCCAAATATGTGAGATATCTTTCCTCTGCCTCTAGCTACTTTTACAGTCAGCTGAAAAACAACTGGAGTTTGTTTTGAAGAGCCATTCATAACAAGATTAACCTTTACTTTTTGGTGAGAGATGTCTGAGGTAAAGGATTTGAAATATAGATTAGGGTTATAAACTCCCAGGATGCTCATCTGTTTGTTAAAATGTTACTATACTTACTACCATTGTGTCTGAAATTGGTATGTATGGAACAATTCAATTAATAATATAAAATTTAGCAATTCATAATTTAGACCAAATACCTATTTATGAGGTAGGAGTTGTTCAATTTAACCAGCAATTAAGAAGTGTTATCTTGAAAAAGATATAAATGGAGATTTGTGGATAAGAGAGTAGAACTAGAAATTAGGATGCTAAAGATTTCGTTATTTGGGACTTATTCTATATTTGTGTATAAGAATTTATTAACAGATTTTTAGGATTATAAGATCTGGTTATTAAACACAGACATCATTTAAATTTCAAATAAGTGAGCTTCATTTTAAGCAATGGTAGCAAATGCAATTTGTCCTGTGGTTAATATACTGGTTCTTAAGTTATTCATATCTGAATTCTATTTTAGGTGAAATAAAGAAAGCTGTGTTACTGTGTATCTTTTCAACCTTCACAATCAGTGATGTCATGTAAGTCATTGCTTGTGATACAGTGATACAAGTATCATCACAACATAAGGTGGCAAAAGGTATAAATTATAGATGCTCTAGTAGGACTTTTATAATCCAGTTCTTAAATATTTGTCTCCTGCTAATGACTTAAAGTGAAGTGAATTTACTGGCACATGATCAACTTAGCAATTTCCCATTGTCTCTTAATGATGACTCTCATACATAGTGAATTAGTAACTGGATTAATCATGGGCAAATCTTCTATAAATAAGTGATAGTGCAGTGAATTCATGAGTGCAAGGATCTCATGCACAGAAGACACTGTTACTCAGTACTTTCACCAACCTCTGGTTCTTACATTCTTTCCATTCCCTGTTCCAGATGTTCCATGAGTTGTAAGGGGTTATGGTATGAGTGTAACAGATGTCCCATTTAGAACCAAACAATCCATAATTATTGACACTGCACCTTCTGGTAAATGTGAAGCTGGTAAATTGTATTAACTAACATCCATTACATAAAGATGAAGTCTTGATGAAAGCTGAGAATAGGATCAGCCCATGATGTAGACATAAGTATGTAGATGGAAGTTTGACACCATGTCCACTTAGAAAAACAATGGTATTAACTTCCAACCTTAGCTTCTGACTTTTCAAGCCATGTGCATTTTTATCAGGTTTACAGTATCACACGTGAGTCCATTTCTATGGAATGAACCTCAAACAAAACTTGAAAGTAGTTGGTTACTTTTATAATTAATAGTCAAGTTATTATTGCACTGGTTGACATGTCTTGTCAGAGAGGTCCTTGCTGTAGCTTATGTTCATGCAAGCAACCATAATTAACATAGTTGGTTTCTAAAAAAATTGACATAAATAAATAAGTATAGATCATTTTGGGAAGAAGTGTTTGATCTGCAGAGAGAAAGAAGGATAAGAATAGAGACAAATACCTGTGTATAAAATTGTGAACCATCAATCCACATATTAACAAATTTTAGCAAATGAAACAATTAAAATGCATTTTCTCATGGTCGCAGAAAAAAATCTCTTTGAAGAAAGGTCTGTATGTACATATGATGCACATAGAGATAGGACAGGAAATGAGAGAGAAAGGAGAAGAAGTGAAACTGAAATGATAAAGTGAAACCATGTAGGGCTTCCATCACTTTTCTTGTGCTTAGTTGTGTTAGACTTCATTATAATGGATGAATATAAACCATTTAATTTTGTATATGACAATTCCCCTATAAAATATAAATCCTCCATTACAGTAAAGGTGCCCTTTTGATAGATTTTAAACATCTATAATGCATTATTTTACAGTTTCAGATATATGCCTAAGGTGTGATCCTGCAACTGAATTCTTTAAGATAGGAGATAAAGGGTTTCACTTGCAGCCTTATAGTCTGGATGTACATTCATAGGTCATAAGATGTAAGAAACAGATTAGAGACCACAAAAGAGTAAGAAAGACAACACAGAATCAGAATGATGTGTTTTAGTTGTTTTAAAGAACAATGCCAACTTTAATTGTTAAAAATGTCAAGCAGGATCTTTGTACTATGGGGCCTTTAGGCTGCTGAACCTGGTCCCCCTCTTATTCATCTCCCTGTTTTCCCCTCCTCCTGTCTCCACATTATAAAGATCACTCTGGTCATGTCCATTCTAGACTGTCCCAGGTGTCCCTGTATCTGGCTACACTCTCATTTATGTCTATAATAAATATTCTCCTCCACCATATATAGGAGCAGGTGTGTTTCCCTGATCAACTCTTATTTCTTTTTACTGTTTACAACTCATTAACTTTTTACTGTTTAATGTTGAGACAGAGTCTTGAAGTCACTCTTCCTGGCAGGCTCTGTCTTGAGATGCTCCTGCCTCAGTTTGTCCCTTATCTGGAATAAAAGGTCTGACAAAGATATCTTCTTTCTCCTCTGATGCCCACATTGGCAAGGGGATCACCACTTATATATTCACTACCACAGTACTTCCACTGAGGCCTCACCATCTTCATATGGTTTTGAAACAGCTAGAGTTAGAGGTAGCTTGGACCCCCTGTCTGATAGGAATCTACCATCTTACCCATTGCAACCTGCAGGCTGTGCTGTCAGATGATGGGTTTGATATTTGCCTGAGAGAACCAGATCCTGTAGAAGAGGCCCTCATTTTGCAAACAACTGTGCCCCCTGATCCCAGATTTAGATGGAAAATCTACTTCCTCACACACATATCACATCCTGGTATCCTGCAATAGTAACCAGGGCCCCTCACTGATCCAATGTTTTCCTATGGAGACCAAGGAAGGAGTACTCTTGCCTCCCTCCCCCATTAAGAATATTAGTACCATGCAGAATGGGAGTCAGGCAGAAGCAATGGATGCCCCAGCAGGGAGAAAATCCCGTAAAGAGTACCAGTTGGCATATAGTGGTCAGGACACACTCAAGGTGGATTCTGCCATAGAGATAAAGCAAAAGGGAACCTGGGGAATGCAGTAGGGATATCCCTATGGCTAATCTGTTTATGTCCGTGGCAGCCTATATATTTGCAGGGAATAGGCCCTAGAGCCTTACTGTGCTCCTCAAGCAATGGCAGACACTCCAGCATCTGGTGAGTGAATCCCTACCCCCTGCCTTGTCGTGGCTCAGGTGGTACAGGGAACAGTTGTGATAGTTGCCTGTGTCCCCATCTTTGTCCTGTTCCTTGTTCATCAAAGGAAGGAGACCCACTGTAGGGAAGTGTTTGAGCTAACAATGGGAAGAAGTTAAATGGGAGTGAGGTACTGTGTCTGAAAAATCTGCAGATGGTAGACCACTAAACCCATCTTGAACAGCATGGGTATCAGCGAAGAACTGAAGGAAAATCTACAAGTTGCCAAGATACATAGTCATAAGCTGGTCTTGGTGAAGACCCTAGGAGAAGGAGAGTTTGTTGCTGTGGTGGGGGGGTCAGCTCAACCAGAAGCAAGCACTCCATCTTCAAAGCTTCTGTGAAAGCAATGAAAATTGCCAAAATTGTACAAAACCAGAGCATGAAATGTTTTCTGTCGGCAAGAAATTGACAGTCTCAACATGTGAGGCTTTTTGGCAACTGCTTCCTGGGTTCTGACTGAAAGGGTTTCCCAGAACCTGGGATCATCTTTCATTTCATGAAACGTGGAGATCTACATAGTTTCCTTCTGTATTCTGTGACTTGGGATGAGCCAGTGTCCCTGCCCAGTAAGATGCTGGAGTTCATGACCAATATTGTTAGTAGTATGGAGTACTTGAGTTTCAAGAAAGTCATACACCAGGATCTGGGTACCAAGAGATGTATATTATATGACACCGTGTCTTTGTGATGAGTTTAACTAACTCTGGTGTTGTTAAATTTTAAACTCCAGTGTAGAGACCACTATTTGCTAAGAAACCTTTTCAATTTGATGTCACTCTATGGTGAGGATATTACAACTACTAATAGTAAAATAATACAAATGTAATATTTCATTGCTTATACTATGGTATAATAGGTTTTCTGGATATTATAATTTTGTTTAACTGGACCAATTGTCCACTCTTCTCTGCATTGTTCTGGATCTTAGCAGTGTGAAGGCTGACACTGACCCAAAAGACCACTTTTCTTGACCTCCATTTTATCTGGTTACAGACAAATTATGCCAAGACAAGACAAGGGTAGGTGGAAATGGCTTAAAATCATAAAAAAATCAATATTTTACCAAAAAATTATTCCCCTTCTCTTACTCTTCTATCTCTTCTCATTTTTCTCTTCATTGTCCTCCTGGTCTTCCTTTACTGCTCCCTGTACCACCTGAGCCATGACAAGGTAGGGGGTGGGATTCACTCACCACATGTTGGAGTGGCTGCCATTGCTCTAGGAGCACGGGAAAACAAATTTGGGGATAGATATATAAGTTTTATCCACTTGCTATCTATGCGTTCTCTACTGGAAAATGAAGATTCCTTAAGCAAATGTATCAAGGTTTAAGTGATACCATCTTTAATCCCACTTTTTTGTTAAAATATATTTGTCTACGGCTACAAACAACTTCACCATGCCTTCTACTTCCCACATTATTACCACCATCATTAATGCCATTGATGGATTTTAGCTGTAAAGCAATCCTGGAAATAATTTTTGTTCCATTGCAACATGAAAATATTGGCCCTTGATATGGCTATTAACAAGGCCATACAACTTTTCCCACATATCCCAGATTCCATTTCCAGTTATCTTAGATGCATGTGCCAATCTCATAAAACTACCCCGTCCAGGTCAAATTGTAACACTGCCTGCTTTAGGAACGTATTCTTTTTATATTTATAAATGCTTAGTCACTTTTATTGGATATTTTATTTATTTACATTTCATATGCTATCCCCTTTCTCAATTCCCTTTCCCAGAAACCCATCCCCCTGCTTCCATGAGTGTGTTCTCCCACTCATCCACCCACGCCTGCCTCTCTGCCCTAGCATTGCCCTACACTGGGGCATTGAGCTGTCACAGGACCCATTGGTGCCCAACCAGGCCATCATCTGCTACATATACAGCTGGAACCATGGGATCCTCCATGTAGACCCCTGGGTTGGTAGTTTAGACCCTGGGAGCTCAGGTTGGTTGAAATTGTTGTTCTTCCTATGGGGTTGCAAATCCCTTCAGTTCTTTCAGTCCTTTCTCTAACTCCTTCCTTGGGGACCTAGCAATCAGTTCAATGGTTGACTGTGAGCATCTGCCTCTGTATATGTCAAGCTCTGGCAGAGCCTCTCCGGAGACAGCTATACCCAGTTCCTGTCAGCATGTACTTCTTGGCATCCACAAAAGTGTCTGAGTTTGGTAACTGTATATGGAATGGATTCCCAGGTGGGGCAGTCTCTGGATAAGCTTTTCTTCATTTTCTGTTCCACACTTTGTCTCCATATTTGCTCCCATGAGTATTTTGTTACTTCTTCTAAGAAGTACTGAAACACCCACACTTTGGTCTCCCTTTTTCTTGAGCTTCATGTGGTCTGTGAATTGTATCTTGGGTATTTTGAGCTTTTGTGCTAATATCCACTTATCAGAGAGTGCATACTATGTGTGTTCTTTTGTGACTGATTTACCTCACTCAGGATGATATTTTCTAGTTCCATCCATTTGCCAAAGACTTTCATGTATTCATTGCTTTTAATAGCTGAGTAATACTCCATTGTGTAAATGTTCCACATTTTCTGTATGCATTCCTCTGTTGACGGACATCTGGGTTCTTTATAGCTTTTGGCTATTATAATTAATGCCACTGCGAGCATAGTGGAACATGTGTCCTTGTTATATGTGAGAGCATCTTTTGGGTATCTGCCTAGGAGTGTGAAATCAGCAACAACTAATTTAGAGGAGGGGAAGTAGAGTTACTTAACACCCTTTTCTTTTATGAAAAGCAAAAGCCTTGTGACATGTTAGTCCATCCAATCTGCTTATTAGCTGTAATTAAATCTCCCTTAAGAATGACTGTTTCATAACTCTTGCATATCAAAACATTATACCACTGAAGTCTTCACTTCCAGAAACCCTGAGACATCTCCACTGTTAAAAGTATGATGTTAAAAAACAGCCTCTTCATTTCTTTTTGAAAGACAGTTTGACTGAATGGACATTGCTTAAGCTTGTATTAAGGGAAATGGGAGTTGAATCTGCAGTACTTGTACAATGTACAACTTCTATTACTGTGCTCTCGGGAGCATAGAAATTTGCATGGCTTAGCAGACTGGAAGTTGTAATGATGGGGCTAAAAGTGAGTTTACAGCACAGGGAGGTCTAAGAAAGTACCCTGCCCACAGACTTCATATTTTAGAATTTAGCTTTTAGAAGGAAGGCAGTGCTTTTGAACACAAAGCTAATCATGTCTAATTCCTTGGGTATTCATTGTAAAATGCTATTATCCATGCTAAGGTAATTTGCTATTAATATGGATGTAATGTACAATGCTATCAAAATTTCTACTGTAATATAGCCTTCATAAATATCTATTGCCTTTCAACAGCTCTTGCTTCACATTATGAATTAACCTCTTTGAAGATGAGTGAGAATTTTTCTGCATAGCCCAGCACTGCATACCTGCAATTATATTGGGGTCTGAGAGATTATTACTTAATACTGACCCTGCCTGTATCATATAGGTGCATATATGGACCCAAAGCCTTGTTTATTACAGATTTCATTTTAACTCTGCTAACGCTCTTGATGTAATCTTGATATATACTATGTAATGTTCCTGTTATTCCAATCACTGATGAGTAATTTAGTTCCAGAATTCAAGATGTTGGCTATGAGCCATTCAATGGTGGCACACACCTTTTATTCCAGCACTTGGAAGGCATATCACTGTGAGTTTGAGGCCAGCCTGGCATACAAAATCAATTTCAGAAAAACACCAAGAAATCCTGTCTCAAACAAAACAAAACAAAACAA